>NC_081290.1:190303776-190606807 GCF_030435805.1 Mustela lutreola | reverse complement strand
AGCCTCCCACCCCAGAGACATTTAGTGTCAGGCCAGCCCAGGGCCTCCCCGCCCAGAGTGAATGCCACTCTCCCTCCTTCCTGTCCTCAAGCCTCTCCTCAGGCACTGTGAGGGCTGCAGGTGTGATTACGTCAGAGGGTGGGCTCAGCCCCCACATCGAGCCTGCAGGGAGGCAGGTGCTGAGGAAGTATTTGCTGACCGAGTTCTACACCTTCGTGGTCTCCGGACACCTCTGACACTTGGTCCCTTCCTCCTACAGAGCTGAACTCCTCTCAGGTTCCTGAAACAACTTCCATCAGATCAACTCAAGCAGCCCCCCTCTTTCTGTGTCAGGCCTTTCCTCTTTCCACACTCCCCTCAGCCACCTCAGTGCCCTCCCAGGTCACGAGACCTCCCACATGCCTCTCAGCAGGCTGCCATGGGGCCGCCTTTCCTCCTCCAGAGCCCCCAGTTCCAAGACCCCCAGTGTCTGCCTAATAGTCTGCGATAGTTTAAAGGTATGTGGATGTGGTCTCTCTCACTCTTACGGAAGTGAACACACCCTCCTGCTCGTGGAGATGTGGGATGAGAACATGCCACTGAGATGAGACAGAGTGAGGTCAATGCCGTAGGCGCAGGGAGGTAGCCTCAGGCTATTGACCTTCTGACAACAGGAGAGGATGATCACCTGCTTGTCCCCCACACAGCTGACGTCAGGTAACCAAGCCCATGGATAAGGGGCGACTACTGAGCACTGTTCCCTCCCTGCCCCCAGGAGGCCGTCCCTCTCCCCTCCTCCACCACGTCCACCTGCCCCAGCCCCGCAGCCCTGGCATGCTGGTCTGGGAGCCCTGGGCTGGGAGTCGTGTCTTTGACTGGTTTTATGGCCTTGCACTCGCCCTCTCTGGGCCTCATCTCCCCGGCAGTAAAAAGAAGGGGGGTCAAGCATGGGAGGACTTCTGAGGTCTCTCCAGCTCCAAGCTTGTACTTGTTTGTTGGGGCTGCTGTAACAAGTACCAGAGACTAGGCAGCTTCGACAGAAATTTCTTTGCTCACAGTTCTTGAGGCTGAACGTCCAGGGTCAAGGTGTCAGCAGGGCTGGTTTCTTCTGATGCCTCTCCCCTTGCTTGCAGATCTCTATCCCCACTGTCTGTCTTCACGCGGTCTTCCGTCTGGGCATAGCTACGTCCTGATCTCCTCTTCTTGTAAGAACACTAGTCATGTTGGCTTAGGCCCACTCATTTGACCTCGTTTTACCTCGATCACCCCTTTAAAGGCCCTCTCTCCAAATACAATCAGATCCCGAGGTACGGGGGTGAGGCTCTCAACATATGAGTTTTAGGAGGACACAATTCACGCAATTCAGCCCATCACAGATCCTGAAGAGGTGATGCTATTACCCTTGCTGAGTCTCAGGACAGTGGTGAGGGCTACAAACGTAAAACGTGTGACATTGGGCACGAACCCGGTGTTCAGGGAACACCAGCTGTGACAACCTGCCACTGATGGTGATGGTGACGGGGATGACACCAGTGAAGACGGGGATGGCGCTGGGTGAGGTCTCTGGATCGGCCCAAGCAGAAGAATCGTGCCCTGACCTGGGGTGCTGTGGGGGAGGCCTGGTGTGGAGCTCTATGCGTGCATCTCACCCTTGCTCCTGGGTCTCCTACGTACCAGCCCTCCTGTCAGGTAAGCAGCTCGCTGAGGGCAGCCCCAAGACTCTGGCCTCTTGCTTCCTTCATGTGCCAAGTGTGGCCCTCACAGGGGTGATCACTGCTCAGTCCCATGCACAGTGGTGGCAGCTGTGAGGCAGGGCAGGTGATGGGTTCCAGGAAGAGGCATGAGTTCAGGAGACTGCAAGACACCAAAAGGTCTAGGTACGGAGCATTCAAGGAAGGCAGGGCCTTGGAGGTCATATAAGGGGTTTGCATTTTTTTTATTCCTGACAGCAGTGGGATGGGTTTTTAGCAGGAAGAGGTGTGACCAGAGGAGTAGAAGGTGAAGTTGGAATGGGACAGGGTAGGACTAGAGGAGAGAGCACCTGCCCCTGGATCTCTAGGGAAGGGGGGGGGGTGTCTAGATGAGAAGTCGGGGGGGCAGAGACTGGCCGCTGGGTCTCTGAGACCCTGAGGAAGAAAGGTTAGGGCTCAGTGATGGATGGAAAGAGGGGAGGAAGGAAGGGAGTAGCAAGGGTGACTCCCAGGCAGACAGGGGCTGAGACAAGGGAAAGCTGGCAGTGGAACATGTAAAGGGAAAAACCAAGAAGGGAGTTCTGGACACATGGAGTCCGAGATCCGTGTGAGCTGTCCAAGGCGAAGGCGGGTGGCTGCATGGAATAGCTGGAATGCTCGAGTCAGGGTGGAGATAGAGCAGAGGTAGGTGGAGGGGTTGCCCTGGAGGGTGCTGGGCAGGGGGCGTGCCACTGAACTGAGCCGAAAGTGGGGAGGGGAAAGAGGCAAAGCCTCTTGGTTAACTATGAAGAACAGAGAGACTTCTAAGCCTGAGTTCCCACCCAGGTCAAGGCCATCAGCTGATAGTGAAGGAGAGGGACCCCGCTGCCCAAGGGCACGACTGTCTCCAGCGGTGCTCACTGACCACGGCAGGACAGAGGGCCCCTGGGTCTTTGGGAGGGGTACCCCTGCCCCCTCTGTTCAGTCTGCCTCCCTTGGGGTGAGGGATCACAGGGCTAAGCTGTTTTCCCATGTCCAGTCCCACACAGGGTATCCAAGCCCGTGACTTCAGGGGGCTAAAAGATGCGTATCCACAGGGGGATGGAAGACCTTGGCGGGGGAGGGTCCGCACTGCATACTGCTGAGTACCACTCACTTCAGTCTCTTCCCTTCTCCCACTGCCCCCTGAGGACTGTGGTCCTCTTTCAGAGCGTCATTGTCCCTGGGAAGGAGAAAACAGCCCAGGGAGGGAGGGCCGGAAGGGAGTTTTGGAGCAAAAGCGTGAGACAGGGAGAGAACCACATGCCTGGAGAACAGTGAGCTGTTGGGAAGGAATCCTGTCAGGAGGCAATCGGGAGGCTGGGGTTTGGCTCAGTAGGAGCTGTGAAAGGGCGAAGTGGTAAGGCAGTTTAGAGTTTAACCAAGAGAGTGGTAGAAATGATGTCATCAAAGCAGACTAGAAAGGAAAAAGAACATAGGAGAGGACTGAAAAGAAAACACAAGTCCTAATGACATTTTAAAAAGAACTCTTGACCTCAAGTAGCTGACTGGATGGGACGACTGGAAGGAAAATCAGACAAGTCACAGGACAGAAAGGGAGGGGGAGGGGAAGAAGGGGGTGGGGCTGCTGAGCCCTGGGCAGGAAGGGGAGCCATTCCCACTGGAGATCCTGGATGCTCTGCATTTTCCCAGGGAGCTGGAAGAAGGGAAAGAGAAAGGGAAAGGCAGGGATGGAACAAAGCTGGCTGAAGGGAGGGGTCTCAGGGACTAGGGGCCTCTGGTTTGACGCCAATCCCTCAGAAATAGGATGGACTGACTGTTCAGGGAACAGCTGTGGGCACAAAAGAGAGGCAAAGTCTGGTTGCCAGTTTTCCCAAGTGGACATCTGGCTTAGCCCATGTCAGAGGGTCCAGCCAAGGCTGGGAGGAGGAGGGTTCCGGGGTTCCACATGGGGCACCCTCCCAGGTGGGCCTCAGGGGAGAGGGTGTCCAGGACACTCCATGGCAGATCATGGGGGTACAGTGTGTGCATTTTCTGCAGGAATAGTTCTCCTAAGCAATTCAAAAACATGTGTGGCCCCCAAAAGGGGACGACAATGGCTGAAATGATCTTCGGACACCACGTCCAAACTCAGGCCATGGGCGGCTTCCCAGGGCTTGTGGAAAGGGTGTAAGCCCATTTTCCCGGAACATCTGCCAGGCACAAGGGAAGGTGTTGGAAGGAAGAGGTGCAGCAAAGCGTCCCAACTCAGTCCCCCTTCCTTGTCACTGAGCACCTCCCCTTAAGGTTCCTCAGCCCAAAAATATTCATGAGCCCTCTCATACACCTGATAGGAGATGAGCTGGACGCTGGGTATACAGAGGTGACTAGAGCACCCCTCGTCTTCGAGATGCTCATGGTCCTAGAGGGGAAGAGTTTCCATCTTCTCATCTGGCAGCACCCAGGTAGGGCACAGAGTAGATGGCTCAGGCCTTCACTCAACTGGAACACCCTTCCCCACTCAACACTCCCCCAGACAATCTGCCAACATAACATTTTGCCTGCTTAACTGCCCAGCTCCCAGATCAACAGCAGCTTAGATGTCCCCCCCACTCCAGATGACCTTCAACTTCTGGCCCTTTCGCTGGCTAGCTAAGAGACCCTGAATAACCCACTTGATTTTTTTAAGTCTCTGCTTTCCCATCTGTAAAACGGAGGGGCGCCAGTTTTGTGGGGTCCCAGCTTTACGGAGATATATCGGACATACAATGTTGTGTGATTCTCAGGTGTATCACATAATGATTTGATACATTTATATACAGCAAAATGAAGACCACCATGGCATTAGCCAATATACCTCCTTCCTGTCACAGAGGTACCATTTCTTTTTTGTCATGGGAACATTCAAGGTCTATTTTCTTCGCAATATTTGAGTATATAATATAGTATTACTAGCTCTAACTACCATGTTGTAAATTTGAGCCTCAAAACATACTAATCTTTTTTTATTACTAAGGTATAATTGACATATCACCTTATATTAGTTTCTCATGTGCAAAATAATAATTTAATATTTGTATATATCACCAAATGACTACTGCGAAAAGTCTCATTAACATCCATCACCACACATAGTTAACAAACAAAAAAATGTTTTTCCTATGATGAGACCTTTTAAAATGTACTCTCTCAGCAACTTTCAAATATACAACACAGTATTCTTAACTATGGTCACCATGCTGTACTTTACTCCCAGGAAAAAATGGAAGGTTTTAGGGGAGGGGGGAGGAGCAGAGGGAGAGAGAGAGAATCCCAAGCAGGTTCCATGCTCAGCACAGAGCCTGACATGGGACTCCCATTTCACAAACCCACGATCATGACCTGAGCCGAAATCGATGCTTTAAGCATCTGTTAAGATGCTTAACAGACTGAGACTCCCAAGCGCCCCAAAATGGAGGATTTGACAGTACATACTTTAGGTAAATTGAAAATCAAGAAAGAAACTCCACATAAAGCAACTCAGGGCCGTGCCTGGCACATAGGCCAAGTTCAAGTACAGACTTGGGTAGTTTTGTGTCTTGCCCCTCTGGCTGGCTGGTTGGGAGGCAGGATGCGAGGAGTGGCTCTTCCAGGAGCAAGAGAAGGAACCGGGCACGGAGAGGCCCAGGGGAACAGAACAGACAGGTGGAGGAAAGGAGAGGAGCTGTCCCAAATTAGAGTTTAGGCCCGGGACTGCCAACATCTCACAAAAGGGCCTCTGCGGTCTGATGGCCCTGAATTCTAACTGCAGCTCTGTCTCCAGCTTGCTGTGCGACCTTAGGCAGGTTACTTAACCTCTCTCAATCCTAGCTTCCCCCTTCTATAAAGTAGAGAAAGTGACGTTAAACCAGGGACAGATATCATTGCCTGTTCTGCTTACCGCCCCGTGAAAGTACAAGGGCAGTCCCCCCGTGTGCACCCTGGGTGGGGTCTGCCTCCTCCCTGGAACTTTGAACTAACAGATACAGCAGGACATGGAGAGGCTAAGAGTGGAAGGTCATGGGATGTTGGCTGAGGCTGCCGCTGCAGGCTTTGTTTCAGTAGGACTCAGAAGCACAAATCTTAGTGGGCTGAGCGGTTTGGTGGGTACAGAGGGGAGTGGGCGGCAGAGAGAAGCAGAGGTGGCAGAAAGGCCATTGCTGCAGCCACCTTGGTGCCTGTGAACACCCCAATGCCCTAATCTCTAAGTAACCAAGCAACAAACCCCCTTGTCACCCTGAAGTCAGAAAAGCCATAACTGGAACCTCTATCCAGCTCAAAGATGGTCTTGAAATCATCACTAGTGATGAAGACAATGGCAGTCAGGACCCAGCACAGGTGTAAGAAATCTCAGTTTCATGGCACAGAGGCTGTGATGACCGCAGGGAGCCCTCCTGGTTCTGGGCTTATGAGGCTGAGCAGCCGCACTCACTGAGCCCTCCCCCACCACGCCTCTCAGCACACCTCAGCTGGTCCTGGACACATACAGATGCCCCAGCAGTGGCCAATCAAGGTCAGGTGGATGGAGATAAACATCCCAGTCAGGGCTGGGATGGGGGCACAGTGGCAGCACACCTAGAAGGTGCAGCTTAAGGTCATCTAGGGGAAGAAAACAGCTCTGGCGCCAGAGCACCTGGCTTTGACCCTCCATGTGACCTTGGGCAAATCACCTAACTTGATCTGTCTCCTGGCGATAAAACGATGACAGTAGAACGTACTTCCGAGGGTTGAGGGAGAGGTAGAAAGAGACCAGAGAGGTCACCATGGGCCAAAGTCTATACCTGAAAGAGAAGCAGCGAGATGGAAAGGCTAGGCTTCGCTGCAGCACTGAGGCAGGCTTGGTGCCGGAGCTGGGCTCCCTCTAGCCGCTGTCTCGAGACTCCCCCAGCACCATCTGCCCTACTCAGTGCCCAGACTTGCAGCCCAGTTGCACCTCATTCTTTCCTCATCCGCCGCCACTGTCTAGAACAAGGGAAAGCTCAAGGTCATGTCTTTGGGGCCAGGGACAGGATATCCAGGAAATAACAATCTCGTGACTATCTAGGACCTTGTCATTTCAGTGCAAGTTTGGAGATAGTGTAAGTCGCACTCTACTTTTTGCTACAGAAAAATAATTTGTTTTTTTAAAGTTTTATTTACTTAGGGAATCTCTACAGCCAACGTGGGGCTCAAACTCATGACCCTGCGATCAAGAGTCACATGCTTTTCCCACTGAGCTGGCCAGGTGCTTCAGCTCACAAAATACAAGTCTCCAAACTAAAAATTTAGTAATTTCCCAGTATTCTTACAATCTGCAGGTATATGACCTTTTACTTTTAAAATCATTTAATATGACTTCTAAAATGACTTCACATAGGACATCTGTCAAAGTTCTAGACCCGGCTGCCTTGCTAAGAGCAGCACCACAGCTCTGAATTTTTACAGGCAGAGCAAAGGTGCTTAAGACATTGAAAAAATTACTTTACACAGAGCTTCTTTTAGAAACACGCACGTGGTTACCTAATCCCTCCTTTTCTTGCTGATGCTAAGAAATCATGTTTCCAAGCCAGAACTCCTTTCTTAACAGACTTAATCCCCCCCACCCCCACTAATGCACACCCTGCCCCATTATCAATATGCCTGGCCAGATAATTCCCTTTTCATTAACCTCATATGAACGTGATCTCTCATTTCTTAACTGGATTATTTGGAACCCACTTAGCACAAAACTAGGGGCTGAATCTTAACGCGCTTACTTAATACTGGGACTGCCTGCCTCCCGCAGGGCGATGTGTGTTCACAAGAGAGGAGTCAGAGGTGCGGGCTGCTCAGGGCTGCCTCTGGGAGGGCCTGCACAATGTTTCCCAGGAGTGGGAGCTTGAGCTGGAGGAAATCAGTAAGACGCTTGCAGAAATAGGGACCAAGCTACGAATCGGCAAGCCTAACCAAGTAGCCAGCCACCACAGCAGCCACATTACCTATCCTCGGGGAAAAAGGAAGACCCAGAGGCCAGAAGATAACCACCCAGGACGCCCTCAGCAGCCCCCACCCCAGCCTTCTCCTGTGATCACAGGCTTCAAAGAAGCCCACAGGGCAAGACTATGCTCTTATTCTAGAATGAGCACGCATCTCTCAGCGCCCACCCCTCCAGGGACGGGGATTGTCCACAGTTGAGCTGCAGAGAGCTGGGCTCTCCCCTCAACCAGGAAGGCTGGAGAAGGGCCAGGCTTCCTAGGCCCTGCCTCCTTGCCATGATTTATGGAGAATGACCCCAGGAAGGAAGCCTCAACCTAGGACCTGCTAAGAAACACAATAACTTAATGAATTAAGCTCCATTTGGATGGTCTGGGGTGGTTTTTTTTTTCCTCTGTCACAACTATATCTTGATTCCAGGGGTGTGTCTCTGGTAGGGCCCCCAATAAACACACTGTCTTGTTTCTGATCAATTTGGGGAAAAGAAGTTGAAAAGTTAAAAAGAAAAGGAAAGAAAAAAAGAGAACCCACCAGGATGCAGCAGTGGGGATGTTGTCCTTATGGACGGCCTCGTGACCTTATGTTGCTGCCAGGGAGAACACCTCAAAGTCCAGGAAAAGAGCGGGAAAACGGTCCCGAATCGTGCTTCCTGCTACTGGATGCCTTTATCTCCTGTAAGAGCTTAGGTGCTGCTGCCCCTCGGAACAATTTGTTACTTAAACTGTAACCCCTGGAGGATTTTACTAGTTGCCAAGCACATTTAGACATGGCCTTAAAAAATACTGAAACTAAACCTGGCGATTCACAGACCTGTACTCCCAGGGATAAAAATATATGTTTATAAAAAATACTGAAACTGACAACAGGTCTTTGGGGAGAAGGACGATGTACGACCGGCTCGCTCAGGGCGGAAGGCCACCCCTTCACCAAAGCCGGGCAGCAGGGAACGCCTGGCCCACCCAGGGCGGAACGCCGCCTGCTTCAGGGAAGCCGAGCACCCGGGAACTCCCCGGACAGCTCTGGGTGAAACAAAAACCGCCTGCTTGCCTGCTTCCCTTTTTCGTTGTCGCTCCTTTCTCTTCCCAGAAGAGCTCGTTGTTAGTTAGATGAGTCCTTTGAATGTGCTTGGTTAACTATAAACCTTACCCTCCTCCTTGCTTGCCTGCAAGACGGGACTAATGTTGGACCTTCATCAATCCTTCCGTTGGCTATTGTTTTCTATCTAATAAAAGTGAGACTGTGGAGTTGCTCGTGGCAGCAGTCCTTTTCGACTGTTGTCCCCTGCTCCCAGTCTTTTGCAGCTGACCTGTTTGTGCCTAATTCTTCTCTCGTCGCTGACTGGAAGCAGTGGAAAGGTGACTTGTGTCACATCCGGAGGGTCAGGGTAGAGCCTGAGGGTTGGCGGGGGAGGGTCCTGTAGCTGAAGAAGCCGCAGTCCTCGTACCTGGGCTGGGTTCTCATTACTGTCTGTGCTTCCTTCCCCTTTGTCATCCCTGACTTGAAGCCATATTTTGTTCAGTCTTGACTCAGCCATCATTAGGGATATGGAGGCAGTGACCCCAGTTCTAGCTCAGGTTGGGCCTGCCACCTAAAGCCAGCAGGGTGTGGCCACAGAGCTCTCCAGTGACAGAACCCTGCGGAGTAGCATCCCAGGCAGCAACTGAGACTTCAGAATCCAATCCTCATCTGTAAGTGGGAGTTTCCCTCTGCCCTGCCAACCCCGGGGAGCTGGGATTTGACTGTACTGAGTCAGCCAGTCTCTCCAGCGACAGCTTCCCAGTGTCCAGATATGCTCCCTGGCTTCCCCCACCCAGAAGTTCTCCTCAGGGTTAAATCGCATAGAGCCTTCTCCCATTCCGTACTCCCAGAGGCAGCCGTGGACACCAGTCCCTGCCAGGGTCTCCATGGGCGGGCATTCCTCCCATCTTCCTTCCTGGCCAACTCTACTCTGCGTGAAGAGCGAGTCTGCAGTCACAAACATGATCCTAAGCGAGAACGTTCCCTCCTGGCAGCTCTCCCACTGCGGGACGGGTGCGTGCCAACAAGGTTACGTATGGAATGTGAACCGGACTTTCCACCGGCTTCCACTAGGCAAGCAGAGATGTGTTTCCCTGCGAGAAAGGCGGGCAGACGGGCAGGGCTGGGAGTGGGAAAAGAAGCAAGCAAGACTACATGGGGATCTCATTACCCCAGGATGTGGTTTTAATTCTACCCTTCCCTTGCAGCCTCTGCCCTGCCTCCCAGTTTATGAAAGGCCCCAAATTAAACATACAGGATGTCATTGCAACATGGAGGCCCCGGTTCAGTTTCCAGAGACTGTGGGCACCGCGGGGGGAGGGGGAGGACCACAAACTGAAGAGAGGAAATGCAAACTGTGAGTGCCCATGTGAACAATGCAGGCTACACAGTAGGGTCTGGCCCAGCTACTGGACCCCTGACCCCCGAGCCCCCGGGGACATGCCTCCAGCCCTCCAGCGCCCAGACTCCTGGGAAGTGATGGGATCTGGTCTCCATCACTCCAGGCTGACTCCCTGTAATGCTATCCGAAGGTTTTCCTCCTCACCCCCACACCAGTGAGCTCCTCCACATTTTCCTGCTCCCCACTCCTCACCCTAACCTCTGCCCCACCTGCTGGATTCTTTTTCTTCCTCCAAGGCCCAGCTCTAGTGGCCCCTCCCTCAGAGGCCCTCAGCCACCTACAGGAGCCCCCTGCTGCCCCCACCCACACAGTCTTCTGTGTCTTCTCTCCCTCTCCCCTCCCTCCCCACATCCACAACCCTCTCGGCACAAAGGCTTCTTTTCTATGACCCTCACCCTGAATCTTTTCAAGGACTGGCCCAGGGCATTTCTCCAAGAGATGATCCCTTTGTGGGACCCCCTCAGCTCACTCCAGTCCCTGTTTTCCACCTGCTCTCAGGAAAGGCGCCGTGGCCTTCTGGTGCCTGATTCAATGGCCACACCAGCCCCGTGGCTCTGCCCTCTCCGAGGTGGGCGGCAGCAGTAACTGCCACCCCATCCTTGACCTCCAAGACAGGCCTCTTCGGGTTTTCTTCCTGCTTCTCTGTACATGGCTTTTATTTATTTTTTTTTAAGATTTTATTTATTTATTTGACGGACAGAGATCACAAGTAGGCAGAAGCAGGCAGAGAGATGGGGGGAAGCAGGCTCCCTGCTGAGCAGAGAAGCCCTATGCGGGGCTGGATCCCAGGACCCTGAGATCATGACCTGAGCCGAAGGCAGAGGCTTTATCCCACTGAACCACCCAGGCACCCTTTTCAGACTCTTCTCCTCAGCCAGCCCCTCCAATATGCTGTTCTCGGATAGGTTTTTCTCCGACATGCTGTTCTCCTAGACACCCTCTTCTCACGCCAACCCCTCCCAGGTCCCCCTGAATCCAGTCCGCCTCCCCTCTATCCCTCCATGCTGAAGAGTATCTGACCTCCAGCCCACATAGTACGGCCTGATGCTCCAGTTCCCCCCACAATGGCCCCCAGTCCTCCGTCCACACACAATACCTTTAATCAGACCTGGTAAGACAGCCTCCCCTCAGCTCGTGCCCAGAGATTCCCCCTCCCCATCCACCACTCCCCTGCCCCCACAATCATATAGCTAGGGCCTGAGGGACATTATTTATTGGGAGCTTAAGTGCCAGGCACTATGCTGAGAGGTTTCTCGTATGCCAGCCCACTTATCTTCAGATGACCACGTACATTAGATATTATTATACCCATTTTTATTTATGAGTGAAACCAAGGCTCAAAAAACATAAGCAACCTGCCCATCTCTTTTTTTTTTTTTTTAAGAATTTTTTAAAGATTTATTTGTTTGCAAGAGTGATGGGGTGGCAGGGGCCGAGGGAGAGAATCTTAAGTAGACTGAGTGCAGAGCCCAACTTGGGGCTTGACCTCACGACCCTGTGATCACGACCTGAGCTGAAACTGAGAGCTGTTCCATTAACTGACTGAGCCACCCAGGTGTCCCTTAATCTAACCCCCGTCTTAACGACACTACAGAAAAAGTTGCATCTGGAGCCTTGGTCAGCCTGCCCTAAGTGCCTCAGCCCCATGCGTTTCTGACCTGCTCCCACAAATGCAAATCTCATCTCACTAGGCCATACCTCCTCACTGCACTGCAGACAAAATCCTCCTCAGGATGGTGTCCGAGACCATCCTCAAGCCGTCCCAACCCGCCTTCTACTCTAGCCAGATGGAACGGTCAGGCTTGCCTCCAGAAGCTGAGATGTTCCTGCCCCCACGGCGTCAGCGCATTCAGCTTCCTCCTCTCTCTATCCAGAAAACTCCTCATTCCTTAAGACCAGCAGACAGGGGCGCCTGGGCGGCTCAGTCAGGGAAGCCTCTGCCTTCGGCTTGGGTCATGATCCCAGAGTCCTGGGATCGAGCCCTGTGTCAGGCTCCCTGCTCAGCAGGGGGTCTGCTTCTCCCTCTCCCTCCCCACCCCCACCTCCGCTTGTGTTCTCTCTCTCTCAAATAAATAAATAAAATCTTAAGGAAAAAAAAGAGAGAGAGAGAGAGACCAGCAGAGTGTTGCCCTCCCTGGGAAACACCACCACCTCCCATCTCCCAGATGAAGCAGCCGTCTCTCTTGACCTCCCAGGAACACACTTGAGCTCACTGGGTGCTCGCTGGGTGCTGGCGCTCACCACCTTGCCTTGTCATCACTTGCTTAATCTCACCAGTGTCATTTTAAGCTTTGCAGCCCCAGGGACCAACAAGAAGGGTCTCGGGAAACAGAGAACAATCAAACAAGCATCCAAGCCAGATATGCTCGACGCGGGGTCCCAAACACGCAGCGGCAGAAGACAGCCCCATCCCATCTCAGAGTCTGAGAACCAGACCCTCTAGAGACAGGGACTGCGGCTAGCACCCTGCACCTTCAAGAAGCTTCCCCAAAAGATTCTCACACCCAGTGAAACTTGAGAATCTCTGATCTAGACGGGTGCTTAGCAAGCCAGCCTCGTGCGAGCAGATACCCAGCTGTTACCTGCTTAGGCACAACCAAGACAATTATTTCCCAAGCTGTTGCAGGTCAGGATAGGCAGAGAAAATAACACTTTGGGGCACTCTGGAGTAAACAAAGCGGCTCAGACTTGAAGGTAAAAGGCCCGGGAGCTGAGCGACCCCGGGTTCCGGCCAGCTGAGGAGGTCGGTGCCTAGGCATATCTGGAAGTCACTGCTGCCACGTGCTCGGAAGTTCTGCTCGAGAAGAGCTACCCGAAAGCACCGGCAGCCAGGCACAGCTGTCCTGCCCTCCCGTGGATGTTGGCGCTGATGGGCTCCCATGAAGCCTCTGGTGAGGGGTTGGCCTTGCGGTCAGCCTCAGCTCAAGCAGCTGCAAGGACCTCCAGAGCTCAGGACCATTCCCACTACAGGAAACTAACTCAGGGTCTCCTGGCCCTGGACACCACACACGGGGGAAAGAAAAGTGAGAGCTCTGAGTATCCCCTGCTGGGCTCAAGACTCGCCCTGGGGTCCATCCCTCCAGTCCTACCCCGCCTTCCCCTCCCTGGAAGTGGGACCAGTTGCCAGACGTGATCTGTGAGCAGGGATGCTGAGCTTTGCCCCTGCCAGAGGAAGGCTGCTACAGAAACCTGATCTACTTCCAGAACTTTCTTATTCAGGGAAATATCTTAATGAAGTCAATGGAGGGAGGCTTTAGCAAGTCAACTAGGTCCTTGAGGCTACTGTGAACCCTGAAATCATCTACTTGCCAGGTAAGGCATGTTCTCTAAGGGCCCCACGCCCACAGGCTGACCTTCCCAGAGGGCCTGAGAAGTGTAGAAAATTTGCCTTTGTAATATATTAAGGAGGAAATGCAAGCTAGAAGACTCCCTAAATTATTGAGTGTTTAGATAAGGAGCTGATGCCCTGAATGTTCCCAAGTGCTGAGCTCCTGATTAAACGATGCGTCTGGGGTGGTAACAAAAGAGCTGTCAGGATGTACTAGATGTACTAAACCTTCAGGTTTAACCAGTCAACAGGCAGATTTGTGTTCTAAGCTGGAGACCTCTGAGTACAAGAGCTACTAACTGAGAAAAGGGCCTGCGGTGCCTAGCACACCGTGAGCATACGTGGACATTCAACAGTTTGTAAACTAATGGTTGCATGGGTGGGTGGGTGGATGGACGGACGGACAGACAGACGGAGGAAGGTGAAGTAGCTTCCCCTTTTGGGGAGTTCCTCCCTTCAGCACTATTCCTAAAGGGTCCAGTCACTGTGGATGACAACTTTCAGCTATCCCTCCCCGCCACAATGCACGGGCAGAGACTGGTTCAGCGGACTGGACCCAGGGCAGCACGTCGGGGACGCGGAAGGAAGGAGGAGTACAGAGACCACTTCCAGAGGGTATGGAAAGGAGGATACCCTGTTGCCAGATAATCCCAGGTCTCCATGGAGTTATCAATCTAGCATTTTGTCATGCTGTTTTCTTTTTCAGTCTCAGCTAGAAGTGCTGTAACTTCCCCTCAACACTCTGCAACTGCCTCCCTTTGCTGGGGGCCACCACAGAACCACTGAGCCAGAAGGGCCTACACGCTATCTTGATCAGGGGAAGCAAAGTGGCCCTCACACCTGTTGCATTTGGCCTCTACAGCCACTTAATATTTTATTAACACGTCAAAATCAGATTTTATAGAAAAATAGAGATTTTATCTTGGGAAAAAGCCTCGGAAGATCTGGCGACATTTCCATAGTGACATTGGGTGGGCACTGGGACGAGACTCCTAGGCCCTACAGTCTGACACAAGTCCCTACCCTGCCCTACTGACCACTCGGCCTGCTTCAAGCACGTAACAGTTCCTGCCTGTTTGGTCCCCGAGGTGCAGGGGCCCTACACATAAGTCCAAAAACCTCACTCTTACACATGAAGAAACTAAGGCCCAGAGGGGACATGATCTAAGTTCACATGAGAAGCTGTTGGCAGAAGCAGGAACAGGAACCCTAGCAATGACTGGTTTTTCAGCATGTGGCATAGGTTGGGTCTTTAAAATACCACTGAAGGGGGCTCCTGGGTGGCTCAGTGGGTTAAAGCCTCTGCCACATCAGTCTCTCTGCTCAGTGGGGTGCCTGCTTCCTCCTCCCTCTCTCTCTGCCTACTTGTGATCTCTTGTCTATCAAATAAATAAAATCTTTAAAAAAATAAATGCAAAAAAAAAAAAAATAAATGCTACTGAATAAATGTGTGAATTAATTAAATGTCTATTTTTCCCCCAACTAACCTTCCAGTTTGCCCCATCTGTGCTATTCCAGCTCTGCCATCCATGCCCGCTCAAAGCAACCACCCCAGGAGCTACCCCGGGCTTGCTTTCCCCGGAACCAGAACTCTCCAGTTTAAATCTATGCCCTGGCCTCGCTGAGATGTGCTGACTGACCATGCAATCCCAACATCCCTGTTATCTATGAACACATCCAAGTGGAGGATTTTCCTCACTGTTTTGGTTGCCCAGCATCTTTTCCCCCCCGTAACCACCTCTCAATGCTCTCCTCCCCACTAAGGGAAAGAGAAACTGAGTCCCAATTAGGCAATCAGGGCCCTGGGTACGGCCTTACCCAAAGCTAACATAATTCCTGGATCTTTCAGTTATGTGAACCAACAAATTCTCTTTCTTGCTTAAGCCAAGTTGGGAACAGGTTTTCTGTCATTTGAAACATATGGACAGCTCCTGGGGACTGGGGCACCTCCCCCAAATATTCTCCTCTAAGGAATGAAGGGGGTACTCGTCTGGACTCGGGGTTGCACCCAATGTACACGAGTGTCGTGCACTGAGCTTTCCGTCAGCAAACAAGCCCAGACCTCCTGCTCTGTGCTAGGTGCTGAGGCGACAGAGATGATGAAGACATATGGCAGTCACAGCCCGGTGAGTAACACAGGCAAATATCCTTCTGGAAAAGTGGGTACAGTTCAGCAGGAGAGGGCGCTTTTGTAAGCCACTTAAAGGAGCTTAGACTAGTCAAAGGTAGCAAATGCAGGAATTTTTTAAAAAAAAATTTTCCAACATAAAAATCATAGTCATCTGAGGCCCCTGGGTGGCTCAGTCGGTTAAGCATCTGACTCTGGATTGCGGCTCAGGGCATGATCTCAGGGTGGCGAGATCCAGCCCTGTGTTGGGCACCACGCTCAGCGGGGAGTCTGCTTCAGAGTCTCTCCTTCTCCCTCTCCCTCTGCTCCTCCCACATCACTCACATCCTCTCTCTCTCTTTCTCTCTCCCTCAAAAAAAAAAAAAAAATCTTTAAAGAAAATAATATTTTCTTTAATTTTGTTTAAAATTTCTTAAAAATTTCTTAGAATTTGTTTAAAATTTGTTTAAATTTCTTAATTTTGTTTGAAATTAGAATGCACTGAAAAGTAGATATACTTTAAATCACCTAAAAGCCCACAAATCAAGGGAGTCACTGTCAGCACTTCTGTGTCTCTTTCCCATCTTTTTTTCCCTTCGCATAATTTTAAATTTTATTTTGTTGTGTAAGAACACCTCACATAGATCTACCTCTTCACAAAATTGTGAGTGTGCAATATCACTGACTGTATTGTTGCCAATTTCATACAGCAGCTCTATAGAACTTACTCACCTCACATAACTGAAATTTTACACCCCTTGATTAGGAACTCCCCATTTCCCTCTCCCCTTCAACCCTGGCTTCCACCATTGTACCCCTTTCTATGAGCCTGACTACTTCTGATGCCTCACATTAAGTGGAATCGCATGGAATCATGTAACTGGCTTATTTCACTCAGCACAACATCCTCCAGGTTCATCCATATAAAGGCTGTATAATATTCCCTTCTGTGCACAAGACATATTTTCATTATCCAGTCATCTGTTGATGAGATACTTAGGTTGTCTCCACACCTTGGTTGCTGTGAGTAATGCTGAAATGACTTGGGAGCACAAGATCTGTTTGAGATCCTGCTTGCATTTCCTCTGGATATATACCCAGGAGGGGAACTGTTGGATCAGATAACAGATCTATTTTTAATTTTTTGATGAACCTCCATACTGATTTCCATAGTGACGGCACCAATTTGCAGGCCCAGCACAGAAGTGCCAATTTCCCCACATCCTTGCATAACTTTTTCTTTTTTGGATTGTTTAAACACTGTGATCCTAGCTCCTTCCTCTTGGCCTGGGATGCCTGAGGTTGAGGTCTGTTTTCTAAGGCCAACTTTTGCAAGGCAGTGGGAAAAGTGTCAACAGTAGCTCGAACATACCACAGGTGGAGGGAAACGGGTCCCACGCTGGGTGGTGTTGGAGAAGGAACTATTCCAAAGGCCTCCTCCGCCTCCTGCTTTCATTCCCTAAGTGGACAAATGCTACAGAAAGTCCCCTACCATGTTCCTCTGTCGCTAACATGACGCACTGGAGTTCGACTCTACTGGGCCATGTTTGATTGGCAAGTAGGCCACTGAATCCGGTGTGGCTTCCTGGCTTAGCCACGGCCTCATTCTCTTCCTGAGCTTCAAGTCTAGTTTTTATCAGAAAATCTGACATAGGGGGTTAGAGGAAGGGCATTACCGTGTACATTCCTGGGAGAGCTCCAGTTTATACCTGTTCTCCTGGCATAATTATTAGTAACGTCTCCTTTCACACAAAAGTGTCCCAACTTGGACTATAAATTATAAGGTCCTTGTGCAGATTAAGAAAATCTGCACTTACCTTCTCAGTGGCTGGTATCATCTCTGATGGTGGCGAGGGAGGGCAAGAGATACGACCTGGGGCCCCAAATCCTGCCTGGACAGCACAGGTGCTATGGCTTAACAATCCCTGGTTTTAACACAACTCACCAAGGGGGCTCCAGGTCAGGAAGCTGGGGGCTAGTCCTGCAGGGAGGTAGCTCAGGGAAGACACTGCCCCAGGAAGACCTCCTACCACTCCCGGCAAGCACCAGAGCTCAACCCCACACCCCCAGGAACCCCTCAGTCTTCGTCTCCCATGTCCTCAACTCTCACCCCAACCCGTACCTCCAGACTGGCTCCCTAGAGACCCCAACCCCTGTTCTGCCCTCAAGCCCCAGTCCCTGGACAGGCCACATGGCACCACTGACAGCCCACCCAGCTCCAGCTCGCAAGCAGTCTTCCTTGATAACAGCTCAGTCTCTGGCTTTCCTGTCCAGCCCCACTGGGGACCTCCCAGCTCTAGAGACCCAGACACTGGACAAGACTGTAACTCCCACAATTCGTCTTCAGAAATTGCCCCATCTTTAATATTTTCCACTGGCTCCTTTCCTTCACCATCAGACCTTGGGATGTTCATTCATTCATTCCTTCAGTGTTATCCCCCAATCAGGGGGCCAAGCAGAAGAGGACATGGGTCTTCCTCACATTCACCTGTCACTGCTGTCCCTTACACCTGCTCTCCTTCACCACGAAATGACCCGTTCACGGTTCCCATTGACTTGCTCCCACTTTGCCCTCTTCAGTCCCCACTGACATACTAAAACTGCCCCCGCTCTGTTCACCAGTGACCTCCTGGTTGCCAAACCCCGGAACTGTCCCAGCCTCTTGGCCTGGGCACCCCTGGTGCTCTTAAACACCCATTTTCTTCTCTCGGTGACCTGGACACAGCCTCTCCCTGGCTCTTCCCTTTCCTCCCAGACTTCTCCCTGCATCCCACTTCCGCCCACCCAGGATCTCCCACATGTCTTGAGAGCACACTGACCTAGTGCCTTGCATTGCTTTCATTTTCTGCTCCAGCTTCTGACCTATACCCCCAGGAAGGGGCAGGCCCACCTCTGACCCGAGTGCTTGGTGCACAGAGTTCCTCAGAGACATTCTTGCCATGTTGCTCTGAGAACAAATTGGTGTATAGTCATAGACAGAAACTCCAAAGGTAAATACAAGACAGTTCATCATGTAAGCACTTCACTTACATAAACTCCAATCTCTGGGCTCCACCAGAAGGTAAAGTGTCAAATCAAGTAGTACGGGCAGTTATGCTCACTGTCGCACCCAATGACAGTTTGCCCCACAGGGAGTCTGTAAAACCAGAGACCTGAATCTGCTCTCTTTGTATGCCTCTCATAGTCTGGGCCCTGCTGAGCTAAGCATGACTGTGACATTTAAAAGTAAACATCTTTCAAATATAGGCCAATCACCTTGTCTGGTGCTCAGCTGAAAAATAAGTGATCTGCTCCCTGCTGGGGGAAATCGGCTACGATGGGCCACTCACACAGGTGGGATGCTGTGTCTCTATCATGACTTTCTCTGAGATCTACACCCTTTGGGTTGACTTCTGAACCAACCAGTGTAAGCTCAAGAAGGATGAGAAACCAAGAAGCCAATGCCTACTAGACAATCACCAGTTATTCCCACCAGGTAAGAAATACTGAAAGGTCATCTAAAGAAACCACTGGGTGTTGGGTATGGCAATGACTTTGCAGATACAACACCAAAGACGTGATCCATGAAAGAAATCATTAAAAGCTGGACTTCATTAAAATTAAAAGGCATCTGCTCTGCAAAAAGGCAATTTCAAGAGGATAAGAAGACAAGCCATAGATGGGGAGAAAATAATTGCCAAAAACACATCCGATAAAGAACTGTGATCCAAAATATGCAAAGAACTCCTAAAATGCAACAATACGAAAACAATGCAATTAGATAATGGGCCAAAGACCTTGACGGACACCTCACCAAAGATGTGCAGACAGCAAATAAGCTCGAGAAGATTCTCCACATTATATGGCGTCAGGGAAATACCCATTGAAACAATGAGATACCACTACACACCTATTAGAATAGCCAAAGTCTGGAACGCCAACAATGCCAAATTCTGGGAATGCAAAACGGTGTAGCCACTATGTAAGACAGTTTGGCAGATTCTTTTTTTTTTTTTTTTAAGATTTTATTTATTTATTTGACAGAGAGAGATCACAAGTAGGTAGAGAGGCAGGCAGAGAGAGAGAGGAGGAGGAAACAGGTTCCCTGCCGAGCAGAGAGCCCGATGCGGGACTCGATCCCAGGACCCTGAGATCATGACCTGAGCCGAAGGCAGCGGCTTAACCCACTGAGCCACCCAGGCATCCAGTTTGGCAGATTCTTAAAAAACAAAACATACTCTTACCATAAGATCCAGCAGTCATGCTCCTTGGCATTTACCCAAAAGAGCTGAAAACTTGTGTCTGCACCAAAAAATGCATGTGGATGTTTACAGCAGCTTTACTCATAATTGTCAAAATTTGGAAGCATCGAAGATGCCCACTGGTACTTGAGTGGGTGACTAAATTTCTGTACATTCAGGCAATGGAATATTACTGAGCATTAAAAAGAAATAAGCTCTCAAGCCACAAAAAGACAAGGGGGAAATGTAGACCCATACCGCTAAGTGAATGAGGCCAATCTAAGAAAGCTACGATCGGTAGCATCCCAAATATTTGGCCACCGAAGGTCAAAAGCAAAACTATGGAAACAGTAATATTATTAGCAGTTATGAGGGCAAGGATGGGGTGGGGGTGCAGTGAATAGACAGCACAGACATCATTAGGGCAGTGAAGCTATTATGCTCAATATTATAATGGTGGATACATGCCCTTGTGCTTGTCAAAACCCACAGGATATGCACCACCAAAAGTGAGCCCTAATGTGAACTAATGTGAAGACGTGTCAGTGTGGTTCACCAATCATAACACACGTACCATTCTGGCAGGGGATGTTGATAATGGGAGAGGCTGCGCATTAGGGCGGGGGAAGCAGGAGGTATATGGGACATCTCCTCTCCTCCTGCTGCTGCTCAATTTGGCTGTGAACCTAAAACTGCTCTAAGAAATTGTCTACTGGAAAAGTGAAAAGAAATCCCTGAGGTGATATGGAGAGATTTCCAGTAAGCTTGGTTCAGAGGGTAAAACAAGCAGAAAGAGGGAGCTCTCTGAGCTCTGGGGCATGGAGGTATAATGCCATTGCAGAGGCAGCAGAGAGGGAACCCATCTCCACTTCCCAGTCCTGCACTTCCACACGGAGAATCTGGGACTAGAGACTGATGCTGGTCCCCTGCCTTCCTCCTCCCATGGCTTTTCTGACGGTGAGTCTATAAGAGGGACTCTCTGTAAAGCCACCTTCATGGTAGCCTGCTCTTTGTCACATGAAAAGGGACGTGTCTTTGGCAGAGAGACGTGCAGGTGCCCATCAACTGGGGATGAAAAAATACCAAGTCAAATATGCCTGCACTTCTAAGCCGCATCATCTAGTGAGGTTTTTGGTTTTTGTCGGAGACTCGCATAAGATTGAATTAGTCATAATCTCCTGTTTCATAATATAGTATTACTGATTCATGCATCCTTCTTTGTTTGTTGTAATAACATAAGTATTATTGCCACCTGCCTGTTACCCAAGAACTAGACTGTTCCCAGGAACCTGCACTGACCTTTGAGCTCCTCCCCACTGCATCTTCCTGACATCCCTCACTCCTACCAGAAGCAGCCCTAACCTGAATTTTGTGCTTGGCATTACCTTTTATTTTTATTGCAAATACGGATAGCAATATACTCTTCAGTTTTGTTTGGTTCTGGATTTTACAAAAACGGTCTCATACTGTATGTAGTCTTGTGTGACCTACTTTCTCTTTTTACTAAAATTTATCCATGTTGAACATACTTCAGTTCATCCATTTGTGACCCTATGGCTATGCCATGCTTTGTTTAGCCATTCATCCGTTGGTGGATGCTTGGGTTATTACCACATTTGGCAATTGAGAATAGGGCTGCTATGAACATGGACACATCGCCTTGTCTCTTGATGAACCCGTTTTAAGTCCGGTTTATGGAGGTATAATTTACATTCACCCGTTTTAGGAATAACACTCTATGTATCCTGAAAACACACGGAATCATACCATAACCAAGACAGAACACTTTCATCCAAAAACTTGTCATTCCTCTTCATGGTCAGTCTTGTCCTGGAAAACCCCTGGCAAACAGGATCTGTTCTCTGTCCCCAGAGTTTTGTCTTTTCCAAAATGTCATAAAAAGTTATCAGAGCTCTTTGAGGAGGGCTTCTTTCCTTTGTCATAATACATTTGGGACTAACTCATATTGTTGCCTGTATTAGCAGTTCTTGTCTTTTCAGTACCCAATATTATTCCATTGTATGGATGCGACTGTATTTAATTTACCCATTGGTTACACTGTTTTCTTACTTGAGGGAACTCTGGATTTTTTCCAGCTTGGAGCAACTAAAAAATAAAGCCACTATCAACAATCACATACAGGGGCACCTGGATGGCTTAGTCATTAAGCAATGGACTCTTGGTTTCAGCTGGGGTCATGATCTCAGAATTGTGAGATCAAGTCCAAATTGAGCTCCCCGCTGGGCATAAGGTCTGCTTAAGATTCTCTCTCCCTCTCCCTCTGCCCCTTCCCCGCCCTTCCTCTCTAAAAAACAAACAAAAACAACAATTAAAAAACAGTCATATAAAGGGGTTTGTGTGAACAGAAGTTGGTTGGGCTTTTGTTTTTTAAGACTTTAAGAGCAGATTTAGGTTCACAGCAAAATTGAGCAGAAAATACAGAAATTTCCCATATATACCTCCTGCCCCCACACATGCACAGCCTCCCCCATGAGCAACACGACCCACCACTCTGGTACGTTTGTTACAACCGATAAGCCCACACTAACACATCATCATCACCCAAAGCCCATCATTACAACAGGTGAACCGAAGCTTTTTTTTTTTTTTTATCTCACTTATATACATACTTGGGGGTGGAATTCTTGCTTTCTATGTTAAGTGTACACTGAACTTTATAAAACTGCCGAACCGCTTTCCAAAGCAGCTCTACCATTTTGCACTCCCATCAGCAATAATATGAGAGTTTCCGCTCCTCTGTGCCCTTACCAGGGTTTTGTTTAGGTTTTTGCTACTTTAACAGGTTTGCATGTATCTCATCATGGTTTTAGCTTGCACCCACCCAAGACTCATGGTGTCAAGCATCTTATGTTTGTTACATATATATCTTCTTTGGGGAAGCAACTGTTCAAACCTTTTGCACATTTTTAAAATTTGGATTATTTCTTCTCTTGTTACTGTGTTGAGAGTTTAAAGTTCTAGATACAAGTCCTTCATCAAATAAATGATTTGCAGATATTATCTCCAAATATCTTATGGCTTATCTTCTCATCTCCACAACTTTATTGAGGCATAATTCACATCTCATCCAATGTGCTCATTTACACTATACAGCTCAGTGTGTTTCCATGTATGACAGGGTTGTGCTGCCATCGCCACAATCTCAGAGCATTTTTGTCCCTGGTACAAGAAACCTCATAGTCTTAGTGGTAAATCCCATTTTCCCTTCCTTCCCCCAACTCTAAGCAACCACTAATCCATATAAATCAGCCTGCTTATATTTAGCAGAAAGGGAATTAGTCAATATGTGGCCCTTTGTGACTGGCTTCTTTCATTGCACATAATGCTTTCAAGGGTTTTCCATGTTGGGACACGCACGAGTACTTTGTTCAGTGGATGGGTGTTACTGGCATTTTCCTCTGAAAAGCAGAAGTGTTTAAGTTTGGGGCGCCTGGGTGGCTCAGGGGGTTAAGCCTCTGCCTTCAGCTCAGGTCATGATTCCAGGGTCCTGGGATCGAGCCCCACATCTGGCTCTCTGCTCAGTGCAGAGCCTGCTTCCTTCTCTCTCTCTCTGCCTGCCTCTCTGCCTACTTGTGATCTGTATTTGTCAAATAAATAAATAAAATCTTAAAAAAAAAAAAAAAGAAGAAGTGTTTAAGTTTGATGAAGTCTAATTTCTTAATTTTTTTCTTCGATGGATCATACTTGTGGTGTCGTATCTAAGAAATATTTGCGTAACCACAGGACCAAAAAATGGTCTTAGTTTTCTTCCTCAAGTTTTACAGATTAAGGCTTTATATTCATGCCTCTGATCTGTTTTTTAAAATATATTTTTATTGTGGTAAAAATATATAACATAAAATTTGCCATTTTAACCATTTTAAGTGTACAATTCAGGGACATTAACTACAGTCCCAATGTTACACATCCATCACCACTATCCATTTCCAAAATTTTTCATGACCCAAACAGAACCTCTGAACCCATTAAGTAATAACTCCCCATGTCTACCTCCTCCAGGCTCTGGTCATCTAATTTCTGTCTCTAAGAATTTATCCCTTCTTGATAGATAAATAGATAGATGTTATATATTTTATACACTTTTATATAAGATTATATATATATTATATATTATTTATATATATTTTTATATATTTTATGCTACATATATGCTTATTATATATTAAATATAAATATATTTATAACTATAAAAGATATATAATACACATATTATATGTGTATGTATATTTTAGATACATATTTTGTATGTTTTAGATTTATGAATAACATATTTCAGATATATTATATATCTATATACATAGATATACAACATATATCTATATATAATATATATCTAAGAGAGGTGCCTCTCCTCCTCCATCCTCCATGCTAGAAGTTTTACAATGGATCTGCCCCGCTCTGCCTGTGACTGGGTGCAGAAATGGACGGGTCTTCCTCTGTGTTTAGTGTTATGAAGCCCACACAGAAAGTGACAGTCTCTGGGACACCTGGATGGCACAGTTAGTTAAATGTCCGACTCTTGGTTTTGGCTCACGTCATGATCTCCTGGGTCATGACCCCATAAGTCATGAGAACGAGCCCCACCTTGGGCTCTGCACTCAACGGGAAGTCTGCTTGAAGAGTCTTTCCCTCTGCCCCTCCTCAACTTGGGCACATGCATGTGTTTTCTCTCTCTCTCTTTAAAATACATACATAAATCTTTAAAAAAAAAAAAAAAAAACGTTGCGCTCTCTGACAACAGCTCCTTCATACTGTGAAAGTCCATCTCCATCCACCTGATACCCCATCTTCACTTTTGTTGTTCCAAGATTTAGGCAAGGAAGGGGGTACTATTCTGAAGGCCTTCTAGCACACCCCCAACAACTCATAGGAGTGAGTCTCAGCCCTTCCCAATGCACGTTGCCATCCTGGCTTCTCTGTCCCTTTCTTCCCCGTCTCTCCCCTTCCCAGTGGTGTTTTGCTTCACCTATGGGTTGGTTCCCAACCACGGGAACCAAGTTGGCAGAGGCAGCCATCACCAAGAGAGGACAGATTGGGGAGGGGAACCTTTCAAAAAAGACATGAGTGTCTTTAGTGAGCAGAGGAGGGGGGCCAAGACACATCCAGAGAGCAGATTCCAGTCATCATGTTCTGAAAGGCCAGACATAATCATGGAACCCCCGCTTGAAGCCTTCCGGGGTGTCTTAACCAAACCTCTTCTGCAAATGAGACAGCTAGTCCTCTTTTCCCCTCCTTTAAGGCAATCCTAAGTATCCCCTCTCTTTGAGGGGACACTGTCTTGACTCCCCTGGGCAGAGGGAAATATTTCTACCACAATGGTTGTAATCCAGGTATGGCTTCCAGCTTTGAAATTCAATAATATTGGCTGAAATCCTATCCCCTCCTTCACCCCAGGCTTTTTTTTTTTTTTTTTAAGATTTTTGTTTTATTTATTTGTCAGAGAAATAGAGAGAGTACAGGCAGGTAGAGTGGCAGGCAGAGGCAGAGGGAGAAGCAGGCTCCCTGTAGAGCAAGGAGCCTGATGTGGGACTCGATCCCAGGATGCTGGGATCATGACCTGAGCTGTAGGCAGCCGCTTAACCAACTGAGCCACCCAGGCGTCCCGCTCTCTGGAATTCTATAAGGGACACGCAATACTGGTTTCTCTGGCCACCTTCAATTCAGTCCTGCTTCACCTGATGTGGACAATAAACAGGTGCACTGTCCTCCCCGCCCTGCACAAAAATGACCCAGATGTAACTCTCACACTCACACATACACAGACCTTTATATAGTTAGTAGATTTGACTCAAAGTTTGTAGGAGTTATGTAGAACCCAAATGATTTAAAATTAAGTATTGGTGATACTGTTCTAAGAATTCTATCAATTCACTTTCCACCTTCCCACCTAGCACTTGGCTCTCTCCTTTGCCCTCCGCGACATCCAGTGTAGGTTGTAATTCTAATAACATCCACTTCATTGCCATTGTGTATTGTCATGCTGTGTCACAATTGCTTAGTTTTAAAGACTGTTCTCTAGAGATGGTGAGCATTTGGAAGCAACGTGAAGGCGGGCTCTGCACGGGTCTATTTCCATGTGGCGGGTAACTTTTGATATTAATTTTTTA
The DNA here is from genome assembly GCF_030435805.1 of Mustela lutreola. Lineage (NCBI taxonomy): Eukaryota > Metazoa > Chordata > Mammalia > Carnivora > Mustelidae > Mustela > Mustela lutreola. The sequence goes on along the minus strand of NC_081290.1, from coordinate 190,581,007 downwards.
GATCCTCCTTGCCATTTTCCCTCTCCCTTTCCTCTATTCTAGTAGACTGATAATTCCTGTTCTTCCTTGCTTCTGGGAGGACAGAAACTGAGGGCCGTCCCCCAGTAGTCAGTACCCTCTTTTTCTTGTAGTATCTGAACCTTCAAGGTTTAACTGTGCACATACACATCCAGAATAAAGACATCTGCCAGCCTCCCTTGGAATTACATGTAGCCTTATGACCCAATTAAGTGCCTGAACATGTGAGCAGAAGTGATATCTCCAGGCACCGGGATGGTCTGCCTTTGATACAGGTCACGGATCCTGGGATCAAGCCCCACATCTGGCTCCCAGCTCAGCGGGGAGCCTGCTTCTCCCCCTTCTCCCTGCTCCTGTGCTCACTCTCTCTCTTTCTCACAAATAAATAAAACCTTTAAAAAAAATGCATACTTAAAAAAAAAAAAAGGTGGTATCTCCATCTTCCATTTCTTGTCCTTAAAAGGAAGGGGGCACTCCTCTCCCCTCCCCTTTTTCCCCTTCCTGCTGGCCAGATGTAGACCTAGGGACATAATGGGGAGCTCTCTGGGATCATGAAGATAAGAACAATATCCCAAGGGGTGAGAGAACAGAAAGTTAGAAGTGTGAATCCCCAGCCCCATGCCAGCTGTGAAGCCCATGTTCAAAGTGGTGCATGACATAAAAATTAACTCCCAGGGCACCTGGGTGGCTCCGTGGTTTAAAGCCTCTGTCTTCAGCTCTGGTCATGATCCCAGGGTCCTGGGATTGAGCCCTGCAATGGGCTCTCTGCTCAGCAGGAAGTCTGCTCCCCTCCCCACCCCGCTCTCTCTGCCTGCCTCTCTGCCTATTTGTGATCTCTGTCTGTCTAATAAATAAATAAAATCTTTTTAAGAAAATTAACTCCCATCTTGTTTAAACCACTGTATTTTGGGTTCCTTTGTTACAGCAGCCAAACTCATATCCTTACTGTGTTAGTTTGCTAAAGGTACCATTACAAAACGTTACCACGTGGTTTAAGAATAGAAATTTGTTTTCTCACAGTTTTTGTTGTTGTTGTTGTTGTTGTTTTTATGTAGGCTCCGTGCACAGGGTGGAGCCCAACACGGGGCTTGAACTCCTGGCCTTGAGATCAAGAGACAGATGCTTAACTGACTGAGCCACCTAGATACCCCTATTTCCTCACAATTCTGCAGGCCGGAAGTCCGAGATAAACATCGGCAGGGTTGGTTTCTTTGAAGGCCGCCCTCTTTGCCTTGGAAAACGGCCATATTCTTTTAGTGTTTCCACATGGTCTTCTCTTTGTGCACATTACGTCTAGGTCCAACTCTCTTCTTGTGAGCAGAGCAGTCATTCCTGATTAGGACCCCCCTAAAGACTTCATTTTAACTTAATTACCTCTTTCAAGCCAGTCTGAGACATTAAAGGTTAAGATTTCCACAGACGAATTTTGAGGGGACACAATCCAAGCCCATAATACTCCTATCTTTTTCTTCCTGTCTTCTGTTTATCCCTGAGTGCGTATGCTAGGTGTCCTTGGAAGCACAGAGAGAGAGAGTCTTCTGAACTAAAAAGAGGTTCCCCTGAGCCAGAGAGGCAAACGGGAAGAACTACATCCCTCTCCCCAGTAGCCCCCCACACATGGCCAGGCATTGGGTTCCTGGACACAGAGCCTGAGTCCCAGGCACCCAGCAGAGCAGGACTAAGGGAGCCTCAGCAGCATGGGGAGCAGACTGACAGCTGCCAACAGGCACAGCCTCCGAGGGCCATGGCCTCCACGTGTGACCTGGGCCTTTGCATGACCTTGGCTCAGGAGGCTCCAAGATGATAAAGATGCCTTTCACCAGCCCAGAAGAATTGGAGCCAGAAAAATAAATACATCATTTCTTGCACATCTGAGTTAACTAACTAAAATCAGTGCATCTGGAAGCACCTGGGTGGCTCAGTCAGCTAAGCAACTGCTTTCAGTTCAGGTCATGACCTCAGGGTCCTGGGATCGAGTCTCGCATCAGGTTCTGTGCTCAGCAGGGAATCTGTTTCTCCCTCTGCCTCTGCCCTTCCTCCTCCTCCCCTCTCTCTCCCTCAAATAAATGAATAAAATCTTTTTTTTTTTTATTTTATTTATTTATTTGACAGAGAGAAATCACAAGTAGTCGGAGAGGCAGGCAGAGAGAGAGGGAAGCAGGCTCCTGGCTGAGCAGAGAGCCCGACGCGGGACTCGATCCCAGGACCCTGAGATCATGACCTGAGCCGAAGGCAGCGGCTTAACCCACTGAGCCACCCAGGCGTCCCAATAAAATCTTTAAAAAGAAAAAAATCAGTGCACCTGTAGTCCCTGGCACCTAGCAGAGTATCTGATACAGAAAAGCATGCTTGAGAGATCAGAAGAGAAAAGGGAAAAGCCCAGACCAGCCCCTTGGTCCATTGCTAGCTTCTCCATCTCCCCAGCACCATGTGCTGCTTGCCTCTTCTGCACTCCATCTGGCATTCATCTTATCACGTGTCCTGCTTTCTTCTGTGTGGCTGTGCTCTGGCTTTCAAATCCCCACAGAGGATGACCAGCTGGAAGTGAAGAACCACGCCTTTTCACTCCCCCCGCCATCCAGCACCCCACCACATCCCAGGTAGGCACTCAGCTGGTAGGGTTGTTTGTTTTTTTTTAAGTGAGTGGAATGGGCACCGGGTCAAGTCACTCAGAGTGGAGGCAGGTAGAATCACTTGGGAAAAGCCTCCTGCAGAAGAGAAACTAGGCTGGCTCCAGGAGGAGAGGGGAAGCATGGCTGGGAGCAGAGGGGCTGAGCAGTGCCAGCAGGAGGAGTGGCCGTGCCCCCAGCCCTCTCGAGAGCTGGCTCCCAGCTCACAGTGCCGTCCTCTTCCTGATCATGATTTATTCAACTGCAGCTGTGTCTGAAAATAGCTTAGGCAGGTGACTTATTCTCAGAGGATGCAGCATGTGGGCGGCCCTGGAGGGCAGCCTCGACATATAAACCCCGGCTAACCAGATCCTTTTACTTTGGTGGGCAGATGACACCTTACTTGGCCCATTGCACAGAGGACAACATGAGGCCAGAGGAATGACAGAGCTTACCCAGGGTTGCACAGGACCAAGAGTGGCTGGGGGAGAAAAGGGGAAAAGGGACTACCCTAGAGGAAAGAAAGCATTTGTCTTCTGGTCTGAGGGGGGCATATGGGTTGCATTGGCCTAAGCTCCCCCCACCACCCCTGACCCAGCTTCCCTAGGGCATGCCCAGTGCTAGGAAAAGAGGTCCAGCCCAGCTGGAAGGAAGCAGCTGGATGGGACAGGAGAAAGTCATGCAGGAACTAAACCTCTGTTCCCTCATCATCTCTGGCACGCTCCCTGGCTCGGAAGCAAACCTAGACCAGCTGGGCCTCCATGTCCCCATCACTTAAAACAGGGCCACATCTCAGCTGTGCGTCTACGTCACATGGCAGAGAGGGCAGAGAGAAAGCGAGCTCTCCTGTCTCTTCATGGAAGAGCACTGAAATCGGAGGGCTCCACCATTATGACCTAACCTCCTAACACCATCACAACTGGAGATTAAGTTCCAACATAGAAATATTGAGGACACAAACTTCCCATGCATAGTCCTCTACCCCTTCTAGCCCCCCAAATGCATGCCCTTTTCACATGCAAAATGCATTCATTTCATCCTGGCAACCCCCAAACTCATTCATTCCAGCGTCCACCCTTTGGAGGAGCCCGCGGTCTCATCTGTCGCCGCAGTCACATGCAGGGGAGACTGGAGGTGAGCTTCCCCTGAGCGGAACTGCTCCCCAGCTCTGAGCCCATGAACCCTAGTGACATGCTTCCCAAATACAACAGTGGGGCAGGCACCGGCACCAGACAGACATTCTCTTCCCAAAAGGGAGAAACAGGGAAGAAGGTAGCAGGTCTCAAGCAAGTCCAAAACCCACAGAACAAACGGCATGAGATCTGAAGACTGGAAAGCAATTGTCTTCGGCCAGATGTCCTTCCAGGGCCACAGCATTTTTTTTTGGGGGGGTCACCCCCACGGTTTAGTGAGGAGCTACTTATGCTGAGGCTCTCTGCCAAGCGGGGATCACATCCCCAGAGCTGCCCAGCCGGCTCTCTGCCTTCTTGGAAGCTAGGCAGTGGCCCTGCTGACTCTTAAGTCGCCTTCAGAATCCTTCTTCCCAGCTGACAGTGTTTCTGCTGGAACGGTCTCATCTCAGTCCCTGTACTCTGTTGAGGTGGCTAATTAAATGGCTGGTTCACAGTCACACTACTCTCCTTATCCACAGGTCAGTTGGCTACAGCCTTAGTGCTCTCTTCCGAACACACTTTCTCTCTTCTCACAGTACAGACAGAATCTTTCAAATCTCTGTTTTGGTTTCTTTCCGCTTAACAATTTTGGAACCATCTTTCTCTCTTCTTGCACTTTACTGTAAGTGGTCAGGAAGAACCAGACAAACCTTTGTCAAGAAATCTCCTCAGCTAAATATCCAATTTCATTGCAATTTCATTGCACCCAAGTCCTACACTCTAGAAAACACTAGAACACAAATACAATTCAGCCAAGTTCTCTGCCACTTTATAACAAGGATGGCCTTTTCTCCACTGTCACATAACATGTCCCTCCTTCCCATCTGAGGCCTTAACCAGAATGGCCTTTACCATCCTATTTCTACCAACAATCTGTGCTTGATCACTTATGTATTCTCTAAAAAGATGGACATTTTCAGAGCGCCTGGGTGGCTAGTTGGTTAAGTGTCTGACTCTTGATTTTGGCTCCAGTCATGGTCTCAGGATCCTTGGATCAAGCCCCACAGGGGGCTCCTCGCTCAGTGCAGAGTCTGCTTAAGATTCTCTCCCTCTTCCCCACCCTCTCCCTCTTTTCCTCCCCCTCCACACCCATGCTTGCTCTCTCTTTCTCTCAAATAAATCTTTTTTTAAAAGATTTTATTTATTTCTTTGAGAGAGAGCGAGCACAGGCAAGGGGGAAGAGCAGAGGGAGAAACAGACTCCTTGCTGAGTAGGAAACCTGACACGGGGCTCGACCTCAGGATCCCCAGACAGTGACTTGAGCCAAAGGCACATACATGCTTGACTGACTGAACCGCCCAGATACTCTTCAAGTAAATAGATAAACTTAAAAAAAAAAAAAAAAAAAAAGGATGTTTTCTCTTGGCACTCTCCTCTTTTCTTCCAGAGCTCTCTCCAGAACCTCTCCTCAGAGCCCCATGACAACAGTATGGTCCTCTTCAAGTATATGCACTTCAAAACCCTTCTAGTTGCAAAGCCACTTGCACATTTTCAGGTCTTTGTTCTAATGGCACCTACTTTTGGAAGAGCCATCCGCTCTCCTGAGCTCACCAACAAAGGCTAATCTCTTCTAGAAACAACAGAATAGATGCACCTAGAAATCTTCTTTTACCAGCTACTGGAGCATCCTGGAGCCCAAACTGACACATGAAATTAACCATCAAATACTCCATGCCATGCTGATCCTTTAAATAAAAGAACAGTCTGGGGGAGCCCGGGTGGCTCAGTGCATTAAAGCTCTGCCTTCGGCTCAGGTCATGATCCCAAGCTCCTGGGACGGAGCCCCGCATCAGGCTCTCTGCTCAGCAGGGAGCCTGCTTCCCCCTCTCTCTCTGCCTGCCTTTCTGCCTATTTGTGATCTCTGTCTGTCAAATAAATAAATAAAATCTTTAAAAAATTAAAAAAAGAAAGAAAGAACTGTCTAGCTGGGGAAAAAGAAGCACAAATCACAAGTAAGTGACTTACACTAGACTTCTAATGGCATTGCATCTGCCAGGCACATTGCTCTAGAAATGCACTGGTGAAGGGCTTTGGGGGTGCCTGGAACTGAATGCACTAAGGAAGGCTCATCATGGGCAAGACCTCTGAGCTGAGCCCAAGGAGTTGTAGGCAGAGACAGAGCAGAAAGACAAGCTCTGTGGAAGAGGGAGTGATGAAGGCACCAAGTAAGGAAGAAGGTGGCCAGCAAGAGGAGCCATGGGTCAGGAACACAGCCTACCCTGCTGGGAGGAAGGAACAGGCTGGGAGAGGAGGCCAGAAAGGTGCCCAAGCCAGTGCATGAAGGAATTTGGATATTTACCAAGAAGCCTAGCAGGTTCCCAACATTTTTTTAACATAAGAAATTTTTTTTTTTTTTTTTTTTTGTAACGGCCTTCATTTTTTAGAGAAGTTTTGGGTTCAGAGCAAAGTTGAGAAGACACAGATTTCCATATACTCCCTGCCCACTACTACACACTCAGAGCCTACCTTATTATCAAATTCCCACACCAGGGTAGCACATTTTTACAATGGATGAACCCATGTTGGCCCATCATTATCACCCAAAGTCCATAGCCTACGCCAGGTTTCACTCTTGTGTGCACTCTATGGGTTCTGACAGATGTACAATGACTTGTGTCCACTACTGTAATATCACACAGTAGTTTCACCGCCCTAAGCTCCTTCATGCTCTACCTACTCATCAGCCCCTGGAAATTGCCCATCTTTTTACTGTCTCCATAGTTTTGCCTTTTCAGGAATGGTACATGGTTGGGATTATGCACTATGTTGCCTTTTTAGATTGGCTTCTTTCACTTAGTAATGTGCCCGCAAGGTTCCTCCATGTCTTTTCTTGGCTAGATAATCAATTTTTTTAAACACTGAGTGATATTCCATTGTCCTCTTTTAATGTTAAAATATTCTGAAGATTCCACTAACATAAAAAACATATCTTTAGAATCCATAGATACAAAAACTATGATGAATCCAACAAGGCTTTGTTTGTATTATTAGCTATATTGGCCTCAAGTAAATTATTCATATCTCATAGTTTTCATGCTAAATAAAGATCAAAATGGCAGTGTTTAGGGAGTGTGTGCATGGACTCACAGATCCCAGGGATTGGTGGCATAGATCTGGGGATGCTATAGGTATTGGATTGCTATCTAAGGATTTTGGTAGGGCATAGGACTAGTGAGATTTGCATTTTTACAAGATCATTCCAGCTAGTTGCATTGTAGGATGGACTCTAGGACTCTCCTCCTGAGACAAGTCTCCAAATACCAGAAAGTCTAGAATCCAAATTTGGGTTTCAGGATCACAGCACTAGACACCTACTTCAGAGAAGACCAGATTCTGCAGAGGCCTCAGAATCAAGTCAAGGCCATGACAAGATCATCCTGAAGAGAAGATTCAAGGTAGAGAAGCAAGCTGGTGTCATACAGCTATATCTTCTCTCAACTCTCAGTGATATACCCTCACCAAGCCATTTAAGAACAACCCTTCCCTCTAGAATTCATTTCAGAGCATGACTTGCTCAAGAGATTGGGGTTCCAGGACAGAGAGTCCAAATTTGCTTTCAAAACTGAAGATCTAATTACCCTGTCCAGATTTAAAACACACACACACACACACACACACACACACACACATAAAACAAAAACAAAAAACCTGATGAGGCCTTGGAACAAAAATAAGACCAGGAACACAATCTCTGAGATGAGAGGGTTCAAGGTACAGCAGTTACACAAAATGGCACCAACCTTACCAATGGCCATCTGATTTCTCTGGACCCAGGAGGAGGTGAGTTCAGTGTGTCTGATGTTGTCACTCTGGGCATCTCTCTCTCTCTCTCTCTTTTTGCATCTTCACCCTTCCCCTGGTCTGCAAGCTAAACCTTCTGGAGACCATGGGAAGGATTCCAGGAGCCACAGACATGGAGAAACACTGCAAGAGGCACCTCACAGCCCTATCGACCTAGCCTGACTCTTGAGTTGGGCAGAGCTCAAGGACAGTGCAAACAAAATTCATGAACACTGTTTTCCAATCAGGACAGTCATCACTGATTCAGGCAAAAATCATTAGTGGGTGTTAAAACCTTCAAATGAATGTCTGATGAGTAACAAGATATACATCACCCCAAGACCTCCCCGAAGATGACTTATTAATTACAAAAAAAGAAAGAAAGAAAGAAAAACCATGACAGTTCTGCAACAGAGAAACCTGGCAGGCTCCACCTCAACCAAGTGATCAGAATTTATTTCACCGGTAACAGAGCAAACTGACATGAGCTGCCTCCTGAGATGACAGGCTGAGCTGGGCACTGTATCACTTCTTTGGTATTACTGCCCAAACTGTATATGTGACATCTGATTATGAGCAAACACCAGAAAAATGGAGTTACAGTCTACCAAGTAACAGCCTTGGACTCTTTAAAAAATAAATCGAATAATGAAAATGCAGACAGAGAGAAGGTAGCCAAGGAAAGAACTAGAAAGTTCAGTCTGTAAAGTGTTCTGTTCCGATGTAGTGTGTGCTGCCTTCTCTGCAGAGGGGTGGGGGAAAGGATATAATCCAAGACCTCTTTATGCCTAAAATTTCTCTCTGTAAGTGCTCGGTATACTCATAACGCTGGGTGTCTCTGGGGAAGGGAACTGGAGAACTGGACCATGAGAGAGCCTGGCTTTTCACTTCAATCATGTCATCCTATTTGAATGCTTTAAATCATTTCAGCGTGTTATTTATTCAAAGGTTTTTTTTAAAAAAAGATATTTATTTATTTGAGAGAGAGAGTAAGAGCACAAGCAGAGGGTGGGAAGAGGCAGAGGGAAAAGCAGGCTCCCCATTGAGCAGGGAACCTCATGCAGGTCTGGATCCCAGGACCATGAGTGAACTGAAGACAGATGCTTAACCAGGCGCGCTGAGCCAGCCAGAAGCCTCTCAAAGGGTTTTTTGTTTTTTTTTAACTCAACCTAAAAAGGTAGCTATCAGACAAGTAGAAAAAAAACAAACATATTATGAGTATATGTTATATGATTCCATTTACATAAATTGTAAAACTATGTAAATGTCAAAATAAATAGTCAAAATAAATAAAAGGAGGACTAGGAGACTCACATTTCCTGATTACAACACTTACTCAAAGCTACAGTAATAAATACAGTGTGGTAGGACACCTGGGTGGCTCAGTCAGTTAAGTGTCTGCCTTTGGCTCAGGTCCCACATCAAGCTCCCTGCTCAACACTCCTGCTCTCCCTCTGCCTGCCACTCCCCCTGCTTGTGCACTCTCTCTCTCTCTGACAAATAAATAAAATCCTAAAAGAAAAAAAAAAATACAGTGTTGTGTTAACATAAAGACAGACATACAGGCCTATGGAATAGAACTGAGAGTCCAGAAATAAGCCTGTGGCCAATAATAAATCTGTGGCCAATTAATTTTCAACAGGGGTGCCAAGACTCGTCAATGGGGAAAAAGATTCTCTTCAACATATGGTCTGAGGCAACCAGACAGCCACAGGCAAAAAACAAGGTCTGTTCCCTCCACCATACCATATGCAAAAATTAATTCAAAATGGATCAACCTAAATATAACCTAACTGAAAACTTTCACAAGATACCATAAGGTTAAATCTTCATGAACCCCAGATTCAGCAATGAATTCTTAGATACAATAGCAAAAGCATACATAACCAGAGAAAAATTAGGTAAATTGGAATTCATCAAAATTAAAAACCTTCAGTCATTAAATGGTATCATCCAAAAAGTGAAAAGATAACCTAGAGAATGGTAGAGAGGACTTGGAAATCATAAATTTTTAAAAGGTCTAATAGCCAGAACAAATAAAGAATTCAATAAACAACAAGACAAACAACCCAATTTTAAAATAAGCAATGGACTTGAATAGAAGTCAAAGTCAAAATAAATAAATCTTCTTTTCTTCAAAGAAGATCTACACATGGCCAATAAGCATATAAAAAGATGCTCAACATAACTAATCATTAGGGAAATGCAAATCAAAAGCATCATGAGAAACCACTTCACATCCATAGGATGCCTTTAATTAAAAAAAAATTAAAAAATAACAAAACACAGAAAGTAAGTGTTAGCTGGGACACAGAGAAACTGGAAACCTTGTATGTTCCAGGTGGGAATGGAAAGTGCTGCGGCCTCTATGGAAAACAGCGTGGCAGTTCTTCGGAAACTTAAACATAAAACTATCATATGATCCAGCAATTCCACCCCTAGGAATGAACCCAAAAGAGTTGAAAACAGATATTCAGACAAATACTTCTACAGGAACATTTACAGCAGTGTGATTCACAAAATTTAAAAGGTAGGAACAACTCAAATGCCTATCAACAGATGACTGGATAAGTGAAAGGTGGTGTAGCCATACAACAGATTATTCACCTGTAACAAGGAATAATGGGCCAACACCTGTTATCACATGGATAAGCTCTGACAACATTACACTTAAGTGAAAGAAGCCAGACACGGAAGGTCACGTGTTGCCATACAGTTCCATTTCTTTCAAGTGTCTTGAATAGGTAAATCCCAAGAGAGAGAGTATACTGGTGTTAGCCACAGGCTGGGGGCAGGGAGAACAGGAAATGACTGTTGAATGGGTACAGTTTCCCTTTGGGGAGATGAGAATGTTCTAGAACTTGATATAGGTGGTCATTCACATAGCACTGTGAGTGTATAAAATGCTGCTGAATTGTACACTTTAAAATGGTTGATTTTATGTTGTGTGAATTTCAGCTCAATTTAAAAAAAAAGAAAATGAAGAAAAAGATGTCAGGCTAGGGTTTAGCCTCACCTTGAGGTGGGAAGGAGCCCAAGGGCAGCTTCCAGTAGGCTGGGCTCTGGTTGCACTTGAGTGTGAACTCAGCCACCTATATCCTGATGACGTGTGCTGTGACCTCCATGCATTTTATTACAGTAGCAGGAAGCTTCGATTCATACTCTTTAAAAAGGGGAGTTCTTCTTGCCACATTTAAGATGGTGAACCAAATTTTGTCTGGTGACAAGGGCAAGGTAAGGTTGATGCAAGCAAGGTGAATTGTGCAAATGCAGGGTCAGATTCTGCCTTTGTTTCAAAGCATTGCATTTGTTATGTTTTTTGAAGTACTGCCATTAAAATAACATTTATCTTGGGTTTTTTGGCATCCTCTTAAATGCTGCACCCCTCATTAGCCCCTCACTCACCTCACTTTAGCCCCACCCGGCCCTAAATTTCAACCTGGCACCATCGGTAAACCAAGGGAGATGCAGTCAGAATCACAAGAGCAACCTACCCTCATCTGCCTTTCACTGGCTCCAACCCAAAATGCACACACCCACAAACACAGGTGGTGCTCGGCCTCAGGTGGCACAGATAAGACCCCTGCCCTTCTCCCTGACACTCCACCAAGCCTCCTGACCCCTCAGCTTCTGGGCCCCTGAGAGGGGGCAGTACGTAGCAGGCAGGGACCCTATGGCTCCATGCTGCCTGCTAAGAAGCTAGATACAAGGTAGTAGCCAGTGTCCATCATGGGGAAATCTCAGAAGGACCCTAATAAGTGAGCATGTCCCATCCCCATAATCATTAGCCACATTCACTTCTGGAAGTGTTGCTTTGTTCTTTGTTTTCTGAGGGGGCAAAAGTAGGCACACGTGTCTTGAATATGCATATCAGGAGACAAGACAGAGGATGTGACATTACTTCTCCAGTACTCTTTCTTTCTCTTGTACTTCTGGGAATTCACTTATGAGATCAGACCCTCCCATCATGAAGAAAATTGTTAAGACGATGTCACTTCCCCTTGGACGTCAAAGGAAATTTTTAAACACAGATATTTATGAAGCAGTATATTTTTTAAATGCAGCAAAATAGAGATTGCTCCAAAGAATGTGGTAGTTTCTAGCATTTAATAATTTAGTGTATCCTATCAAGTTAGTAAAGGTATACTATATAGAAAGAAAACAAAGTTTTTAAAACCGTATAACAGAAAACCTACAAAATTGATACCTACATCTATATGAACATGCATGTGGTATATACACTTTGTCTTAAAATGAGACCAAATTCTAGAATAACACAGTCCAATAGAAATTTCTGTAATGATGGAAATATTTTCTATTTTCACCATCCAACATGGTAGCCGTGAGCCACAACTGGCTATCGAGAACTTGAAAGGCAGCTAGCCTGAGTGAGGAACTGAATTTCTAATTCTGTTTCATTTTAATTAGCTTGAATTTAAATTAATTTAAATAACCACATGTATTGTACTGTATTAAACAGCACATATCTATATAGCATTTTGAAAACATTCGATTCGGGACGCCTGGGTGGCTCAGTTGGTTAAGCGGCTGCCTTCGGCTCAGGTCATGATCCCAGCGTTCTGGGATCGAGTCCCGCATCAGGTTCCTTGCTCAGCAGGGAGCCTGCTTCTCCCTCTGCCTCTGCCTGCCATTCTGTCTGCCTGTGCTTGCTCTCTTGCCCTCTCTCTCTGCTAAATAAATAAAAAAATCTAAAAAAAAAAATTATGAAAACATTCGATTCACTCAACATTTGGTTGGCAAGGTCTTTCCAATTCAATAAATGCGTTTCTCAAACACTAGTACCTATGTACATGGTAACACAAATAGATCACAAAATATGATGAAAACTAGACTATAACTAGCCTAAAACTAGACTAGACTAAAACTAGCCAATAACAGTAGCATCAAAAGTACAGAATACATTTGAAGACCATACATGACCCAAATTTAAAAACTGAGAATATCTAAGGTATTTTCCAAGAAGAAGATTAGAAACAGTGGCCTAAAGCATTGAAACCCAGGAAGCCAGAAGAATAAAATAAAGCAAAGGCACTAATAATCAGGAAACTAACCAGAGATCATGTGGGCGGGACATGAGGCTAGCTCTCCTTTAAAGAGGAGAGTCAGAAAGACATTTCTGGAGAGACCAAATTTTCCACCGACATCTACAACTGAAAGTGAATGAAATATGTAAAGATACAGGTTTATCAGTTGCTGCCATTTGAGACCAGAGAATTCTTTGCTGTGGGAAGGCTCCGGTCATTGCGAAATGTTCCACAGCATCACAGCCTCTCTGCCCACCACATGCCAGCAGCCCCTCCTCTTCCCCCAATTGTGACAACCAAAAGCATCTCCAGATGTGGCCAAATGTCCCTGGGGAGATAGGAGGGGAGAGGAAGGAGGGGGAGTAACCCCAGGAGAGAACCACTTGTCTAGACAAAGAGTAAATTCAAGCGCCCTGAGGTGAGACAAAGTGGAAATATCCCAGAACCAAAAGAGAAACTGTCAAGTATGACTCTGGCGAGAAAGGTGACGCTAGGTAAGGCCTAGCATGTAGGGCTTCCAGCAATCCCTTATAGGAATTTGGGTTTTATTCTAAGAGAAAGGAGAAAACATGGATCCATTGAAGGGTTTTAAAGAGGTGCAGGACATGACTTACTCCGTGTTTATAAAGACCACTGATTTGGAGAATGTTCTGCAAGGGACACAAGGGCATTCATTTTGCAGAAAGAACAGCGTTGAACAGTTCAGCTTCTTACCTGTCAATGGGCTTCTCTGTGCCTCCTTTTCCTCATTTATAAAACGGACATAATAGTACACATACCCTGTCAGAAACACAAGAAGTAACAAGAGTTGGTGACAATGTGGAGAAAAAGGAACCCTCATGCACTGTTGGTGGGAATGCAAATTGGTTGCAACCACTGTGGAAAATAGCACGGAGGTTCCTCCACAAATTAAAATTAGAGGGGCACCTGGGTGGCTTATATGGTTAAGCATCTGCCTTCAGATTAGGTCATGATCCGGGATCAAGCCCCACATCGGGCTCCCTGCTCAGCAGGAAGTCTGTTTCTCCCTCTGCCCCTCACCCGACTCTGTCTTTCTCTCAAATAACTAAATAAAATCTTTTTAAAAATTTTAAAAATAGAACTACCCTATGATCCACTAATTCTACTACCAGGTATTTACCCAAAGAAAAGAAAAACACTCATTCAAAAAGGTATATGTACTCCTAGGTTTATTGCAGCATTATTTACAACACTCAAGATATGGAAGGAACCCAAGTATCCATCCATAGACAAATGGATAAAGAAGAGGTATATACACAGAATAGAATATTACTGAGCCACAAGAAAAGAATGAAATCTTGCCATTTGCAACAACATGGATGGAGCTAGAGGGTATAATGCTGAGTGATGGAAGTCAGAGAAAGACAAATACCATATGATTTCCAAATGTGGAATTTAAGAAACAAAACAAACAAACAAATGAAGAAGAAAGACACAATTGAAAAAATACTCTTAACTACAGAGAACAAACTGGTGGTCACCAGACGGGAGGTGGATGGGAGGTGTGGGGACAGATGAAATAGACAAAGGGGATTAAGAGCACACCCATCTTTTTTTTAACTTAGAGAGTTATTTATTATTTTTTAAATAAACATATAACATATTTTTTTCATTTTTAATGTTATTTATTTTAATTCCAGTGTAGCTACCATCAGTGTTATATTATTTTTATTTTTTTTAATAAACATATAACGTATTTTTATCCCCAGCGTACAGGTCTGTGAATTGCCAGGTTTACACATTTCACAGCACTCATCATAGCACATACCCTCCCCAATGTCTATATCCCGACCACCCTCTCCTGTCCCCCCTCCCCCCAGAAACCCTCAGTCTGTTTTTTGAGATTGAGTCTTTTATGGTTTGTCTCCCTCCCAATCCCATCTTCTTTCATTTTTTCTTTTCCTACCACCCCCCACCACATTGCATCTCCACTTCCTCATATCAGGGAGATCATATGATAGTTGTCTTTCTCCGATTGGCTTATTTCACTAAGCATAATACCCTCTAGTTCCATCCACATCGTCACAGATGGCAAGATTTCATTTCTTTTGATGGATGCATAGTATTCCATTGTGTATATATACCACATCTTCTTTATCCATTCATCTGTTGATGGACATCTAGGTTCTTTCCAGAGTTTGGCTATATTGTGGATATTGCTGCTATAAACATTTGGGTGCACGTGCCCCTTCGGAGCACCACATTTGTATCTTTAATCCTAAAGATATACCCAGTAGTGCAATCACTGAGTCATAGGGTAGCTCTATTTTCAGTTTTTTTTGAGGAACCTCCACACTGTTTTCCAGAGTGGTTGCACAAGCTTGCATTCCCACCAACAGTGCAGGAGGGTTCCCCTCTCTCCACATCCTCGCCAGCATCTGTCATTTCTCAACTTGTTAATTTTAGCCATTCTGACTGGTGTGAAGTGATATCTCATCGTGGTTTTGATTTGTATTTCCCTGATGCCAAGTGATGTGGAGCATTTTTTCATGTGTCTGTTGGCCATCTGGATGTCTTCTTTGCTGAAATATCTGTTCATGTCCTCTGCCCATTTCTTGATTGGATTATTTGTTCTTTGGGTTTTGAGTTTGCTAAGTTCTTTATAGATTTTGGACACTAGCCCTTTATCTGATATGTCGTTTGCAAGTATCTTCTCCCATTCTGTCAGTTGTCTTTTGGTTTTGTTCACTGTTTCCTTTGCCAAAGAGCACACCCATCTTGATGAACACTGAGAAACGTATAAAATTGTTGAATCATTACATTGTACACCTAAAACTAATGCAACACTGTACGTTAATTATATTGGAATAAAATAAGTAAAGCAATAAATAATTTTTTTGAAAGCAAGTAAAATGATAATAGTAGTAGTGGCAGCACACACACCCTGAGGGTGATTTTGAGAATTAAAAGGAACTAGGATTTATGATACACTTAGAAAGGTTCCTGGCACATAGTAAGTGCTTTATAAGCCATTTACTCTTTTTTTTTTTTAATTAACATATAATGTGTCATTTGCCCCAGGAGTACAGGTCTGTGAATCACCAGTAAGCCCTTTACTCTTATGATGACTGCATTCATCTGGGTGAAAGGTGATGTAAGCTTTGAGTGGTGGCTTATCTCTACGGAAGGGCTGTAGCTGTAGAGTACTGTAGAGTTAAAAGGCTTAACTGAAGATGCTAAAGCTTGGAGAGAAGTGGGCAAAAATGATGGGCGAGTGGGTTGATGGGCGGGTGAGTGGGCAGGGAGGGAAAGGAAGTAATTGCGGATAACTTCAAGGTTTGGGGCTTAGGCAATTGTGTAGATGGTGGTCCCCTTTATGCAGTGGACAAGATAAGACATTGTTGTGGAAAATCTGAGGTGACCGAGGAAACTCAAACGCCACCTGGGAGAGCAGGGAAAACTTAGCTTTATTGACACCAGTGCGCTCATCAGGATTCCTTCCCAAAGACTGAGCATCCTAAAGGGTTAAGAGTAAGTTTTTATGGTTATGGGTAATGGGGGGTGGTAATGGGGTGTTTTCCAGGTCTCTCAAGGCCCAGTCACCTTCCCAGTCTCTCAAGGCCAAATGGCCCTTTCATTTGGAAGTATAATCTATGTGGAGGTGTCTCAGGAGAGTGTGGGGGGACTATTTCTTTTTCTCTTATTCAAACAGGACTGGGCTTCTGGTCTTTTTCTTCTATCTCAGCAGGAGCAATGACTTGTTATCTTAGTCAAATGGGATGGCTATTTGGTCTTTTCTTGGCCTTAACAGGAGCAAAGAGGAGCCAGGGACCAAAAGGGGCTGGAGCGGAGAGTCTCTATCCCCTTCAACATAATGGATTTGAGACCATCATGTGAACATATTAATAAGACTGAGAGACTTGAGGCAGGAGACCAGCCAGCAGGCTACTGCAACAGTCCAAGCAAGAGAAGGTGAGTATTAGGCTAGCACTGTGTCAGTAAGACTGAAGAGGAAGAGCTGGCTCCCAGGAGTATTTTGCAGGTAGAATTCAAGTTTGGACGAGTGACTGGATAGGGGGGTGAAAGCAGGAAAGGGTGATGCCTAGGATTTGGGCCAAGAAAGATTTTGTGCTTGGAGTCACCCTCACCCCCAGGTCTACCCATTCCTCCAATAACTCCTAGAAGGCTGAATGAATGAGATCTGTTGATTCCCACCCAGAGAAGCTAAAATACATGCTTTTCTACACACTGCACTTTGGAAAAAGAATACCTATCAACATTCTCTGCCTTTCCTTCCTGCCAATGAGCAGCAGAAATGCCTCCAACATAAAGAAAATGTTTCAGATTTGTTTTTTCCTTTTCCGTATCTAAGTGTTGAATTTCTCTTCCCTTTGGAGAAGCCTGACCCAGAGTAGCTACAGGATGCTGCATTTACATGCAGCTCTATTGGCTGAAGCCAGCTGGCAAGGAGTGCTGGGTAACTGTCAGCCTCTTCAGACAGAGTTAGGAATATTATGAGCTTATAAATCAGGAGACAGCAGCTTGCTTACAAAGCAGCTTTGCCCAAGAAGATGGGTCCTGAATTTGGAAAGTTGAGATAGAAGTGGCTCCAGACAGCTGTGGGATCTCTGCCTCCTCCTTTTCTTTTTCCAAAAGCCAATTAAAAAAAAAAAAAAATGCTAACTCTATTCACATTCCACAAGGATGAGTCTTGTTTATCCCTAGGCACAGATGTACCTGCCAAAAAAACTGCTAATTCGTTTTCCCTTTCATGGAGAGACTGAGTCAGGACTCAGGGGGGCTATTCTCACCTCTCAGGCAGCCCTTTCTGGCCCTCCCCTGACTTCATGCAAACTGAGAAGAACTGAACTTGGCCAAGCCAGAACCCTGAGCTTGAGCCCCAAAACCCAAGCAGCCCAACAGCGCATGCTCTCCAGCGTCTCTGCCAGGGGCTGATGCACAGAAGGCAGGTGTGAGCAAGATCTTTTGGGCAAGCAGGTCCCAGCCTTCAGGAGAGACTCTAACCCTATTCTTTAGAAACTAGCAACCCACCTCTCCACCTTCAACCACCCTTAAGAGAAGAGGGAGCCACCAGCAGTTTATCCCACTCTTATAAGGTTCCTCTGCTTTATATCTTCAATCTCTTCCTACTCACTCCCAACCCATAACTGTATTAATCAAGTCTTTTATGTTCTGTATCCTGATGCTTCTACATCTGGAGTGACTACTTAACCCAGGGTTAACTGATTCCTAGAGACTGATGCACCATTCACCTACAAGGGCATCTTTAGATTGGCAAACCAGCCAATCTAATTTAATCTATCTAATTTACCAGTCGAACTTAGCTAACCCATCTGCTCTGACAGTGCCCACATCCTCAACCTCCTCCTTTAGCAAGCTCTCATGCTCCAGGCCACTAGCCACCTGCCCTAATCATCATAAGGCCAGGTACCAGCCAAACAGAGTCACTCCTTTCAGAAGCCACTGAAATTATTCAAACTAGCCAATCCTAAACCTGCGTATCTTGCCTCACCCATTCTTTCCTATAGAAACTCCCTCTCCCGATTCTGCATCCTGACCAAGCCCAGTGCTTCCCAGTCAAGCCCCCTATGGATCACGTGTCCCTCTTCTTAGGATCTGTGGATATAACAAACTACCTTTTTAATAACAGTCATTTCCTGATCTGTTGGCCTTGCCATACGTAATAAAACCTATTATTTTTAAACAATGACCTCAGATTTCAGCTCTGACCTGCTTCTGGAGTTGTCCTCATTGGGTGACCTCCTTGTTGCTAATTCTAATGGATACGATTTAGTCTTTACTTGACACCCTGAGTGCTCCCTCACTGAAACATGCCCATTTCTGTGGTATATCCTTCTCCTGGTTCTCCTAGCCTTCTGGTACTCCCTTCCTTAATTATCAATGCTCCTTCAGATGCTGCCTTAGGTTCTGTTTTCTCTTGGGTCTACATGGCTCCCTGGGTGCTCGTTATCACCAATTGGCCAACACCTGCCAGATATCTACCCTCTACTCAGACCTCACTCCTCAGCCCCAAACTGGACCTCTCCACAAGGATGGCCCACAGGTACTTCAAGCTCAGCATGGCCAACAACAAATTCATGATCTTTTGCCCCAAAGCTGCTGCATCTCATCCTCCAGAGAAGCTACACCAGAAACCTGGGAGTTCTTGTAATCCTCACCAAACACATCCAGGAAGTGCATAGGTATTATGAATTCTCCACATGGGTCTCCCTCACCTGTCCTAGCTCCTCCATCTCCTCTAGTCCTGCCCAATTTCAAAGCCCTCAGGCCCCTCAACCGAGCTGCTATGCTCTCAGTTGCTCTATACCTACTCTGTGCACTCTTCCAATCCCACAGTCACCCTGGTCTCCACTCATCTCTCCCAAATGCAAGTCTCATCATGCTTCCCCCCTTTTTAGAGCCTTCCACGGTCCCCTACTGCTTACTGGATAAAATCTTCAGCCTTATACATCCAGTCTCTTGTGATCTGGGTCCTTCTACCTCCCCAGCCATATCTCAGGTTCTACCCCCTCCTCCTACTCCAAGCTTGAGCCACACAGAACTTCAGAATATGCAATTCCCCAGAAACACTTCCCTCTTTCATGCCTTTGCTTCTGAGACTCCCTCTGTTGTGAGTGTCTTTCTACTTCTTTCCAGAAAAACAACGACTGCTTTCTCCCAAACTCTCCTTGGAAATTCCTCATTTTCTTGCCCCATAGGAAGCACCTACAATACTTGATAGCTCTTATTTTTTTATGTTCATTTTAAAATATTTGTTGAGAGGCGCCTGGGTGGCTCAGTGGGTTAAAGCCTCTGCCTTCGGCTCGGGTCGTGATCCCAGGGTCCTGGGATCGAGCCCCACATCCAGCTCTCTGCTCATCAGGGAGCCTGCTTCCCCCTCTCTCTGCCTGCCTCTCTGCCTACTTGTGATCTCTGTCTGTCAAATAAATAAATTTAAATATATATGTATATATATTTGTTGAATAATTAAAATGTCAAAAATTAAAGACAGTGGGGAGCAAGATGGCAGAGGAGTAGGAGGCCTAAATATTATTGGGTCCCAGGAATTCAGCTAGATAGTTATCAAACCATTCCAAACACCTACAAACTCAACAGGAGTCGAAGAGAAGAAGAACAGCAATTCTAGGAACAGAAAAGCAACCACTTTCTGGAAGGTAGGATGTGCGGAGAAGTGAATCCGAGGTGATATACAGGAAGATAGACCACGGCAGGAGGTGCCAGCCCCCAGCAAGCGGTGGAGCAGCAGAGCACAAAATCAGAACTTTTAGAAATCTTCTCCACTGAGGGACGTCACACCTAAGCAGTGTGGGGGCGGGGGGTAGCCCTTGCAGGGACAGTGTAGAGTCAGGACCCTCAGATTCACAGAAAGACCGTGTCTGAGTGCAGCAGAGCTCCCAGGTATCAGAGCGGGGAAGCCAACTATAGAGACCGAGCTGAGGAGTGAGCTCTCAGCTCAGGGTTACCTTAAACTGTGATCTGCGGCACAGTTGGGCCACTGCTCTTCAAGCAGAGACCCCAGAAGTAGTAGATCCAGGGAGACCCCCTCCTTCTTCCTCTGGGAGGAGTGGTACAGGAGTGCACGGCAGGAATCTGCTGGGTTTGGAAACTCCAAATAGGGCCGCGAGCCAGAGATAGAAATGCTGGGTCCCAGGTCAGATGAGCTCGGAGTGCTACTGGAGACCAGGGAGATAGGAAGGATTGACTGCTTTTCTGTGAGGGCACACTGAGGAGTGGGACCCTGAGATCTCGGCTCCTCCAGGGCAGGAGATTGGGAGGCTGCCATCTTCATTCCTGTCCTCCAAAGCTCTACAGAAAGCAATCAAGCAATCAGGAAACAAAAGCTCCAAGAGCAAACCCAGGCCGAGCCCATTGCTTAGCCTGGCCCCTGGCAAGGGCAGTGCAATTCCGCCTCAGGCAAAAACGTTTTGAGAATCACTGCAACAGGCCGCCTTCCCCGGAGATCAACAAGAATATCCAGCCAGGACCAGTTCGATAAGAACTGCAAAACTTCAGAGCTACTGGAATACAGCACATAGAATTCATGGCTTTTTCCCCATAATTCTTTAGTCTTTCAAAGTTAAATTTTTTAAATTTTTTTTCTTATTCTATTTTTTAAATTTTCCTCTTTCCTATTTTAACATTTTTAACTATTATATCTTATCAATCTTTTCAAAAATCTTTTTAAATTTTCATTGTTATAGTCATATCCTATCCCTTCATTGTATTTAACCTTATTTTCTGTATACATATAGGTTTTTCTTTCTTTAAAATTTTGGGATACAGTTTCTTCTAACAGATCAAAAGAAACCTCAAATCTAGGATATGGCTTTGTTCTATTCTCCAGTTTGATCACATTTTTTCCTCTTTTTGTTTCTTTTTTCAACCAACTTCTTATCTTATCAATTCCTTTTTTTAGAATCTTTTTAAATTTTCACCTTTATAGTCATATTCCATGCCTTCAACACATTTACCCTTATTTTGGGATATATATAAGTTCTTCTTTCTTTAAAATTTTGGGAGGCAGTTTCCTCTAACAGACCAAAACACACCCAAAATCAAGTGTGTGGCTCTGTTCTATTCACCAGTCTAATATATATATGTTTCTTTTCTTTTCTTTTCCTTTCTTTTCTTTTCTCCTTTCTTCTATCCCCTCCCTCCCAGTTTCGGGTCTCTCCCAATTTGGTTAGTGTATATTTTTGTGGGGTAGTTGCTACCCTTTTAGTATTTTGTTCTCTCATTCATCTAGTCTTATCTGGATAAAATGACAAGGCGGAAAAACTCACCTTGGAAAAACAACAACAAGAAGAGGCAGTACCAATAGCTAAGGACCTAATCAATGTGAACATTAGTAAGATGTCAGATCTAGAGTTCAGAATGACAATTATCAAGGTGCCAGCTGGGCTCCAAAAAAGCATGGAAGATATTAGAGAATCCCTTTCTGGAGAAATGAAAGAACTAAAATCTAACCAAGTTGAAATTTTTAAAAAGCTATTAATGAGGTATAATAAAAAATGGAGGCTCTTACTGCTAGGATAAATGAGGCAGAAGAGAGAATCAGAGATATAGAAGACAAAATGATGAAGCAACTATGGGACCACAAGGGGAGAATTTGAGAGATAAGTGATGCCATAAATGAAACAATATTAGAATAATTAGGAACCAGAAGAACAAGAAAGAGAGAGAGGGACAGAAGATATATTGGAGCAAATTACAGCAGAGAATTTCCCTAATTTGGTGAAGGGAACAAGCATCAAAATCCAGGAGGCACAGAGAACCCCCCAAAAAATTGATAAAAATAGGTCAACACCCCATCATATAATAGTAAAACTTACAAGTCTCCGGGACAAAGAGAAAATTCTGAAAGCAGTTCAGGATAAGAGGTGTGTAACATACAACAGTAGAAATACTAGATTGGCACCAGACCTATCTACAGGGACCTGGCAGGCCAGAAAGGACTGGTATGATATATTCAGAGCACTAAACGAGAAAAATATGCAGCCAAGAATACTATGTCCAGCTAGGAGTCATTGAAAATAAGAGAAATTAAAAAAAAAAAAAACAAAACAAAAAAACTTCCAGGGCAAACAAAAACTAAAAGAATTTGCAAACACCAAACCATCCCTACAGGAAATATTGGAAAAGGTCCTCTAAGCAAAAAGAGAGCCTAAAAGTAACAGACCAGAAAGGAACAAAGACAATATACAGTAACAGTCACTTTACAGGCAAAACAATGGCACTAAATTCATATCTTTTAATAGTTACCCTGAATGTAAGGGCTAAAAGACCCAATCAAAAGACACAGGGTATCAGAATGGACTAAAATACAAGACTCATTGCTGTCTGCAAGAAACTCATTTTAGACCCAAAGACACCTCCAGGTTTAAAGTGAGAGGGTGGAAAAAAATTTACCATGCTAATGGACATCAAAAGAAAGCTGGTGTGGCAATCCTTATATCAGATAAATTAGATTTTAAGACATGAGGAAGATGTCTTTAAGAGATGAGGAAGAGGGGCGCCCAGGTGGCTCAGTGGCTTAAGCCTCTGCCTTCAGCTCAGGTCATGATCTCAGGATCCTGGGATCGAGCCCCACATCAGGCTCTCTCCCTCTGCCTGCCTCTCTGCCTACTTGTGATCTCTCTCTCTGTCAAATAAATAAATAAAATTTAAAAAAAAAAAGAGATGAGGAAGAACACTGTATCATACTGAAAGGGTCTGTCCAACAAGAAGATCTAACAATTTTAAATATCTATGCCCCTAACATAGGAGCAGCCAATTATATAAACTGATTAATAACAAAATCAAAGAAACACATTGACAATAATACAATAATAATAGGAGACTTCCAACACCCCCCCTCACCGAAATGGACAGAGCATCTAAACAAAAGATCAACAAGGAAATAAAGGCTTTAAATGACACACTGGACCAGATGGACATCACAGATATATTCAGAATATTCCATCTCAAAGCAATAGAATACAGATTCTTCTCTAGTGCACATGGAATGTTCTCCAGAATAGATCACACCCTGGGTCACAAATCAGGTCTCAGCCAGTACCAAAAGACTGGGACCATTCCCTGCATATTTTCAGACCACAATGCTTTGAAACTAAAACTCAACCACAAGAGGAAAGTTGGAAAGAACTCAGATACATGGAGGCTAAAGAGCATCCTACTAAAGAATGAGTGGGTCGACCAGGAAATTAAAGAAGAATGTAAAAAGTTTATGGAAAGAAATGAAAATGAAAATACAACTGTTCAAAATCTTTGGGACACAGCAAAGGCAGTCCTGAGAGGAAAGTATATAGCAATACAAGCCTTACTCAAGAAATAAGAAAGGTCTCAACCTAACCCTATACCTAAAGGAGCTGGAGAAAGAACAGCAAAGAAAGCCTAAATCCAGCAGGAGAAGAGGAATAATAAAGAACAGAGCAGAAATCAATGAAACAGAAGCCAAAAGAACAGTAGAACAAATCAACAAAACTAGGAACTGATTCTTTGAAAGAATTAGTAGGATTGATAAACCCCTGGCCAGACTTATCAAAAAGAAAAGAAAAAGGACCCATATTAATAAAATAATGAATGAAAGAGGAGAAATCATAACCAACAGCAAAGAAATACAAACAATTATAAGAACATATTATGAGTAGAAACAGGCCAGTATTCCTGAGGAACACAGATGCAAAATTCCTTTAAAAATATTAACAAAATGAATGCAACAATACATTAAAAGGATGATTCACCATAATCAAGGAATTTAACCCAGGAACTCAAGAATGGTTCAATAACAGCATCAATGAAGATGATACTTCATATTAACAAAATGAGAGGTAAAAATCATATGATCATCTCAATAGAAACACAAAAAGCATTTGAAAAAAATTCAACATCCATTCATGACAAAAACTCTTAACATAATGGGTATAGAGGAAACATGCCTCAACATAATAAAGGCCACATATGACAAACTTAAAGCTAACACCATACTCAATGGTAAAAAGCTGAAAGCTTTTTCTCTAAGATCAAGAACAAGACAAGGGTGTCCACTTTCACCACTTGTATTCAATACAGTACTGAAGTCCTACCCATAGCAATCAGATGAGAAAAAGAAATAAAAACATTCAAATTGGTTAGGAAGAAGTAAAACTGTCACCATTTGCTGATGACATGATCCTATATAGAGAAAACCCTGAATCCTACACACACACACACACACACACACGCATGTAATCTGTTAGAACTAATAAATTCAACAAAGTTTCTGTACACAAAACAAATATACAGAAAGCTGTTGTGTTTCTACACACCAATAAAGAACTAGTAGGAAGAGAAATTAAGAAAACCACCCCATTTATAATTGCATCACAAAGAATAAAATACCTAGGAATAAATTTAACAAAGGTGGTAAAAAAGCTATACTTTGAAAACTAAAAGATACTGATGAAAGAAATTAAAGATGACTCAAATAAATGGAAAGATATACCATGTTCATGAACTGAAAGAATATTGTTAAAATATTCATGCTATCCAAACCAATCTACAGATTCAGTGCAATCCCTATTAGTGCTCACTGCCAACAGCATGTGTACTAAAACTGAGACAATACAGATAAGATTAGCATGGCCCCTGAAAAATGATGACATGCAATGCAATCCCTATTAAAATACCAGCAGTATTTCTTACAGAACTAGAACAAAAAATCCTAAAATTTGTATGGAACCACAAAAGACCCCAATAGCCAAACCAACATTGAGAAAAAATAACAAAGTTGGAGAATTCATAATCTCAGATTTCAAACTTTACTACAAAGCTATAGAAAACAAAAAGGCACTGTACCAGCTCAAAAATAGATACACAGATCAATGGAACAGAATAGACAGCCCAGAAATAATCCCGCACTTATATTGTCAATTAATCTTTGACAAAAGAGGCGAGAACATACAATGGATAAAATACAATCTTCGTAAGTGGTGTTGGGGAAAGTAGACAGTTACATGCAAAAGAATGAAACTGGACCATTTTCTCAAACCATATACAAAAATAAACTCAAAATGGATTACACACCCAAATGTAAGATCTGAAGCCATAAAAATCCTAAAAGAGAACAGAGGCAGTAACCTCCTATACATCACTATAAGCGATATTTTTTGTCTCCTCAGGCATTGGCAATAAAAGCAAAAATAAACAATTAGGACTACATCAAACTAAAAAGCTTTTGCACAGTGAGGAAAACCATCAACAAAATGAAAAGACAACCTACTGAATGGGGGAAGATATTTTCAAATGATATATCTGATAAAGAGTTAATACCTGAAATATATAAAGAATTCCTACAACTCACCTCCAAAAATAAACAAAATGAATCAATGTTATTTTAAAAATGGCCAGAGAACCTGAATAGACAATTTTCCAAAGAAGACACAGCACAACCAACAGACACATGAAAAAGAGAGTCAATATTACCAGTCATCAGGGAAATGCAAATCACAACCTCTATGAGATTACCCACACCAATCAGAATAGCTAGTATCAAAAAGACAAGAAATAATAAGCGTTGGCAGGCATGTGGAGAAAAGGGAACTCTGGTGCCCTATGGGTAGGAATGTAAATTGGTACAGCCACTATGGAAAATAGTATGGAGTTTCCTATATAAATTAAAAACAGAACTACCATATTACCCAGTAATTCCACTTTTGAGTATTTGTCCAAAGAAAATGAAACACTAACTTGAAAAGATATATGCACCCCTATGTTTATTGCAGTTTTATGAAAGCCAGGATATGGAAGCAAACTATGTGTTCATTGACAGATAATTGAATAAAGATGTGGTATATGTACACAATGGAATATTACTCAGCCACAAAAAAAGAATGAGACATGGATGGTATGCTAAGTGAAATAAGTCAGACAGAGAAGGAGAAATACCATAGAATTTCATTTATATGTGGAATCTAAAAAACAAAACAAAAAGTCAGAAACAGATATAAATACAGAGAACAAACTGGTAGTTGCCAGAGGAGAGGGGGATAAGGAAATGGGCAAAACAGGTGAAGGGAATTAGGAGATACAAACTTCCAATTATAAAATAAGTCACAGGGATGAAAAGTACAGCACAGGGAATATAGTCAACAATATTGTAATGCCTTTATATGATGACAGAGAGTAACTACAATTATCAGAGTGTTTCACAGTGTATGTAATTGTCAGATCACTATGTCGTACACCTGAAACTAATACTACACTGTATGTTACCTAACTGGACTTCAAGTAAATCCTTTGAAAAAAAGGTATGTCAACTACATGTTAAATAAATAAATAAATAAATAAATAACATTGAGAGGTATCTTCATGCTGGGGCTCTAGCACAAAGAGATACAGCAGTAAACAAGACAGACACGGACACGGACCTCAAGGCAGTGTCTATCATACCACCTTGCTTCCCCAGCAGCTGCCCTCTACCTCCTCCCTAGCCACACTCTGGACACAGTAGAAGAGTTAAAAATCCACCTGGGCAGGAGAGGGTCTACATGGACCTCTTTTCATCCCCTATTCCGACCCCAGAGTCATCCTTCTAAAGAATGTATCTCTCTGGCCATATCACACCGCTCCTGTAGACCACTGATGACTCCCCATCACCCACACCCAAACAGACAAGAGCTTTCTCGGAAGGCTCTTTCCCATTTTTCCAGTGTCCCCTCTCAGCATTCACTGCCTCAGACAACCCCAAACTGCCTGCATTGTCCCATACCCACTTTGCTTTGTCTCTATGTTTTTGTTCATACCATCTCCTCTGTCTTAATGCCCTTCCTTCCCTTCATCTGGTTTATTTGTTATCTATTGCTGTGTATCAAACCACTCAGACTAGTAACTAAAGCCAACTACAATTCTGTGAATCAGCAATTTTTAGAGATCAGCTGGAACAGTGCATACATATGGTCCAAACAGAGTTGGCTGGGCTCACCCACGCACTGTGGTCAGCTGACAGGTGCGCTGGGGTTGGATGCTCCAAGAGGGGCTCACAGGGTGTCTAGCCATTGGGTGAGGCTCCCAGCTGGAGCATCTCAGTTCAGGTCTCTCTCCTGTGGCTAGCCTGGACTCCTCACATGGCAACTGGATTCCAAGAACCAAGTCCTGATGGGCAAGGGCTTATGAAGTCTCTGCCTGTGTCACATCTGCTGAGGTCACATCTGCCTAGGACTAAAGCATGTCATATAGCTAGGCCCAGAATCAGTTTGTTAAAGGTGTGACTCATTGGGGGGCCATTAACGTAGCAATCTACAAGTCTGCCCTCTGCCCCTACCTAACGCGCAGGATTTGTCATCCTTCCCAAAACACCCAAAATAGTATCCAATCATACACCAGGCTCAAAGTCCATGATCTCACAAGGTGCAGCAAGTCTGGATGTGACTGAGCCTCCTGGGGTACAGCTCCTCGTGTGTGGTTCCTTTTGATCCAAAGACTTATGAACTAACAAGACAAGATGTCTGCCCTCCATGTGCCAGCATAGAGTCAAGACATAGGCACAGGAGAGCTATTAAGAAGGAGAAAAATAGGAGGCATATAGAGATCACTGATTCAAAGCAATTCTGAAATCCAGCCGGGTTCTGTTATCAGGACCCCTCCCTCATTCTACTTGAATAGCGTCCAGTTCTGCGTGACTTCTAGTTATACCCACTGGGCTCCTGGTTCTGCCCATAAGAGAAGGCCCTTGTGAATATTGGCCACTTTACTACCCATAGAAAACTGGGGGTCCAGAAGCCTATTTTCACTTTTTAACTATTTCAGTTCTTTTTAGCCCAAACTAATAGAGTCTTTTCCAAAACAATACTCTGAAACTTTATGGGTTTTCCTAGGGGTATTATTAGCTTCACTTCTTGCTCCAAAAGCCACATGTATAGTTAATTTCATGAAGATTCTACTCCAGCTATAAAACAACTTTACTATTCTTAGAAACCCTTTTGGTTAACTGAGGTGGTCTACTAAGTACCACCTTAAATCCTCTAGGGGTCTTAACAAAGATTCTACAATTGATTCTACAATTCTACAATGGTTTCTTCTTTACCTTTAGACCAGTTCTAACTTGGGGGATCTGCTGCCTGCTATAGAGACTGGAAATGAGAACTAGTTTTCCTTCCCAAACCAGCTAGCTGGACAGATCCTTATTTAGTTCATCTCTCTGTTATTATACCTGACATGCCAGCTAGAAGCACCCAGATGGCACTTTTAACATCCCACCTCTACATCTCTTAAGCAAAACCCAAAAACTCATTAGGCACACTTTCTGCCGGTGGCCTCGACACTATGTAATACTCATCAGCCTTGGTCCAAGCAGTTTCCAGCTCCCTTTCCAGGGAACTCAGAACTCTGCTGCCTGTCATTCAAGCCTTCACCCACCATCCTGTTCCAAATACCACATGCTCTGGCTTTTAAGACAGCACCACGCTTTTAGTATCAATTCATGTGACAGAAACCTATGGTTACATAACAAATCACCTAAAACAATAGCTTAAAACAACCTCCATTTTGTTAAGCTCATCAATTCTCTGGACAGATTTGTCTCTGTCCCACCACATCTGGTGCCTTGGCTTTAAAATGTGAGCAGCCAGGTGGACAACTCAAACAGTTTTGGTGCTGAGATAATCTAGAAGCTTCTTTATCTACATATCTGGAGCCTGGGCTGAAATGACTCTGAAGACTAACTTCTCCTGGGACCATCTACCAAACTGCCTATATAATGTCTTTCCATGTGACTAGGGCTTCCTTACAGCATGGCCTCAGGATAGTCAGGCACTTTATATGGTGGTCATAAGAGGGAACATTCCTGCAAACAAAATAAAACCTATATGGTCTTTTAAGATCTAAATTCAAAAGTCTTGGGGTCCCTAGGTGGTTTAGTTGGTTAAGTGTCTGCCTTCAGCTCAGGTCATGATTTCAGGGTCCTGGGATCAAGCCCCATATTGGGTTCCCTTCTCAGCAGGGAGTCTGCTTCTCCCTTTCCCTCTGCCCTTCTCCTCCCCTCAGCTTGTACTCTCTCTCTCAAATAAATAAAATCTTTTTAAAAAATAAATAATCAAAAGTCTTTTAACATCATTTCTGCCATAGTCCATTGACTGAAGCAGTTACATCCCCATTGAGATTCATAAGGGAATACAGACTAACTTCTTGATGAAGCAGCATCAAAGAATCTGTATCCAGGTTTTAGAATATTCACCTTAGGCGGCTTACCTGGGATGCTTTAGTTCTGTTCTATGTGGCATCAGTTGGGATTACACATGCTTTTGTGATCACTCTTGTGGTAGTCAGTGGGAGCTAGTTGATCCCAAGTGGTGGTTGATCTAAACAGAGGCACCTCAGTTTATATGGCCAAGCCCACAATAAATGTGGAAGGGAATCACACAAAGGGCATGGGTACCAGGATGCATGCTTCATTGGAGACCATTAATGTAATAATCTACCATACCTGGGCAACTCTCGTTCATCTTGAAAGACTCAATTCATAGCTCACCTCCTCCAAGAAAGCCTCTCTGACAGACTGGGTCATCACTTGCCCCTTGTTTGCGGTCCCACAATGCTCTCTACACATCCTACCATCGTCCTTACCTTACTGCTCTCTAACCATCTCTACACCATTTCTGTCTCCACCATTGGACAAAACTTTGAAGATAGAGATGTTGCTCTGTTGATCTTTGTAATTCCAGGATCTAGCCCTATGCCTAGAACACTGCACCTAGAACAATAATGTCTTTTAATTATTTAATTATACACCCATGAATAAGGTTTTTGAAATAAATGTTGAGGGGTGCCTGGATGGCTCAGTCAATTGAGCTTCTGACTCTTGATTTTGGTTCAGGTCAAGATCTCAGGGTCCTGGGAATGAACCCCATGTTTCCCTACCTCTCCTTCAATCAATCAATCAATCAATCAATTCTTTTAAATAAATAAATAAATAAAACATCAAGTATTATATTTCCATTGGTGCTCTGTCCCCTTGCCCTCTGCCCTGTGTTCTAAGAGATAACTTTTATTTTTTGTCACACTCTCCAACCAAACAAGCACTTCTTCAGAAAGTGACCTCACTTAGGGAGTTGACCTCAACTAGAGATTAGGAGAAGCAGCAGAGTATAGAGGCCATGATTCCAAGATTTTTGAATTTCATAGACTAGTCATGTTTCTGAAGAAATCTGCAGGTCAACAGGAAGTTACCACCTTACTTTTTTCTTTTCTTTTTTCTTTTCTTTTTTTTTTTTTTGCCTTTGGACATTAAAAATACGCATGCCTTCTACCACCGCTGCTACAAAGAAGCAGAGAGGCATAACCTTAGCATGAAAACATAGGTCTTCCCAAGGAAGGGAAGGTAGCATAAGAACTCAATTAGCCCCAAATTAGGATTCAACAGTATGTGCTCTCAACACAAAAAATCTGAAGCACCTCAACAACCTAACCACAAGTCCTCCTTCCAACTTAGTTTCTGCTAATAAGTTCCCCAAGCCAATCAAACCTCCTTATCATGGAGACGAGGCACAATTCCCGACTAGCTCTGAGTAGTGGGCTTCACTTCCATGCCAGCCCACAGAATTATTCAGCAAGCCAATATTAAATAACGAAGTCTGCCTCCCATAGCTCCTGGCTGTTCACTCCACTCCTGTGCAACCTCTATGTGTGGTGTCCTCCTCTGGGCTGTGAGCATACGTGACTAAGAAGCTATCATCCATCTCATCTTTCTGGTGTCAGGGATCGTGTGTTCAGCCATCTCCAAAACCCAGGGGTAAAACAATCACTCCCTTATTAAGTGAAGAGGAGGTGATCAGAACAAGGGGGCAACCTCACAGCTATGTTTAGAGTACCCCACACTGTCCTTGCTTTTCTTATTCAACATGGACCAGTGAAATCAGTTTAGTAGAAGTCGGAAGGGACCAGTAGAGAGCACTGTATGAGGAGTCAGAACATCTAGGATACAGCCAGCCCTGGAAATGTTTCAAAATATTTGTCAGTCCTTTGACAAATCCTTCCTCTCTTGAACCTAAGTCTCCAGCTGTAAAATGATGGGATGGCTTCTGTCTTCTCTGGGATTCTATAAAGCCAATCTGATGAAACTGGTAAGAAGTGAATGGCTGGTTGTCCTTTGATTACCCTAAAGGAATATGAATTTTTAGAGTTTTTACCCCATGGTCCTTAGCTGGGGCAACTGGAGATAATGGGAGAGTTCGCTCTAAGGAACCAACAGAACAGCCACAGGCTGTCAGTAAATCTTGCTTTGGGTGGATTCCCTGAAACCCTTCCTACTGTCAGCACCCTAATCCCATACCATTAGCAAAAGGGAGATGTTAAAATTCCATCCCCTTCTCCAACCTGTGTTCTACCCCTGCCCCCAGATTATCTCATTTGAACCATTAACTCCAACCAGCCAGAGATCTTGCTTTAGTAGACAGAAAAATGAGAGTCCACACTCCCCTCCCCTTCCTGAACTAAAGTGCTTGGGGACCCAGAAAGTAGGCCAGGCCCTCACAACCTTATCAAAATAGCACAGCTCCGGGGCGCCTGGGTGGCTCAGTGGGTTAAAGCCTCTGCTTTCGGCTCAGGTCATAATCCCAGCATCCTGGGATCGAGCCCCACTTCAGGCTCTCTGCTCAGTGGGGAGCCTGCTTCCCTTCCTCTCTCTGCCTGCCTCTCTGCCTATTTGTAATCTCTGTCTGTCAAATAAATAAATAAATAAAATCTTAAAAAAAAAAAAAAAATAGCACAGCTCCCATCCAACAACACTCAACAACACTCAGAGACTCCGCCACAGAGCGGGAAACAGCAACCAGGGTCATGTACAGACAGAGCTCAGATATCTTCTGTAAGATAAGATGCCTCTGGGTATCCCCATGTTCTGCCAAAAAAAAAGAACTGTCTCCAATCCCACCCATACATGTGCCTGTGCCTATGTATATGTGTGTGTGAGAGAGAGAGAGAGAAAGGAGAGAGAGAAGAGGGTTAGGCCCCAGCCTAAAGCAACTGTGCTCTGATAGGAAAAACCTCCAGACTGAGAACTAGAAAGCTGTTAGCCAGGAGACCACATGTGTGCAGTGACAGGGAGGCCGCCAACGTTTCCAGAATGTAGCAGGAAGAAGAATGGGCAAGATGAGTTGGTGGTAAAGGCTGACAGCCAGGAGCCAGGACATCTAGGGCCTTAAAAATCACCAAGCAGAAAATAAGAAGCCAGGTGACCTGGTCTATAAAGAGGGATGGTCTTACCAGATCAGCATTCTGCACTCCCCAGACCCTGGGGAGCTTGTGAAAAGTGCAGACACAGGCAGTGTACTGCTAGGCTAAGGAGATCCCAGGTGGGCAGGGACAACTACATTTTTTATAAATCCCCACCCCACCCCCAGCCCCCAGAGCATCTGTTGTTTATCCTGGTCAATGGCCCCTAGACTGGACCATCCTCGAAGCTCGTTCCAGTTAGAAAGTCCCATCCCTCAGAGAGCCGGGAAGCCACCTAACCTCCCAGGGAGGGAGAGGGAAGAGAGTCTCCCACTTGCCAGCCCAGGGATGACTTCCAACAGTAGCACTGCAGTAATGGAAACTGCGGTTAAGGTGCCAAGGCTGACTTCTGTGAAGAAATAGGAGAACGGGCAGGCAGATGGCAGGGAAGCAGGGCCAGCCCACAGGATGCCCCAGCCAGAATCCGCAAAGAGGCCATGAGGATGCAAATCAAGCAAATAAACCTTCGTTCAAAAAAAAAAAAAAAAAAAAAAAAAATCACCTCACCTGTGGGTGGGGAGACAAGTCACTGGCACTGGCCATTTAAAAAAAAAAAGAAAGAAAGAAAAAAGAAAAAAGATCCAGGGGCTTCTGGTGACTTGAAATTGAAGTGATAGGACTAGGGGAGGGTGCCCCAAGGGATTAAGAGCCTGGTTTCCTCTATTCTTTCTAGATGCTCCTGTCTCCTCCCCTTTCCCACAGTTCCACAATGTCGCCTCCCACTGGGCTGGGATGTAGTGGTGGAGTGGGCCAGCACTGAGGACACTGGGTTCCACACCCCAGGTTGGCTGGCCAACTCTCCCACTTACTAGCTGAGAAACAGGATGGGAAGTGGGATGAGATGAACCCAGCATATTGCTGGGGGGTCAACACAGCCATGAATATACTGTGCCCAGCACAATGGTTGGTGTAAAAAAAAAAAAAAAAAACAACAACCAAACCAGTGCTCCTCCTCTTGTCTGGAGACCAAACAAGCACACACAACTCAGGGACCAGGGAGGAGGTGGGGCAGGGATGGGAGTGTCAGGAGGAGTATATGAAACCAGATAGAACCTTCTAGCTCTGCTCCAGGAGGTGCCAGCCCCAGAGCAGAAAGCCCCAGAAGGTCCGGGTGTCCTGGGATGGATGAGGAGTGCGGCAGGGCTCAGGACCAGGGAAGGTGGGATGCAGTGCCTGCCTTGCCTCTGAAGAACTGTTCCAATGTGGAAAAACATCCCATCATCTTCCTTTGGAGAAAGCCTAGAATATTCCAACTCCAAAACTTCTCACTGTTGACTCCAGGGAGGTGGGCTCTCACTGAAAAGGGGGAGGGGGAGGCGTGGGCACTGACCTAATGGGCGGGTTTCCTGCCCCTTGGTTTTCCCATAGGCTTCAGAAGCCTAATTCAGAAGAAAGAGTTAAAGCCTAAGAAGGGGAGCAATCATTTCGGGGTTCTGGAAGGCAGCTAGCGTTCCCAAATTGCCCCACCCTGATCCCCCGGGGCCCTAAGCCCTCCTATCCCGGGCCTGGCCTGCCAGCCAGAGGGTGAGGTCCCCCTTCTGCGGCAGACCACCACTCTCCTACATCTATACCGGACCGCTGCCGCCTCTTTCAGCCTCTCTTCCTCGCCTCCCATTCCCCCTCCCATCCCCCTTCCCCAGTCTCTGATTGGCCGGTCCCTGGGCCCACCTCCATTCCCAACCCCCGGTGAAAACTGCGGGCGCCGGCAGGCTGTTGCAACTGGAGGCGGCGGCGCATCCGGGGGGAGCCTGCAGCAGCAGAGGAGGCCTGGAGCCCAGGTGGGAGCGGGAGCCAGGGCGGGACCTGGGGCGCTGGGAGAGGCCCCAAGTGCCCAGGCAAGTCCTCCCAACGCGAGGCTTCGAGAAAAGGTTCGGGGGTGCCCTAGCAAGGAGACTCCCGGTGCTTGGGTAGGGGTCTGCTTCCCAGGTAGGGGGGAGCGGGACGCAATTGCGGCAGACCAGGGGCCGTGCCGCACCCCGCGTTTCGCGGAAGGCGCGCCCGGGTTTTCACCCCCTGAAGGGATGGTTGCCTGGGGCCGGGGCGCTGGAGGAGAACCGGGATGAAGAGCGCCAAGGACAGCCTTAGGTTCTGCTCTCCACGCAGATGTCCCCAAACCTAGCTCGCAAAGGCATGGGGTGGGGGCGGTGAGATTTCGGGACAGAACGGATGACCGAGAGCTAGGGGGAATCTCTGCCCTGCAACCTCGCGGTGGGCTGGGTGCGGGGCGTCAAAGGGCAGGGAAACCGCAGTGCCGCGGGCGGGGACTGGAAGGCGGGCTGTTGGGGGAAGGGAGAACTGGGAAAGGATGAGAGGGGGAAGGGGGACCTCAATTGGGAGAGGAGAAGGGTGGAATACGGAAATAGAATGAGGGTGGGGCTAGTCGAACGGAGGCTAGAGAAGGAGGGAGTGCAGAACTTGTCTGGGTTCTGGGCTGCGGGGCCACCAGGCACAGGAAATGAAAACATCTGTGCCTCCCCTACCGTTAACTGTGCCGTTGGGTCTCCATCCTGGGGCTTCCAGCCCCAGCCCCATTTCATCCCGTCCTAGCCAAGGCTTCCCCTTTTCCCTCCTAGATCTCAAGCTCGCACCCCTCCTCCATAAGTCAGTGTTTGTGAATCAAAGCCAGATGTCGACCCCCTCTTTCCCTAACAGCACCCCTGGGGTCTTCTTGGTTATATTTCTGAGCAGGTGCCAACTGCTGCCCCCTGGTACTGCTGGGGCCCCAGCCTCACCCAGCTCTGGAGTGCCTGGGGGGCCTTGGAGGCAGCCAGCTGCGCACCTGGGCTCACGCATCTGGGCAGGGCCCTGCGCACCCTCCCACGCGCAAGCCCTTCCTGCGCAGCCTCTCTCCCCGGTGAGCATCAGAGCTGACAGGCCAGGCTACCTGCTCCGGGACACCAGGATGTTGGTCCCGACTAGGCTTTGAAGAAAAGGCAGGGAACAGAGCTTAAGCAGGGAGTGTATTGAAGCCAGACTGGAAAACGGCAGGCCCAAGAGGCCTGTCCAGAGAGCTGGACATCTGCAAACATCTTGGTTCCTATGCAATCAGAGAACACATGCAATCAGAGAGCACTGTCGCAAGGCCCTTAGCTGTAGGTCAACTACTGGCCCATCTGGAAGCACCTTAGCCACACACTCTGAAAAATTTCTAGAGGAAGGGACTTAACATTTACAGGCCACTCACTATGGAGCAGTCCTAGTGGCAGACATTCACCATTTTCTTAATCCCCATCACAACCCTGTGATCATTCATTCATTCATTCAGGATCTTTTGAGAATCTATTATACAGCAGGAACTGTTAGGGTATTGGGGGGTTTTTCTTCTAAAAAAGAAATAGAAAAGTTGGGGCACCTGGGTGGCTCGGTGGGTTAAGCCTCTGCCCTCAGCTCAGGTCATGATCTCAGGGTCCTGGGTTCCAGCCCCGCGTCAGGCTCTCCACTCTGTGGAGAGCCCACTCCCCCCCCCCCCGCCCTCTGCCTACTTGTGCTGTCTCTCTCTCTCTCTGTGTCAAATAAATAAATAAAATCTTAAAAAAAAAAAAAAAAAAAAAAAAAGAAAGAAAGAAAGAAACAGAAAATCCCCGAATGGGAAGTTTTTATGTAATGGGTAGGGTTTTAGTGTTGCAAGATAAAAGGAATTCTGGAGATTGCCTGCACAACATTGTGAGGGAACCTAATAACACCACTGAACTGTACACTTAAAAATGATTAAGACAGAGGCACCTGGGTGGCACAGTCAGTTAAGCAACTGACTCTTGGTTTAACCTCAGGTCATGATCTCAGGGTCCTGAGATCAAGCCCCGGGTCCCACCACACAGGGACACAGATCTGCTGAAGATTTTCTCCCACTCTGCTCCTCCCCTATCCCTTGCACATGTGCTTTTTCTCACTCTTTCTCTCAAATAAATCTTATTTAAATGATTAAGAGAGTAAATGTTGTGTTAGCTCCACTTTGCCACAATTAGGATATAGGATGTCTCTGCCTTCCTGAAGGAAAAAGGAAATGGTCAAAGTCCCTTTACTCTAGGCTTTCCACACAGAGACACCATCACAATGTGTGTCCTCCCCCTCCCCTTACTTTCCCAGAGCAGGGAGGCACCAAGTGGCAGTGTCACAGTCACTCAGAAGTGGGAGGGGAGAAGTACACAGAGAAGCTTGCCTGCCTGGCTCGGCCATCACAGCATGTGTCCCTGAGCCACACCCCCCCAGCCCTAGCAGTAAATGTGAGACCACCTGCTCCATCTCCTGGCTGACCCCCATCCTGTTGCACCCTCAGATCAAGGACTGAGCTCCTGGCACCATGAACCCCACCATTGGCTTCGCTCTTCTGCTGACAGGTACTGGGCAAGGGGCAGGGCTGGGATTCCAAGTACCTTGGCTTCCTTCCCTTCAGAGAAGCTAGCTTCTTCCCTCCCAACCTCGGAGCGGGAGATGACAGAGAGAGAGGGCTCTTTTTCATCCCTAAATCCGCTGAGTAACCTAGTTGCTCTTCGGGCTGCCTGAAGCAGTTTTTGGAAAAACAGTTCACTGAGTTTGCCCCATACTGAGCTGGGATCTCCAAATGGGAACCGGGAGCCTACATCAACTCCCCAAGATCTCCTGCCCTCTGGGACACCAGGACTAAAAAACATGAGGGAAGGAGGCTGGGTCTGCATCAGGGAAGTGAAAGTGGCCCCCAGGGACCTCTGGAGTGGGGAGAGGTACCCAAAAAGCAGACCCTTGTGCCCTCCCTGGCCAGGCCACTCTCTCCAGTTACTGTGGGTGGGAGGTCCCCTGCTCTCCAGGCCCCCCCCCAACTTGGGAGTGGGCACTGCTGGTGCCAGTCTTGCAGGTAGCCCGTGGGCAGAAAGTGACCAGCCTGACAGCATGCCTGGTGGACCAGAGCCTTCGTCTGGACTGCCGCCATGAGAATTCTACCACCTCGCCCATCCAGTATGAGTTCAGCCTGACCCGGGAGAAAAAGAAGCACGTACTCTATGGCACTATGGGGGTGCCTGAGCACTCATATCGCTCCCGAACCAACTTCACCAGCAAGTACAATATCAAGGTCCTCTACTTATCCAGCTTCACCACCAAGGACGAGGGAACGTACACCTGTGAACTCCGGCTCTCTGGCCAGCCCCCCATCACCTCCAGCAAGAATGTTTCTGTGCTCAGAGGTGAGGCAAGCTCCCAACAAGGCCAAGTGAGCTGGAAGAAGAGGCTAGAGGGGAGAGGGCTGGCTAGGACAGCAGGCAGTCCCCTTAGCCAGACTAGAGAAGAGCGGGGCCCAGAACCTCTCTCTTCCTCCCCCCAGCTACTGCCTGGTGCCCTGGGGAACCACTGCCTGCTTGGTGTATGAAGGGAAAGGCTAAGGGGACAGCGAGACAGGCGGAATGGTGTCACAGACACTTCTACCATGACCGGGCAAATCACTTGGCCCCACCCCCTGTCCTCCTCCATACCCCCCACCCTAGAAAACAGGGAAGACACTAGCTACCTCACCCAAAGTTTTCTATAGAAGGTGCTTGATAAAAGATTTGATATGACGTTTGTTCAAGACTCAGGAAGCTGCGAATAAGAAAGATAGTTGGTTCTACTAGAGCAGACTGGCCCTGGTTCCAGCTAAGCCAACATGGCACCAGTCTGCCCAAGGGAATGTGCCCCAGCTCAGGGCCTGTGGCTGCGTGAATCCTGGGCCCTCTTCACTCCTGCCCTGCTCTTCCCCTCCATTCTCTTTCCACAGACAAACTGGTCAAGTGTGAGGGCATCAGCCTGCTGGCCCAGAACACCTCGTGGCTGCTGCTGCTCCTGCTCTCCCTGCCTCTCCTACAGGCCATGGACTTCATCTCCCTGTGACTGCTTGGGCAGGAAGCCACATGGCCCCGGCCAGAGACCCTACTTCTCTGCGTTGGCTGACCCCCTCCCCCCCAAGTCCCTCACACAGCTCGAGGAACAATGGGGACCCCCCCCACAAGGAATCCCAGCGCCGCATGCATCACCATCCCAGCCCTCTGCCACCCCCCCACCGTCTCACTCCCTCTCCGCACGCCACTGGCTGTCTTTTTTTTTTTGTACTCTTTGTTCCAGAGCTGCTTCTATCTGGTTTATCCTTCCTTTTCTTTGGGAGTTTGTGAAAAGGGAAGCCAGGGTTGGGGACGTGATGGAGAGTGAGGGAATGGAAGGGGTAGAAGGATAGAGGGTCCCAGGGGGACGAAGGAGGGGGGTCATCCTTGCCCACCAGGACCATGGGCCTGGGAGAAACCTGGAAAAGAAGGAGGAGGAGGTGCATCTGGGCCTAGTACATCCCTCAGCAGGTGGGGATGGTGCCCAAAGACCCCGGATGTGAGGGCACTGCCAAGCATTTGTGGCCCATAACAAGAGGACAGAACCGAACATCTCCGGGAGCATTCTCTGCCACAGCAAGAAGCTGTCTTTTTACCACTGCAGAGGTCCCCTTGGGATTGTGGGCCTGGCATGGCCAGGTGACAGAGCAGAATCTGCCTGGGAGTGGTGCTGACGGAGGGCTGCAGACAGGAAGAAGAGAGGGTCCAGCATTCCTCTGTACCTGATGAAACTACAATTAAGAGCCTCCTGTCCCTCACTACCTCAGCCAGCAGCTGAGCGGGTGGCAGAGGACCAGCCTCCTCCCAACCAGTCCCAAGCTCCTAGAGCTTCCAGAATTCTGACCTAGAGGCAGGAAGCCAGGCCAGGTAGAGTCCCTGAGCAGAGGAGTGTGTGGCCCGAGTGTTCAGGAGGCTCCTCTTTCCCTCCCTGGTCAGTGCCAGACCCCAGTGGCTGGAGGCTGAGCCTTCCGACAGTCCTCTGCTCTACAGGTCAGGCTTCTTGGGGGCCTGGGAGGTCTGGGGTGGGGGAATCTGAGGCAGCCCTTGGAGAGAGACATGCCTCGATAGATGGCTGTTCCCAACCCCCAGCTCCCTGCCCCACCCTGGCAACAGTGTCCTGTCCTGTGACTGTGTATAGTGCACCACAGCTTCCAGTATCTCATTGAGGAAAAAGAGAACCACACAATAAAACCAAGCCTCTGGAGAATGCCTGTCTGCGCTTCTCTGCTTTGCTGCTCCGTCTGCCCCCAGGTCCTCTTCCCCTCCCTTAGTGGTACATCTAGGAGCTCCAAATCGCCCTGTGAAGTCTCCCTCTCCCCTGCCTTCAGCACTTCCCCTCCCCTGCTGCCCCCAGGGTGGGGACGGGGGGCGGGGGGGGGGGGGGGGGTAAGGGGGAGGGACACTGCATGCTGGACTTTCCAGAACAACTCTAACATGGCACATTTGCCCCAATAAATGAATGTTCCATCTCCACTGACTGACCTGGCAGGAACAACAGACATACCTGCCTGAATGTGGGCCAAGCCACGTGGCCCAAGAGGCTAACAAGCACTATGGGGTAGAGTCTGCTTTTTCTTCTTGGACCTGGTTGTTCTCAGAAATGCCCCCTCAAGGGACCTCTGCTACAGAGAGGGGAAGTACAGAGGCATCAAGAGTAAGCATGGGAGGTGGCACAGTGGCAGTCCACGCCATCAAGATGTTAAAGACAAGTATGTCTTCAATCCGACACACCTATATCCAGGACTGCAGGGAGCAGGGGGTGGGGAGAAAACACAGCCTGCAGGGCCTGGTTCCCTCCCCTCAAAGTCAATGAGTAGCATGTGAACATCAGTGGTCATCCTGGTGCCGGGAGCTAGAACGGGACCGCGGGATGGTCCCAGGGTCCCCCAGAGAGCCCAGCCGGCTCTGCCAGGAAATGTGGGAGCAGAGGGTGGGGACTATCCACAGGCTCACTCAT
The DNA here is from genome assembly GCF_030435805.1 of Mustela lutreola. Classification (NCBI taxonomy): domain Eukaryota; kingdom Metazoa; phylum Chordata; class Mammalia; order Carnivora; family Mustelidae; genus Mustela; species Mustela lutreola. The sequence goes on along the minus strand of NC_081290.1, from coordinate 190,540,852 downwards.
CTGGTATTCCCCACCATGTAGGCTGCTCTGAGCATTTACTTAAAGGCCCAGGATCTAAATTCATGCCACTGGCTCCCACTCTTCCTGCCACCTCCTATCGACGCCTGTGCCCTGCCAGCAGCCGTGCAGTGACCATACCCGAAGATGGCAAGAGAAGCCTGCAAGTTGGAGAGGGAGCTGCCTGTGTCATCGACCATGAGGCCCACATCACTCAGGATGGCGCAGCCGGCCTGGGGTCTCCAGAGGACACTAGGGGACACAGGCTCCTCTTGTTCTGCCCTGCTTGAGCTTCAAGGGCCATGCCAAGAAAATAAAAAGAGGCTTTGTGGGGGAGGGAAGAATGAATGCCTTCCTTGGGGTAGTGAGAGTTAAAGGTGGAAGGACCTTCTGGAAGGAATTGGGAAGCCAGGTGTGAAGCCTCAACTCTGCGTAAAGCCTCCTATGGGGCCTTTATCATACACTGGGGTGTGGTTTCCCTGGAGTTTAGCAGCCACACTCTGAGGTCCTGGTGAGCCAGTGCTGCCCCCTGCAGCCACACTTGGGAGAGGAGAACCTGAGGCCTGCCGCAGGTGAGGCTAGCTTAAGAAGCCACAGAGAGGCCATCAGAGAACCAAGGGCTCTAGAAGGCAGGAAAAGAAAAGAGGGGAATGGGCCAGGGGGCGGGGGGAAGGCCCTACAATTTAGAGTCTGGGCCATCGGGCCTCGCAACGTAAGCCAAGAAAGAACATACTATGGGCCAGGCATGACTGTCTTCACATGAGAAAACAGCCACCTCAGGTGAAGAGAAAGTGTTAGAGCTGGATCCCTTCAGAGTCCTAGCAAAGCACGGGGGGGGGGGGGGGGGGGGGTGTCATCTGCTCTCTCGCACTCAGCCCAGGACAAAGGTGATATGGCCTTCCTGCCCAGGCTCTCAGCCTCAGGAGACTCGGGCCCCGAATGCTCCACCACCCTGACCCCTCAGGGAGGAGCAGGTCCTGTGAAGACTCCCAGGAGGCATCTCTGCCTGGCAGAGGGAGACCTGGAGCCAGGGAAAGGTATGGAAAGTGGAAGCATGGGGGAGGGGGCAATGCGGAACCGGTGTGAAAGTTCCATGGAGGCCAAGTGTGAATGCACAGCCAGAAGGGCCCCTACATGGCCGGCAGTGCCCAGCTGTGGGCGTGGTCAGTGGAAGCCACCTGCCCAATCTACAGGAAAGCAGTTTCCTGAATTTGGTGGGAGCCCGGGCTGGATAACTCTGGTCACTTCACTCTTCAATGCCTCACTTCTCTACTATTCCAAATCACATGGTTTGGCTGGACTCATTTATTTGTAGAAAAACATGAAGGATCTGGTCCTGGGCCGAGAAGTAAAACACACACACAGCCTCTGGCTGAGGGAATCGACAGTCCAGTAAGAAGCAAAGAAATGATCTCAGTGCAGTGATCAATGCTATGAGGAGGGCAAGCTGTGGTGGACACTGCTGGCTATTCCCACAACGTGCACGCCCCTCTTCCTCAGCATTAGGACCCACAAATTACAATTGGTATCTGTGGTCCAGAATAAAGACTCCCTCTCCCAGCTCCCGTGCAGCAAGATGTGCCTACATGGCCAAGTTCTTTCTGATGGGACATAAGGGCAAAATGATGTGGAACTTCTATGAAGTGCTTTTTTTTTTTTTAAAGATTTTATTTATTTACTTGACAGACAGAGATCACAAGTAGGCAGAGAGGCCGGCAGAGAGAGATAGAGGAGGAAGCAGGCTCCTTGCTGAGCAGAGTGCCCGACTTGGGGCTTGATCCCAGGACCCTGGGATCATGACCGGAGCAGAAGGCAGAGGCTTTCACCCACTGAGCCACCCAGGCACCCCTATGAAGTGCTCTTAAAGGGAAAATATATGCCTTTCTCCCCCATTTACCTTCCTGCTGGTTGGAATGTGGACTTGAGGGCTAGAACTAGAGCAGCCATATTGGACTAAGGGGTAGAAGATATGTGTAACAAATGACAAAGCACAAGATTCCTAGTATTGGTACAGCTGTCACAAGAGCCACGGACAACCATGTTTGTGCTACTGTTATTTGGAGTTTTTCGCATTCTCAACTAAACCCAAACGTATGTTTAAAAGAAGCCATTACTTAACGCTATTGAATCATAGACGTAAAAATGGTTAAGATGGTCAATTTCATATGTGTTTTTTACCACAACAGAAGGAAAAAGAAGAAGCCAAAGTCAAACAGAGAGACAGAAAGTAAAATGGTGGTTATCAGGGGCTGGGAAGAGAAGAAAGAGGGGATAATGGAGAGTTAGTGTCTAATGGGTACAAAGTTTCAGTTCTGGAAAATGAAAAATGTTCTGGAGATGGATGGTGGTAATGGTAGCAAAACAATAGGAGCCAGACTTACCACCACTGACCCACACCCTTAAAGATGGCTGAAATGGTCAATTTCATGTTATATGTATTTTATCACAATTTTTAAAAAGCAGCAGCAGCAAACTAGGCAGAAGGGAACTTTCTGGACTGCTTACATGCGTGCATGCTTGCTGGGTCAAAAGTCACCAAACTACATATTGAAAATGGGGGAATTTCATTGACTGTAAATTAGACCTCTCTAAGATACCATGGGAATACATAAGTAGCCAGGCCAAAGGGCTTCCCAGAGGAGGAGTCATGAGTATGAGTTAGCCCAAAAAGTGGGCTCTGTGATTTTATAAGCTGATTACAAAGAAAGGAACGTTATTTTATTTCTTCTATAACCCGAAAAACATGGGAAGAGAGGGGAAGCTATTATGGGTTCAGTCTGAGAACAGGCCTTGGCCTATCTTCTAGGGCAACTCACCAACACTGGTTGATAGAAAAGCTCTCCGAGCACACAGGCCCATCATCAGGGGCCCTGACCTAGTCAATATTCATTCACACATTCACTAAGTACACACTCCACACCAGAAAGTATAATAGAACAGAAAAGTGAATGATACAGACAAGTTCCCACCCCACAAAATGGCTGCTGCTGTCCAGAGGATGACATTAAACAGGGAAACCAATGAATAAGTCTCGTGAGTATAGACCAGGTCATCTCCATGTAGGAGGTGATAAGGGGACACTTTAGTTAGGACAATCGGGGACAGCCTGAGGAGGGGGCCATTGGGTGGAGACCTGGAAGAGAAGCCGGCCGCCCTTTTCGAGAGCACATGCAGGCAGAGAGGAACAGTAAGGGTGTGCTCAAGGCGTCCAGGCGAGGGGTGGTACTCCCACCAATGTCTCTGAAAAGGCAGGTGTGAGCCAGGTCCTCTGCAGGTCACAGTGAAAAGTTTGCATTTTATTCTGAGGAGAGTGGGGAGGTGACAAAGGATTTGACCTACCTAAAAATGTTTTTAGAAGCTCCCTCTTGCTGCTCAGTGGGAAATGGATTAGAGAAGGACAACAGGAGAAAGACTATTATGGTAATCCTAGGAGACACTACAGCAGCTTGGACAAGAATTGTAGTGGCCAAAGTAGGAGGAGGGAGGCACCTGGGTGCCTCAGTGGGTTAAAGCCTCTGCCTTTGGCTCAGGTCATGGTCTCAGGGTCCTGGGATCGAGCCCCCCATCGGGCTCTCTGCTCAGCAGGGGCCTGCTTCCCCCCACACCCCTCCCTCTCTCTGCCTGCCTCTCTGCCTGCTTGTGATCTCTGTCTGTCAAATAAATAAATAAAATCTTTAAAAAAAAAAAAAAAAGTAGGAGGAGGTGGTGACTTTCACAGACACACAAAACTGAGAGGTCTGGTGAAATCTGTCTGTGGATTTTACATCGGTTTCCCCATTCTGACATTGTACTATGGCTATGTAAGATGTTACCACTGGGGAAAACCGGGTGGAAGGTCCACGGGACCTCTTTATACTATTTTTGCAACTTCCCATAAATCTATAATTATTTTAAAATAATTTTCCTTTTAATTCTCAACAGCAAGCATGCACTCAAAAAAAAAGATGGCAAGTACTAACTCCAGAGGAAAGAAAAAAGGAATTCTAATCAGAGCACATTATCCAGCTTGGCTAAAAACAACATTCACATCGTCACCCTCATATACAAACACTGAACTGTGGTGAGCACAAAACTTTAGCCAGGGTCACCTGGGTGGCTCAGTGGGTTAAAGCCTCTGCCTTCCGCTCAGGTCATGATCTCAGGGTCCTGGGATTGAGCCCTGCATGGGGCTCACTGCTCAGCAGGGAGTCTCCTTCCCCCACCTCCCCCCACTCTCTCTCTCTGCCTGCTTCTCTGCCTACTTGTGATCTGTCTGTCAAATAAATAAATAAAATCTTAAAAAAAAAAAAAAAAACACTTTAACCAAAAGTTGTGATAACACAGATGGAAGTAGTCTAAATGCATTTGGGGGCACAAAACAGGCCTATAAGAATGCTAAACCTCGGGGGAGGAGTCAAGATGGCGGAGAAGTAGCAAGCTGAGACTGCTTCAGCTAGCCGGAGATCAGCTAGATAGCTTATCTAAAGATTGCAAACACCTGAAAATCCATCGGCAGATCGAAGAGAAGAAGAACAGCAATTCTGGAAACAGAAAAACAACCACTTTCTGAAAGGTGTTTTCTTTTTTTAAAAATTCTTTTCTTTTCTTTTCTTTTTTTTTTCTTTTCTTTTTGTTTTTTTTTTTTCTTTCTTCCTTTTTGAACCTCTTTTTATCCCCTTTCTCCCCACTCACGATTTTGGATCTCTTCTAATTTGGTTAAAGCATATTTTCCTGGGGTTGTTGCCACCCTTTTAGTATTTTACTTGCCCCTTCATTTACTCTTATCTGGACAAAATGACAAGACATAAAAATTCAACACAAAAAAAAGAACAAGAGGCAGTACCGAAGGCTAGGGACCTAATCAATACAGACATCGGTAATATGTCAGATCTAGAGTTCAGAATGACAATTCTCAAGGTTCTAGCCGGGCTCGAAAAAGGCATGGAAGATATTAAAGAAACCCTCTCGAGAGATATAAAAGCCCTTTCTGGAGAAATAAAAGAACTAAAATCTAACCAAGGTGAAATCAAAAAAGCTATTAATGAGGTGCAATCAAAAATGGAGGCTCTAACTGCTAGGATAAATGAGGCAGAAGAAAGAATTAGTGATATAGAAGACCAAATGACAGAGAATAAAGAAGCTGAGCAAAAGAGGGACAAACAGCTACTGGACCACGAGGGGAGAATTCGAAAGATAAGTGACACCATAAGAAGAAACAACATTAGAATAATTGGGATTCCAGAAGAAGAAGAAAGTGAGAGGGGAGCAGAAGGTATACTGGAGAGAATTATTGGGGAGAATTTCCCCAATATGGCAAAGGGAACGAGCATCAAAATTCAGGAGGTTCAGAGAACGCCCCTCAAAATCAATAAGAATAGGCCCACACCCCGTCACCTAATAGTAAAATTTACAAGTCTCAATGACAAAGAGAAAATCCTGAAAGCAGCCCGGGAAAAGAAGTCTGTAACATACAATGGAAAAAATATTAGATTGGCAGCTGACTTATCCACAGAGACCTGGCAGGCCAGAAAGAGCTGGCATGATATTTTCAGAGCACTAAACGAGAAAAACATGCAGCCAAGAATACTATATCCAGCTAGGCTATCATTGAAAATAGAAGGAGAGATTAAAAGCTTCCAGGACAAACAACAACTGAAAGAATTTGCAAATACCAAACCAGCTCTACAGGAAATCTTGAAAGGGGTCCTCTAAGCAAAGAGAGAGCCTACAAGTGGTAGATCAGAAAGGAACAGAGACCATATACAGTAACAGTCACCTTACAGGCAATACAATGGCACTAAATTCATATCTCTCAATAGTTACCCTGAATGTGAATGGGCTAAATGCCCCTGTCAAAAGACACAGGGTATCAGAATGGATAAAAAAACAAAGCCCATCTATATGTTGCCTCCAAGAAACACATTTTAAGCCCGAAGACACCTCCAGATTTAAAGTGAGGGGGTGTAAAAGAATTTACCATGCTAATGGACATCAGAAGAAAGCAGGAGTGGCAATCCTTATATCAGATCAATTAGATTTTAAGCCAAAGACTATAATAAGAGATGAGGAAGGACACTATATCATACTCAAAGGGTCTGTCCAACAAGAAGATTTAACAATTTTAAATATCTATGCCCCCAATGTGGGAGCAGCCAACTATATAAACCAATTAATAACAAAATCAAAGAAACACATCAACAATAATACAATAATAGTAGGGGACTTTAACACTCCCCTCACTGAAATGGACAGGTCATCCAAGCAAAAGATCAGCAAGGAAATAAAGGCCTTAAACGACACACTGGACCAGATGGACATCACAGATATATTCAGAACATTTCATCCCAAAGCAACAGAATACACATTCTTCTCTAGTGCACATGGAACATTCTCCAGAATAGATCACATCCTCGGTCCTAAATCAGGACTCAACCGGTATCAAAAGATTGGGATCATTCCCTGCATATTTTCAGACCACAATGCTCTAAAGCTAGAACTCAACCACAAAAGGAAGTTTGGAAAGAACCCAAATACATGGAGACTAAACAGTATCCTTCTAAAGAATGAATGGGTCAACCGGGAAATTAAAGAAGAATTGAAAAAAATCATGGAAACAAATGAGAATGAAAATACAACAGTTCAAAATCTGTGGGACACAACAAAGGCAGTCCTGAGAGGAAAATATATAGCGGTACAAGCCTTTCTCAAGAAACAAGAAAGGTCTCAGGTACACAACCTAACCCTACACCTAAAGGAGCTGGAGAAAGAACAAGAAAGAAACCCTAAGCCCAGCAGGAGAAGAGAAATCATAAAGATCAGAGCAGAAATCAATGAAATAGAAACCAAAAAAACAATAGAACAAATCAACGAAACTAGGAGCTGGTTCTTTGAAAGAATTAATAAAATTGATAAACCCCTGGCCCGACTTATCAAAAAGAAAAGAGAAAGGACCCAAATAAATAAAATCATGAATGAAAGAGGAGAGATCACAACTAACACCAAAGAAATACAAACTATTATAAGAACATACTATGAGCAACTCTACGGCAATAAATTTGACAATCTGGAAGAAATGGATGCATTCCTAGAAACATATAAACTACCACAACTGAGCCAGGAAGAAATAGAAAGCCTGAACAGACCCATAACCAGTAAAGAGATTGAAACAGTCATTAAAAATCTCCAAACAAACAAAAGCCCAGGGCCAGACGGCTTCCCGGGGGAATTCTACCAAACATTTAAAGAAGAACTAATTCCTATTCTCCTGAAACTGTTCCAAAAAATAGAAATGGAAGGAAAACTTCCAAACTCATTTTATGAGGCCAGCATCACCTTGATCCCAAAACCAGACAAGGATCCCACCAAAAAAGAGAGCTATAGACCGATATCCTTGATGAACACAGATGCGAAAATACTCAACAAAATACTAGCCAATAGGATTCAACAGTACATTAAAAGGATTATTCACCACGACCAAGTGGGATTTATTCCAGGGCTGCAAGGTTGGTTCAACATCCGCAAATCAGTCAATGTGATACAACACATCAATAAAAGAAAGAACAAGAACCATATGATACTCTCAATAGATGCTGAAAAAGCATTTGACAAAGTACAACATCCCTTCCTGATCAAAACTCTTCAAAGTGTAGGGATAGAGGGCGCATACCTCAATATCATCAAAGCCATCTATGAAAAACCCACCGCAAATATCATTCTCAATGGAGAAAAACTGAAAGCTTTTCCGCTAAGGTCAGGAACACGGCAGGGATGTCCATTATCACCACTGCTATTCAACATCGTACTAGAGGTGCTAGCCTCAGCAATCAGACAACAAAAGGAAATTAAAGGCATCCAAATCGGCAAAGAAGAAGTCAAATTATCACTCTTCGCAGATGATATGATACTATATGTGGAAAACCCAAAAGACTCCACTCCAAAACTGCTAGAACTTATACAGGAATTCAGTAAAGTGTCAGGATATAAAATCAATGCACAGAAATCAGTTGCATTTCTCTACACCAACAGCAAGACAGAAGAAAGAGATATTAAGGAGTCAATCCCATTTACAATTGCATCCAAAACCATAAGATACCTAGGAATAAACCTAACCAAAGAGACACAGAATCTATACTCAGAAAACTATAAAGTACTCATGAAAGAAATTGAGGAAGACACAAAGAAATGGAAAAATGTGCCATGCTCCTGGATTGGAAGAATAAATATTGTGAAAATGTCTATGCTACCTAAAGCAATTTACACATTTAATGCAATTCCTATCAAAGTACCATCCATCTTTTTCAAAGAAATGGAACAAATAATGCTAAAATTTATATGGAACCAGAAAAGACCTCGAATAACCAAAGGGATATTGAAAAAGAAAGCCAACGTTGGTGGCATCACAATTCCGGACTTCAGGCTCTATTACAAAGCTGTCATCATCAAGACAGCATGGTACTGGCACAAAAACAGACACATAGATCAATGGAACAGAATAGAGAGCCCAGAAATAGACCCTCAAATCTATGGTCAACTAATCTTCGACAAAGCAGGAAAGAATGTCCAATGGAAAAAAGACAGCCTCTTCAATAAATGCTGCTGGGAAAATTGGACAACCACATGCAGAAAAATGAAATTGGACCATTTCCTTACACCACACACAAAAATAGACTCAAAATGGATGAAGGACCTCAATGTACGAAAGGAATCCATCAAAATCCTTGAGAAGAACACGGGCAGCAACCTCTTCGACCTCTGCCGCAGCAACATCTTCCTAGGAACAACGCAAAAGGCAAGGGAAGCAAGGGAAAAAATGAACTACTGGGATTTCATCAAGATCAAAAGCTTTTGCACAGCAAAGGAAACAGTTAACAAAATCAAAAGACAACTGACAGAATGGGAGAAGATATTTGCAAACGACATATCAGATAAAGGACTAGTGTCCAGAATCTATAAAGAACTTAGCAAACTCAACACCCAAAGAACAAATAATCCAATCAAGAAATGGGCAGAGGACATGAACAGACATTTCTGCAAAGAAGACATCCAGATGGCGAACAGACACATGAAAAAGTGCTCCATATCACTCGGCATCAGGGAAATACAAATCAAAACCACAATGAGATATCACCTCACACCAGTCAGAATGGCTAAAATCAACAAGTCAGGAAATGACAGATGCTGGCGAGGATGCGGAGAAAGGGGAACCCTCCTACACTGTTGGTGGGAATGCAAGCTGGTGCAGCCACTCTGGAAAACAGCATGGAGGTTCCTCAAAATGTTGAAAATAGAACTGCCCTATGACCCAGCAATTGCACTATTGGGTATTTACCCTAAAGATACAAATGTAGTGATCCAAAGGAGCACATGCACCCGAATGTTTATAGCAGCAATGTCCACAATAGCCAAACTATGGAAAGAACCTAGATGTCCATCAACAGATGAATGGATCAAGAAGATGTGGTATATATACACAATGGAATACTATGCAGCCATCAAAAGAAATGAAATCTTGCCATTTGCAACAACATGGATGGAACTAGAGCGTATCATGCTTAGCGAAATAAGTCAAGAAGAGAAAGACAACTATCATATGATCTCCCTGATATGAGGAAGTGGTGATGCAACATGGAGGCTTAAGTGGGTAGAAGAAGAATAAATGAAACAAGATGGGATTGGGAGGGAGACAAACCATAAGTGACTCTTAATCTCACAAAACAAACTGAGGGTTGCCGAGGGGAGGGGGTTTGGGAGAAGGGGTTGGGATTATGGACATTGGGGAGGGCATGTGATTTGGTGAGTGCTGTGAAGTGTGTAAACCTGGTGATTCACAGACCTGTACCCCTGGGGATAAAAATATATGTTTATAAAAAATAAAAAAAGTATAAAAAAAAAAAAAAAAAGAATGCTAAACCTCATTCCCACAGGTGAAAGTAAACAGATAATACTGAAAACTGAAAATGTAGGAAACGGTTATCTACATGAGAAATTCTAACATACAGACATAAATGGCAGAAAAACTAGACAAAATAGTTAAGAATGTTTGCTTTGGGAAATGAAAATTCAGAATGGGGAAACACACTGCTTTTATGAGATAAACCTAGTAATATAATGTTTTTTTCTCTATAAATGTATCAGTTTGCTAGGCAGTAAAAATTAAATATATTTAAAGAAATATGTTGAAGCCTGCCAAAGAACAGAGAGGACTTGCTTACTGGCGGTCTGGATGGAAGTGCAGGTGTTAGAAGGAGGGGAAGAAGAATTCCAGATGACCCTTGGGTTTTTGCTTGGGCAGGGAATGGAGGGTGATGCCATCTGTTGAGAGAGAAAAGGCTGGGAGAGTACGGGAGTGGAGAAGTGGATGTATTAAATCTACAACACCCATCAGACATCCAAACAGAAGTAACTAGAAGACAGCTGGATATCCCAGTTCTGCTCACAGGGGAAAGTCAGGGTTAGAGCTAAAACTTGGTAGACGTCAGCATGTGGGTGGTAGGCACTGACCATGGGGCAAGTAAGATTATGCACAGAAACATCATAGAGAATTAATCAAGCCCAAGCCTAGAATCTGAAGTGGTCGAATATTTCCAGTTTGGGGGAAAGCAAAGGAGATTAAAGAGGAGCCAGAGAGGGAAGAGGAAAGCCAGGGGTCTGTGGAGCCAGAGAAGAGAAAGTTTTGAAAAAGAGCAATCAACAAGGTCAGCTGCTGATAAGAAGTCAAGGGATGATTAAATAAAACTTAAAAAAATAAAAGTCAAGAAGATGAGGAGGACCAATTTGTTGGTGACTATGGTAGCTAGTCTCCAAAGATGGCACCCTTAATAAACCATGCCCCTGTTGTAAGCCTTTCCCCTTGAACCTGACATGGCCCTGTGTTTTGCTTATGACCAACAGCATATGGTCATGCTGCATGACCTCCAAGGCTAGGTCATAAGAAGCCTCGCAGCTTCCACCCCATTCTCCACGAATGCTCACCCCTGGGACACTCCTTCTTAGAACCCAGCTGCCCTTCTGAGAGGCTAAGTCACATGGTGGCCATGTGTAGGCACTCCAGTCACCAGACCCAGCTAAGGTCCCAGCCAATGGCCACCATCAACTGCCAGTCATGTCAGTGCACTGAGCCTTTGGATGACTCCAGGCCCAGCTGCTACTGACCGTAGCCTCCTGAGAAACCTCAAGTGAGAATTTCCATCACCACAGCAGCAAGAGATACATTAATAAGTTGTTGAAAACCGCTCAATTTTGAAATGTGACATAGCAATAGATAACCAGACAGTGACTTTAACAAGAGCAGTTCAGTGGGGTTCTGGTAATAGAAGCCAGACTGCAGCGATCAGTAGGGTGAGTGGGAGAGTGTGAACTGCTATTCCAGGAAGTCTTACTGTGATTGCTGTGGAAGGTGGTGTCCAGGAGAGTTTGGTTTGTTTTTTTAAGTTGGGAGATACTAGAGCATGGGTGTATGTTGATAGTGATTATTCCTGGAGCAGAGAAAGACTAACGAAAGGAGGAAGAAGAATGCAACAAAGCAGGGTTCTAAGGAAGCCCAGAGGGAGGGATCTAGAAGGAGAGAAGGCAAAGAAGACACGTGTGCAGGTGGGGAGGATTGTGAACCTGAAGGTGGGAAAGTCAGGGGTTTTCTCACAGGCAGCTTTGAGAAAACAGAAAATATGAAAGAGTCTTATCAATAAGTGGGTATGGTAGGATTCTAAAAACAGTCTCCCAAGATTCCCTACCTCCTAGTCCCTGGAGTCTATAAATGAGATGAGATGTCGCCCCATGACTGTGTTAAGTTAATGGCACAGACGATCTTAAAAAGGAGGATATTACTGGGGCGCCCAGGTGGCTCAGTCTGTTTAGTATTCAACTCTTGATTTTGGTTCCGGCTCAGAGTTGTGAGATCAAGTTGTGAGATCTTAATCTTAAGATTAACCCCCCCAAAGATTCTCTCTCTCGGGCGCCTGGGTGGCTTAGTGGGTTAAGCCTCTGCCTTCAGCTCTGGTCATAATCTCAGGGTCCTTGGATCGAGCCCTGCATTGAGCTCTCTGCTCAGTGGGGAGCCTACCTCCCCACCCCCCTCTCACTGTCTGCCTCTCTGCCTACTTGTGATCTGTCAGATAAATAAATAAAAATCTTAAAAAAAAAAAAAGATTCTCTCCCTTTCCCTCTACCCTCACACCCCCTAAAAAAAAAACAGAGAGAGAAAAAGGGAGTGATCTAGCCTAACACAATCACATGATCCCTTCAAAAGCAGAGAATATTCTCTGGCTAGTGGCAGAAGTGAAAGGGAAGCAGCCAGAGAGATCTGAAGCACAGGGGAGATTCAACATGCCACTGCTGGTCACTTGAGAAGGAATGTGGGCAGCATCTGAGAGCAGACAGGAGATCCCACTAGCAGCCAGCAAGGAAAAAGGGACCTTATACACCCATAAGGATTCGGATTCTGCCTAAATGAGTTTGGAAGTGGATTTTTGCCCTGGGCCTCCAGATAAGAGCCAGCCCCCACAACACGTTAATTTTGGCCTTGTGAGACTCTGGTCAGAGAACCAGATGATCCCACCAGGACTTCTGACCTACAGACTGTGTATTTTGAGCCACTAAGTTTCTGGGCATGAGCCCCGACAGTCAGCACACTCCCTCTCTTGCTGTAGGGCCTTCCGGGCAGCTCCACTCCTCACGTGGGGGCGACTCACCCTTTCAGGGCCTCCGTGTCCTAAGATGATGACAGCTGCCATCACAGCTCTGGGCTCAGGCTTGGGGCTTAACATCTTCATAGTTTCCGGTCATCTAGACCTGAGCTGTCCAACATGGCAGCCACTAGTCTTGGGTGGCTACTTAGATGTAAACTTAAAGGAATTACATCTAAGTGAGTTAAATGCTCAGTTCCTCACTCATACCAGTCACATTTCAAGTGCTCAAAAGCATATGTGACTACTGGCTGACACCCTGAACAGAGTGGAAATCATTTCCATCCTCGCAGAAAGTTCTGTTGGACAGAGCTGGGCTGGACAGTGGATAGGAACCATGGTTGTCTGAACCACTGCCCTTCAGCAGTAGCTGAACTCATGAAAAGGAGGCAGAACAACAGGGCCCTTAGGGGACACCTCTAAGCCCCAGCAATGCTCTGAGTACACCAAAACCTCTGAGCCCAGAACAGAGCGTGGTTAGGCCCACAGAGGGGAAGGTTTCTTCTTACCGCTAGTCTATGGCACCCCCCCACCCACATTCTTTACTTCCTGCCTCAGCACAACTGACCGTGGAAGTCCACGTCCTTCAGAGGAACACAGACACACCCACACCCGCAAAGGTGTGGTATGCCTCTAACCCTAACCAGCCACTCACATAGTCACAGCACATGCCAAGTCGGTAGGTTCGGAAATGTCCACATTTCCTCACTGTGTGGGACATCAGTAAGGTCCGCGGGATGCTCACAGTCCACCCGGTTCTGTCTCACCTCTGTCACTGCCTGTCCTCCTCAGCGCCCCTTGTCTTGCTCCACAGTTCCTGTAAACACCTGCTGGGCCACCACCCAGCAACAGTGTTCTACACAGAATACTCAAAACTCAGGGCAAACAGGGGCACCTGGATGACTCAGTCAGTTAAGCGCCCAACTCTTCATTTCGGCTCAGGTCATCATGATCTCAGGGTCCTGGGATAGAGTCCCATGTTGCGGGGGGGGGGGGGTCCCTCTCAATGGGGAGTCTGTTTGTCTCCCTCTCCTCTGCCCCTCCCCTTGCTCATGCTCACAATCTCTCTCTCTCAAATAAATAAATAAATCGTAAAAAAAAAAAAAAAAAAAAAACCTGAAGGCAAAGAAATGCATTTCTCCCCATCCACTGCCTTCTAAAAACCAAGAGGTAAGAATTCCACCAGATTTAACATTCCTCTCAGCCCAGTGGTAGATAACTTACTTTACGTGGAGAAAACTAAAAGCACTTCATAGTGATTCTCCCAAAGCAAGGACTCAGCCCCAAGGTGAATTGAAGTCCCACTCTCTCTCTCTAGAAACTGAAAACTGCTTACAACATTTAAAAGCTGGCTTTTCCAGGGTGCCTAGGTGGCTCAGTGGGTTAAGCCTCTGCCTTCGGCTCAGGTCATGATCTCAGGGTCTTGGGATCAAGCCCTGCATCCAGCTCTCTGCTCAGCAGGGAGCCTGCTTCCTCCTCTCTCTGCCTGCCTTTCTGCCTACTTGTGATCTCTGTCAAATAAATAAATAAAACCTTTAAAAAAAAAAAAAAAGCTGGCTTTTCCTGTATCCCCTTACCAAGGAGCCAAATAATCATACAGCCCAATCTCAGGCAGGCTCCCCGTACAGATGTCTCCCCAAAGCTGACTTGAAGACCATGAAGGGACCAATTGGGGCCATACCGACTGGAAGACCTGAAGCCAGGAAGGCACTGGATGTTTGGAGAAGGAAGGTGGCATGAGGGAAACCCAACTATATAGCACATGCCTCAAAACAAACTAGATTTACCACATTCTTGTTGAAACCGCAGGATAGTCCTAAAAAGGTGAAATCGGGGTGCCTGGGTGGCTCAGTGGGTTAAAGCCTCTGCCTTCACCTCAGGTCATGATCCCAGAGTCCTGGGATCAAGCCCCACATCGAGCTCTCTGCTCCCTGCTTCCTCTTCTCTCTGCCTGCCTCTCTGCCTACTTGTGATCTTTGTCTGTCAAATAAATAAATAAAATCTTTAAAAAATAAATAAAAATAAAAATAATAAAAAGGTGAAATCATCCTGGGATGATAAGTATATTACTGCTAATTTAAGAGCTGTAAAATGCTACTGATACTTCCTTTATGGAGTGGGCTAAGTTTTTAGTGTTTGGTGTTAGTGAGCATAAAATATGTATCAGGCATATCATAGGATCACTCAGTCATCCTAATCTTATTTTTCATCAAGAGTCTTCAGATGCAAAACCTCCTACTGTTTCAGCACCTGGACTGTCAGCGGTGGGGGAGGAGAATATTAGCCAAGCCAGGAGTAATAGAATAAGAACTCAAAGAAGACAGAAGCAATAGGGAGGGAGAGGAGACCTTAGGGGAACAAAAGAGACAGAATCAAAAAGATACAGCCCCCAGCAGATGTAGGGAATGTGGTGAGATAATATTTCTAAATAGGATTTTTTCTTTTTTTCTTTTCTTTTTTTTTTTTTTTTTTGCTTCCCTTTCTCCACATAGTCCCACTTTAAGCAGCCAAGCTTTGGTGCTTATGCCTCAGTAAAAGCATGAGACAGCAAAAACTAGGGGGGAAAAAAATGGGAAGCCACTTCAGGCTTTTGGATTTTAATTGCCTAGACCCTCAATAAAACAGAAAGGACTTGAAACCTATACAAAAGATGCGGGGACAATATCATCGGTAAAGCCAGACCTCCCATTGGCATTACCCTCAGCAGATGAGAGCCAGAGGGGGAAGAAGTAAGAGGGCAGATGTTGGTGGGTTCTGTCCACAGGGACCTCGAGCAGGTTCCTGAGATATGACAACGACGGGGCCCTGCCCCAACATCTACCGAGCCTCAGAAAGGAGACCTGGTCCCAGAAAGAGGAAATGGCTGCAGAAGGGAACTTCTTTTGGAGGCAGCAGGAACCTTGGACAGCGCCACGCTCTCTCTGACCACCTCAGAATGATTCCTGTGTGTCTAAGACTGACCTGGGAGTAGCAGAGGGACACCAGACCAGAAGAAGCCATGCAAGCTACAACCAGGCAGGAGACATCTCAGTGGATACTCAGCTGGTCATTCAAGAACAGGGCCACTTCTTCTAGTGCTTGGGCAAATACATATAGGGTGCTCCCCTGAGATTCAGGTAGTCTTTGGAGAAAGGAGGGGCAACTCCTACCAACCACCTGAACCTAAGTGTCCACCATTCCCAGGAGAAATGTAGGTATATTACAGAAACACAACTTTATGTTTCCTGCATCTCTGAATTGGTAGACTGAGATAATCCCTCTGTAAGAAGTAAAGGAAAGTTAGAAACCAGCAAATGTCCAGCTAGGAAACTGGATCCAGGATGCCATCCACAGATGTAGGGAATAAAGGAATAAAGCAAATTGAGTGGAGAACGGTGAATTGAAGGTTTGGATGTGTTGAGGGTGAGATGCTGGTGGGGTGTCCACGGGCATGTCAGGGGGCAGCCGGGTCATGAGAACTGGTGCTCAGGAACAAGGTCTACCTGAAACTGTGGGTTTTGGCGTCATGGGGTCCAAACACGCAGCAGCTGACGGAGGAGGAGTAAATCAGAGTGATCGTCTCATGTGCTCACTGTTGCCATAAGTGTTTTCATGCGTATTGACTCATTTGATCTTCAAGTCAACCCTACGGGGTGGGTACTCCTACTAACCTCGTTTTTTGACATGTGACAAAACAGATAATCAATGCTTCAGGCCTCAGAGCGAGTAACCAGAGGCATCAGAAGTGACCCCAGGAAATCTACAATCTACACGAAGGACAACTGCCAGGCTAGACTAGAAGCAAAGAGGAGGAGGGAGTTGTCAGGAGGAAAACCAGAAAAGCCTTATATCACAAAACCCGAAGGGAGAGAGGACTTCAAGAAGAACATGATGGGAGGCACCAAATTTGCAAGTGACCCAGTAACTGATTATAACTAAACAGACCCACTGGGATTGCACCTGGGAGTTCCTAATGCCCAGGAGAGGGAGGTGTCCTGACATCTGGGAGGGAGAGGACACGGGGGCGCTGCATGGACTGGGAGGGGGGGGGAAGTAGGGGAAGCATGACTCTTCCAAGAGAGCTGTGAGAAGGAGAGGGCTAGAATCCGTGTCCTTTCTAAAAAGAGAACAATTTAGAGACTATTATTCGGCAAACGGGAAGTCAGTAGATGATGAAAGTTTTAAAGACACAGGCCTCTGAAGCTGTGACAGTGACCATGAGCATGGAGAGAAAGAACGCTGGAGACACCTTCAATCCACGACTTTAACCTCACGCGGGCCCTGGATGCTGATAGCCCCGCTGTCTGTCCACAGTCCCACCGCTGTTCCGCTCACTGGCACCGTGGTTCTCAGAGGGCTGTCCTTGGAGAGACAACTTCAGCATCATGAAGAAACTTGTCAGAAATGCAAGTTCTCCTGCCCACTCCAGCCCTCCCAGTCAGAAAGTCTGGGCAGGGCTTTAACAGACTCTTGATGACTCTGACACACTCATGTGAGAACCACTACCCTCAAGGACTCGAGATGCTGCCTTCTCTCTTTGCACATCGGATGGATGCTTTGTGCCCCGGTTTCTGTACTCCGTCCCCTCCCTTCCCACCACCTTGACGACGTGGCTTGGGCTCTTCTTCTCTCTCCCCTACATCACCAGTGCTCACTCTCCCCTAGGCTGTTTCTCCTCAACATATAAACATACGGTTATTTTTCCCATTTAAAAATATTTCTTGACCTCACTTCTCCTTTTACTTCCCACCCAACCTCTCTCCTTCCTTTACCACTAAGCTCCTCTGAAGGGTTGCCTGCACTATACCTTGCCTCTCTCCTCCCATCCTTCCTTGAGCCCATCCACAGACTTTCACCCCACCACCCCACCAAAACCATTCTTGTCAAGGTCACCAACACTATTGGAAATCAATTCCCAGACTCATGTTACTTAATCCATAGGCAACATTTGACACAACGGATCTTTCTCTCCTGGATGGTAACTTTCCTTCTCTGGGCTTATGGTGTAACACCATCCCTCGGATTTTTTATTCTCTACTTCATACTTCTCAGTCTTTTTGATATATTCTACTCAATGCTAAAGTCATTTAATGTCAGAGAGCTTCAGGATTCAGTCCTGGCGTGTCTCTATTTTTCCTCCCTTGGTGACCTCCCCTAATCCCATAGCTTTAAAGAACAGATATATGCCAGGGACTCTCAAGTCTTTATCTGCAGCCCAGACCCTGCCAAACTTGTATATCCAACTGCTTTCTTGACATCTTGACATGCCTAATAGACACCTCAAACTTAGTAGGTATTAATCCAGCTCCTGCCTTCCCCCATCACCTTCCCAGTTAATGTTCAAACCAAAAATTCCTCCCTTTCTCTCATGCCACCTCATCCATCAGAAAATCTTGCTGACTCCACGTTCCAAATACATCCAGAACCCAACCACTGTTCACCACCCCTCCTGCTACCTACCACACAGAAACCACCAACTCTCACCAGGTCATTTTAATGACAGCCTAAAGGATCTCCTGCTTCTACTCTGGCTCTTTTCAGATGTGTTCTCATGCATCAGCTGAAAGGATTCTGTTAAAACAAAAATCCGATCCATGTCCTCTGCTCAAAATGTCCCAAAGGCGCCCATCTCAGAATAAAAATGGAAGTCATCCAAATGGCTTTAGAACCCTCCATGGTACAATTCCTGCCTTCTCTCACTGACCTCACCTCCCACACTCCCTCTCCTCACTCCAGCCACTCTGACCTTCTTGTTCTTCCTTAAAAAAAAATGGCAGGTGTGTTTCCACCTCACCACAACTCTTGCATTTCTAGGCCCCTCTGCCTAGAACAGTCTTGCCCTAGATAGCCAGAGGGTTCACTCCCTCACCTCCTTCATGTCACTCAGATGTCACCTTCTCATTGAGACCATGTCTGATGACATCTTACACACCCTGTTTTATTTGCTTCCAGAGCTCCTACTGCCATCAAGCATACTACAGATTTCACTTATTTCATTATTTTTTCTGCTTCTTCGAGAATGTAAGCTCCTTGAAGGCAAAAGTTTTGCCTATTGGTTTACTCTGGTTCTCCCTGTGCGTGGAAGAGGATCCAGTACATCCAACAGCTATCCATAAAACGTGATGGAATGATGCCCCAAGGAGTATGCAGAGTTGAGATCAGGCCGACTCATCTTGGACAAGGAAGAGGGAGGCTGCCTCTGTCACTGCCCCGGAGCGGAGGTGAGAATGGATTCAGATGTGTTTGGAGACAGAAATTTAAGTATTCCCCTCCTGGTTGTCCCTAGTTTCTCTGGGAAATAGAAGACAAGGAAGGACCTGAGGAGAACGGTGACGGACAGCCACAGCAGCCATTGAGAAGGCGAGAAGGAGCTAAGGACACTTGGAAGGACTGACAATGCAGGTGAAATGGAAAACCTGGGTTTGCCTTGGCACCAGTTTACCAGGCTGTGCGATTTTCTTCAACAGCATGAGCTACACAGCTGAAGGGGAATGTCCAAGTCATCTCCTGGCTTTTTCTTGAGAAAGTAAGAAGCCTCCCCACCCCCAACTGAGCGCCTCCGTTTACCCACTCAGGGAGCCAACACCAATCATCACCAATCACGGGTTTCACGTTAGTAAAATAAGTAGAGGGTGCGTTTAAGCCGAGAGAAAAGGAGGAGAGGCCGAAGCGCAAGCCCCCTCCCAGACCGGTGGGAAAGGAGCGGGAACCTTAAGCCTTCCCTCAAACCTGGAAGTTGATACGTATCCCCTAGGGCTCGAATTCTGGGCGTCCTCCGCAGAAGGTACTCGTCCCCAGTACCTTCCCCGTCGTTCCCGTCCGGCCGCATACTGATCCACTTCTCGTCGCGCTCCACCCCCTCCGAGCTCGCGCGCTCTTCCTCCACGTGCTTCTCTGTATATACGGGTCGCCCGGGAGACGCCGGTCGGGCGGGGCTCTTCTTACGCCACAATAGGAACAAGCCAATAGCCGTGACGCGTCTCAGTGACGCGAGACGCGCGGCGTGGTTTTGCCGACCGGGGCGCAATGAGGCGGCTGCCCGCTGGGTGGCGCCGATTTCCCGGGGAGGTCCTTATTGGGCCCCCGGCGGAGGTGGGGGAGAGGCGGGCAGGAGCCAAGGCCAGGGAGCCCTCTGCGTCAGCTGCTGCTCACTGCGCCGCGCCAGTACCAGCCGGGACTCACCCGCAGCTCCATGCTTGTGCCCGGCTCCGCTCGTCCATCCTCGGAGAAGAGGCAGGTACGTGCCACCTGTCGGAGACTAGGGAGGAGGGATGCGGAGGTCAGCCCGGTTGTTGGCTCAGAAAGTGAGGTATCAACGACAGCCTGGGTAGAATGGGTACCAGAAATGTAGGGCGAGCGCCAGCTGTGCGGAGGAGCCCCAGCTGTGGCTGCCAGTTGGGGAGCGGGGTGGGAGCTGCCAGCTAACAGCCCAGGGTGCCAGGAAGAGCCATCTGTGTGCTGATCAGTGTGTTCTAAGGAAATGCTGCTTGGGCAGGTCCGCGTCTCTGTGCCCTGTGCGGTATATGGCCTAAGAGTGACGTCTGGACCCTGACAACCCCTTCCCCACGTGTGTGTCCAGTTCGCTTATTCCGCCCTGTTGAAGCTCCTGGGGGCTGTCTCCGGTCAGTTTGCCAAAGGGGTGGGGGTGGGGGTAAGGCAGCAGTGAAGTGCAAGGGGAGATTTTCCACCAATCCCAAACCAGAAAGAGGCATCTTTGAAATTCTCACCAATCCCAAACCAGAAGCAGGCACGCGGTGCTCCAAGGCGAGTAACTTAGACTTAACAGCCACGGCAAGCTCTGGCCAACCCATTCTACTGTCCTCTGAGGAGTGTACCTCTGCTTCCCTAGCTGGCTGCTTTTAGAATGGGGCTGAGCTGGAGATCATGGTGACGTTCACCTCCCCAGGCATGGGCACGAGAAGGTTCCCCCAAGTCCAACCCTGGAAAGTAGAGGAAAGGAGAGCTGGATGGGCTGGGGTTGGGGCATCCCGCACTCCTTTGGTACTGTAGATGCATGCCAAGCTGGAATCGGAATGAGGACTGGAATGAGGGCCAGGGACGAGGGCGTCCTCTGAAGTGCATCACCGGGACCCAAGCTGAGTCAGTAGCCTTTGCTGAGACAGGGTGGAGGCACCATCCTGGGTACTCCCAGTCCTCAGGGAGAACCATCGAGAAACAGGAGACGCAGACTGGGAGCAGACAAGAGCACCAAGGCCCAAGAGGTTAAGAATCCTGCTCCATCCTCCCGTGAGCCTGCCCAGCCCAGCTCTGTGGCCTTGGAATCCTGAGCACTCAGACAGGTAGAGTGGAACCACCCCCCGAGCAGCTTTCTCCTGCTAGCCTCTGGGCAGCCGCCCTTGCTATATTTTTTTAGGCAAAGGGGGAAGGAGCCGAAATAGGCCCGGCTCTTCTCCACTATATGGGCTGGACATCTGGGATTATAGCAAGAGTCATTTGTCCTTGCCAGTTATAGGACAGAAAACCATGGGGCTCTTTTCTGCCTTTAGAACACAGCACTCCCAAGAGGTGGCCCAGAGGCCCTGTTCTCCCTAGGAAGGTTTCCGTGGTAGGTGTTACTACAAATACTGCCACTAATTATCATAATTAGTGGAAGTATTCAGTATAGTCATTATTAGCATTTATTGAACTTTTACCATGTGCCAGGAAATTTATAAATATTATTTTATTTAATCCTCACAACTGTGAGGTATAGCATTATTTACACTTTTTACTCCTGTTTTACAGATTAAATCACTAAGGTTCCGATGGCTTACATGACTTTCCCACTGTCTGAGAGCCAATAAAAGGGAAAGAACAGGAATACATGCCCAGGCCTAGAAGTCCATTAGAAAAAAGTTTGGACCGAACCCGAGGCCAGGTCCCGCTTGCCTCTCACTACGTGTGTGCCTGGATCTCTAGTTGTACTCTGCCTCCAGGGGAGGATCTGGACTAGCACGGAGGCTTCCCCCTCTTCTCTCCATTCTCTATCCTCTTTCCCTTGTTTCCCCTTGGATCCCCCTTGTGTTCCACTTGAAAATGTCCCCCTTCAGAAAGCCCTCGCACCATCTCCTCGCTTGGCACTGGCCCATCAGGGCAGCACCTTAAGGGAGGGCTGCCACTGCCCCTTTAATTCTCCCTGGGCTTGGAATGCAAGTGAGTTGAGCTAGCCATCTCTGTGAGGTCAGATAAGATACTATATATATCGGAGTCGGTAACCTGAGCTCCAGATTACCCAGCCCTAGTCGGACTCTAGCCTCGGGGCTCTCCACCACGGTCTCTTGCCTCATTGGGGAAGGAGAAGCCCCCAGATCCTGTCCAGTGCCCCCGGACACAGGTCAGTAGCTGCCCCTATAGTATGTGAACTTTATGGGGCCTGCTGTCTCAAGGACCCCGTGTGTTTGGGGGAGCATGTGATAGGCTGCCCAGCTGGGCCTGGAGGAGTACTTGGGGCAAGATGGACGGTGAAGGCTGGAGGAGGCAGGCAGGGGCGACCAGGACAGAGGGAAGATAAGCCCTGGAGGAAAGGGAGGGAGACTGGGACTCTCCCCTGGGGTGGGGGCACCAGGAGAGCTCCCGACAGACGGGATTAGGGAAGAGAATTGAAGGATACCAGTACTGCCTGTAGGCCCATTCCTTTGCATTTTCTTGGAAGTGTCGAGATGGCTACCCTCTCCAAACCCTAAATCCAGAAGCCTGCTGTAGAGACACTACCCTGGGCCCACCCCCCTACTTCACCAGTCAGGATTCTCACCTTCATCTCCAGTCTTTCTCATCCCATCACCCCCTCCCAGCCCTGGGGCAACTACTGGAGGTAGCAAGGGAGACAGAGATGGACCTAAATTCTCTTGAATGGCCCCCTGCCAAGGCATGCAAGAGGATTAGGCACTAAACTGGTGGGCCTATGCATGCAAGCCCCTGAGAGACAGAGCTACTGGTTACAGTGGAGGGGAGGCACACTGAGGCGGTTGGGGACTGAGAAGGCAAGCACCAACTGCCCCCACGGAGGCCCTCCACCCTACCCGCAGCCAGCACACCTGCCAGGACATCCCTCAACCTAGGAGCTGATGCTTGTGCCCAGACAGTGCCCAAGCAGACAGGAGTGCGGGTCAGCGCGTGTACACGAAGGGAGACAGGACCCCTCTCTCAGCCCGCTTTACCTTTCAAGGTCAGCACATCAGCTATGCCTCATTCCAATGGTGTTAGCAAGTGGCTTTGGGAAGCTCTGAGGTCACCCCTGTGGAGGTTCCCAAGCACCTAGCAGGACTGGCTGGGACTCCCCACTCACCTGTCCCAGACACCTGGGGAAGAGAGGAGGACTGAACTCTGTTGAGGTACACCTCTGAAACCCAGCTAGGGGCTTTCTCTCCAGACAGTGGCAAGGCCACAGAAGCTGGCATGCCTTCCCCCCAGAAAGCACAGTGGATCTGAACAGAGAGGGGCCACGACGTCTCCTGGGATGTGGGACATTACCCACCCCCTACCCTCGGGGCCAGGAGTGTCTGAGATTCCTGGGGAGCAAGTCCCTCCCCTGGCTGGGCAGGTTAGGGAGCCCTTCACATGAGCAACAGGAAATGACAGTGGCTGACACACAGGGGCTGGCTGCCCAGAGAGACAGGGCTCATTTTAACCCCTGACTCATCTAGCACAGGTACCTTGGGGGGGTGGACCAAGCTGCAGCAAGGGTAGGAGGCTGGGGGGCATGTCCATAACCAGGCCTGGGGCCAAGGGCCCTGGCTGGCACTAAATGCCAGGGCCCCGGGACACTCGGGAGCTTGGCACCGTGGGTGAAATGGAGGCCTCCTGGACCATCTCTTGGCAGATCAGAATTGTACTGGTGCTCAGGTTGCACTTGGCTTTGCTTTTGTTTGCCCAAAGTGGAAACTCCAAGGGCCGCCTCCTGCGGGAGTCTGTACCTGCCACACCGTGGCATAGACGGGGATGCCTGTGTCCCCCAGAGCCCCAGGCCACAGGTCCTGCCCCATTCCAGCTCAGGGAGAGGCCAGGGAAGTACAAAGTGGAGGTGCTGGCCTCAGGGTGGCTGTTTGGGGACCGAGAACAGGTGCCAGTCCTACATGGCCACTGCTCACGCAGCATGACCTTGGGAAACCCGCGTCACTTCCGCCAACACTGGTTTCCTCATGAGCAAGTGGGCGTGAGGATGGCACCCACTACTGGGGCCGACCATGAGGATTGGCACGTGGTGTCCCAAAAGTCTTCATAGAGTTTCAAACTTCAGGAACTTCAGAAATAGGACTGATAAACGCTTCAAAGTTTCATTATTTCATTCCTTGTCTATTGAATCTTGAATAAAAATACCAACTTCGATTTAATGTAAATCATTAAACCTTCACATGATGCTTCTAAGTTTAAATTCTTTCTCCAAAAGAATTAAAACCTAAAGCTGCGCTGAGGCTCTGGGGACACCGGGACAGCGCTCCAGGGAGGGCTGCCGTGACCCGCGTGGAAGCTGCGACAGAAGTGCTCAGCGCAGTGCCTGGTCCAGAGGTGTTCCCGGCCTGCTGGCGGGTCACGGTCGCTGGGCTCACGTGTCCTTTCAGGAAGCAGAGGGCTCTGTGGAGGAAAGGCAGCTGCACTTCCCAAGAGGGGGAAGCTGAGCCAAGTGACAGGGGAGTTCTGGCAGAGCAGGGAAGAGTGGAGGTGCCCGGTTGAAGATGACATGGAGGAGGAGCTTGGCAGGTGGTGTGCCCCTGCTGTCCGAGGTGGCGGGCACCTGGGAGGAGTTGCCTAGAGCCACATGCCTATACTTGCCAGCTCTCGGTAAACAGCAAAAGGAGCAGGGCAGCAGGGGCCCCACGCCCGGCAGGGAGGGAGACAGGGGATCCCAGCCAATCGGCTCGCCTCCCACTGCCCCATGAAAGGGCCATTCAGTCCAGGCCGTTCCTGTGGCAACGAGGAGACTCCAAGCCATGTGAGTGCCCGTCCTGTCCCTGTATTGCGCAGCAAGCCTACAGCCAGGGCCCAGCCTGCTCTCCCACCCGTGGTGCTTTCTGCGGCCTCCAGGGACAGCCGTGTCAGGTAACACCAAGGGGCACCAACCCAAGCTGTCAGCTCACCTGGAAGGTGTTGACACTTTTCTCAAGAGGGAAACTTGGAGTCAGGGGAGGGGATACGCCCGCTCAAGGTCTCAGCCGCCGTAGGGACCCTCTCCCCAGACACGGGAACTCTAAGTCCAACGTCAGCACTGGAAGGCAGCTGCTAGGGATGGGAGCTGTTAGTGATGGCATGACACCCCCCCACAGCCAAGGCTGCTATGGCAAGGGAGGCGGTGGTCTGCCACTCACCTGCCAGATTGGGGCAGAGAGGAGAATGGGGATTTAGGAGGCCTCCTGGGATTCAGGGTGTAACTCCACCTCTAGCCCCAACCCTTTCCAAGGAATACTTGCCAGCCTTCCCAGGGCTGTCTGTCCCTGTCCCTTGTACCTTGTTTGGCCGCAGCACTTCTGCGTCATAAACAGGGCCAAGAGAGGTCACGAGTCTGGGGCACTGCCTGCAGAATACCAATTCCCTGGGAGCCTTAGTGTGGAGGAGGGGGAGTGAAAGCCATGGGGAGGAGGCATGAGCTCATGCCCTGGGCCGGGCGGGGGGAGGGGGGCCATATCTGATTGGCTGCCCGGTGTCCCAGAGCCCAGTTCCTGAGACCTGGAGTCTCTTTGACTTTGAATTATTGATGGAGCTTCTCCAAAGTGAAATAGAGCAGGACTCGTCCTACGCCCCCACCCTGGTGCCTCTGTCTGTATCTTTCTCGGCCTCCCTCAGGGTTTACACTCTTCGTTCTCTGTACCCCAGGAAGCCAAGCAGATGGAAGGAGAACTGTGGTCCCCCTCTAACCCTGCACAAGGTCACCGTCCAGTTACTTTTTCCTAGAAAGGAGTGGGAGCTGTGCTGGCGGTGGGAACACAGTGGGCAAGGGTGTGTGTATGAAGATGGGGGTCCCCAGGCCAGGTGGGAAAATCATACATAGTAAGTGGAGACCAGGCATTTCTGAGCCAGCCCAGACTGAAAACTGCTGCTGGTCTCTGGCAGGGTCTAGAAGTTCTGTTCTGGGATCCATATGGAGGTTCCCACCCGCTGATCTCCCACCCCTGCACCTATCCCACGCCCTGCATGGACTGAGTTGCTAGGGCCCTCTGCCAAGCCATCAGCGTTTGGGGCTTGGCACCAACTCCTCTCTGCCCAAATGGGCCGGGCTGCCAGACTAGGGCAGGCCGTGGGCTGCCCAAGCCAGTGTCTGCAGCACAGCGAGATTCTGCCCACTGCCCGCTCGCTCACCCGCACGCCTCGCTGAGGGATGCAGGGGAAGTCTGGTGCCCCGGGGCTGAGGTCAGAAGCCAGCCAGGCCAGGAGACAGCCAGCCCTCACATTATTACAGGCCTACAAAGGAGGGGCCCAGAGCCTGGCAGGGGCTGGGGGAACAGATAATAACTACTCTCAGAGCTGAGGGCCTCCACGTGTTATTATCTCATTTATTCCTCGCAACAACCCTGTGAGGTAGGAACCATAATGACGATGATTATACTCATTGTACAGGTGAGGAGATTGGGGCTCGGAGGGGCTGAATGACTAGTGTAAAATCACCCAGCTAGTCAGTCACAGGGCAAGCCACAACCAGCCCTGTACCACTACTCTGAGGTTCCTGGAGGGCTCTGTCCCCCACCCTTGCAGGAGCCCCCCAAGAACCCCTGATAGCCTCTAGGAAAGAGGCCTGATCCTACTTGTTCCTCTCTCCGAAGCACCTTTTTTGCCCACCCCCCCGAGCTCCATTTTAGATGAAGCCTGCACACCTCGTGTGACAGAAGGACTCTGATGGTCCCCAAATGAGCTTAAACTTGATGGGGAGGGATGAATCAAGGTCCAGTAGGAAAAGCACTGGACTAGAAACCTGAAAGACCTGAATTCCAATCTTGACTCTGCTAGTTGTGACCTTGGGCACATCAGTGTCGTTGTTCCCATCTGTACAACAGAGAGGTTAAAACAGATGAGTCTTGGGTACCTGGGGGCCTCAGTCCATTAAGTGTCTGCCTTGGGCTCAGGTCATGATCCTCAGCAGGGAGTCTGCTTTTCCCTTTCCCTCCACTCCTCCCCCTCCACTCATACTTCGTCTCTCGCTTTCTCTGTCTCAAATAAATAAATAGTCTTTTTTAAAAAGGATCCTTACAACCCCCCAGTTCAGAGATTCCTGTGTGCCTTCTCCAGACCCAGCCCAGCTGCGCGGGGTGTGGGGACAAGGAGTACCGGCTGTAGTGAAGGATTTTAGCCTCTAGGGGGCCCCGTTTGCACAAGTCATCTCCGTGAGCTTGTTGGCTTGGAGGTTGGTAGAAGAATCCCTGAGAGGCCACAGGACCCCAACTCTGCTTAGAGCCACCTGAGTTAGATCCGTGAAGAAAGAAGTTTCTGCCACACGAGGATTCCCCACCAGAGCAGGTGACTGTGTCCAAGGAAAAACTGTGGGATTTTATCTGGAGACTAAGGTCAAGTCCACTTCCTGCCACATGCTCATTCACCACCACCTCCCCTAGTCCCCCTGCTTCCTCTCATGAGCCTCCTTTTCCTCATCAGGTATCTGACCAAATGGTCCAGGGCCTTTCCAAGCTCAGACAATGTAGGATTCCAAAAACATTCCTGCTCCTCCTTTCAGCAGAAAGAATTAAGACTTAAATTCTTAAAATGGCCGGCATTTTCAATCCAGGGGTTGAGGGCCGGAAGAGAGGGAGCAGCTGAGATCTGGACTGGCATACTGTGGGTCACCTGGAGGGCTGCTGAGAGAGGGCGGTCCCCACCCTCACATCTAGGGCTTTGCAAGGGAGCACTCGGAGTAGCCAGGATGTGCAGACTGGTGGCCCTCTGTGGTTTGTAGAAGCTGGCTCACATCTTGTGCTCTCCGGTGTGAATACACAAGCATAGGTGTGTTTCTTAGCCGTGGGCCAGCCTCTCGTGGAAATGGACCAAGTGGTCTCTCATTGAGATCTGCGTTTCCAGCCAGGTGGGGATGAAGAGGAGGGATGGGGGCACCCTGCTTGACACCTGGCAGGGCCCTCTGACAACCGCTTTCCTTGTCTTCCAGCCCATGAGGCTCCCAGTCCCCACTGAGTGCCGCCCCGAAGGATGTCCCAGCTCTCCTCCACCCTGAAGCGCTATACAGAATCGGCCCGCTACGCAGATGCCCCTTATGCCAAATCGGGCTATGGCACCTACACTCCCTCTTCCTACGGGGCCAACCTGGCTGCCTCCTTCCTGGAGAAGGAAAAGCTTGGTTTTAAGCCAGGCCCCCCAACCAGCTTCCTCACCCGTCCCCGAACCTATGGTCCCTCCTCCATCCTGGACTATGACAGGGGCCGCCCCCTGTTGAGACCTGACATCATCGGGGGAGGTAAGCGGGCCGAGAGCCAGACTCGGGGCACTGAGCGGCCTTCAGGGAGCGGACTCAGCGGGGGCAGCGGATTCCCTTATGGAGTGACCAACAACTCCCTCAGCTACCTGCCTGTGACTGCCCGTGACCAGGGTGGAACCCTGACCCAAAAGAAGTCAAACAGTCAATCAGACCTGGCCCGGGATTTCTCCAGCCTCCGGACCTCAGAGAGCTACCGGATAGACCCTGGGAACCTGGGTCGCAGCCCCATGCTGGCCCGCAGCCCCATGCTGGCCCGAACACGCAAGGAGCTATGCGCCCTGCAGGGGCTCTACCAGGCAGCTAGCCGCTCGGAGTACCTGGCCGACTACCTGGAGAACTATGGCCGGAAGGGCAGTGCGCCTCAGGTGCCCGCCCAGGCCCCAACCTCTCGAGTCCCTGAAGTCCTCAGCCCCACCTACCGACCCAGTGGCCGCTACAGTCTGTGGGAGAAGAGCAAGGGCCAAGCCCCTGGGTCCAGCCGCTCCAGCTCTCCAGGGCGAGACACCATGGTGAGTTTGCCCCTTGGGGACCCAGTGATGGGCTGGGGAGGCAGCAAAGGATGTAGAAGACCCCAATTAAAGGATGGGCTCCCCATCTGACTGCTGATCGAAGCAGAGGTCTCCTTCCCAATCCTTGTGACAGTGTCTCCTGCAGCCTGAGCCAGAGAAGTCATCTCAGCATGGCTGGTACCCTCGTGGCTCAGTGCCTTGCTCAGGGGTCTTCCCACTCTCCCTAGGAAACCCATTTCACGACCCCTGCCCTGGATGCCCATCCAACAGTGCTCCCGGAAATGCTCGGCTACCCCCACATACACTGCAGTGCTCACCCTCCACTTTGCCACCCAGCATGCCAGGGTCCCCTGCAGGCCCTGCGCCATCCTGGACTGAATGCTGAGGCCCCCGCACCACGAGTGCTCCCTGTGGTAAGAGAGGCCTCCCTGCTCTGGCTGTCTCTCTCCTCTTGCTCGGGCTTTTACTTCCCAGCCTGGGGACCTGGCTTACCATCTGGGCATAAGACATCAGAGGGAGAGGGACTCCCCTCTGATGGACACCAGTCCTGGCTCAGGACCAGAGTGTCTGGATAGCGGTGCTTATCATGTATGTGTCTTTGGGGAAAATGTTGGAAACAATTTTGTCTAGGGTTTTAGATAATCCCATACCTCTGTATTCTGGTCCTGCCAGAGGCTGGCTTGCATCTAATCTGTGAACACACCTCTCTGGGGTACTGACTACATTCTGCCTTTTCTTTAGTTATTAGTGGACCCATCAGGTGGCAAGCTCTCAAAGAATGAGAAAGAAATCACATCTCTAAATGCCTCCTCGTGGGCCTAGCACTGCACAGAGTGTAGTGGAGTTACAGCTGACCTGCTGATCGTATGGATGAGTACGGAGATGGATGCACAGAGGGACGGTTGCATAGGTGGGTGGATGGATGGATGGATGGATGGGCAGGTGGACAGACAAACCAGTGGGCAGGACAGCTGTGTACCAGCCCCCTACTTCTAGGACAGGTGCCTTTTGCAAATAAGAGCTGTGCACAGCAAGAAATAAATGCTGCTTAGTGGGCTCGTCCAGACAAAGGGAGCAGGGGTACAAAACAGGCGTAGGGCTTTGGGTCATAGACCTTTTTTTTTTTTTTTTTTTTTTGAAGATTTTATTTACTTATTTGACAGAGAGAGAGATCACAAGTAAGCAGAGAGGCAGGCAGAGAGAGAGAGGGAAGCAGGCTCCCCACTGAGCAGAGAGCCCGATGTGGGGCTCAATCCCAGGACCCTGAGATCTTGACCTGAGCAGAAGGCAGAGGCTTAACCCACTGAGCCAACCAGGCGCCCCTGGGTCATAGACCTAACATAACTAAAGGTCTTGAGGGGACAAATTTAATAACATTACTTAGAGAGTCTTAGAGAGTCTTGGTCTTGTTGGGCTGTCTATGAAGGGCCACGGAGACACAAAAATTGGTGCCTCCCAGAGCATTCAGAACCTGACAAGGCAGGGCCAGCTACACTGGAGGGCTGGCATGGAAGAGAAGCGGGGGATAACAGACCTGGCCTGGGAGAAGTATGTGTTCTCAGAGGGACATATGGTTGGACTAGAGCATGATTCACTTAGATATGCTGCTGTGGCTCACCTCGGGGGCAATCAGAAAGCAGCTCTTAGTGGATGGGCCCTAAAGACCTCTGGGAGGCTCCCTCCCTTTGCTCAGAAGAGAAAAGTTCTTTATGGTATGCAGTGTTCCTCAAAGTGAGGTCCACAGGAATCACCTGCGAGGCTTAATCATCCAGGGGCCTGGACCCAACCCAGATCCCGGAATCAAACTCTCTAGAGATATACCTGGGAATCTGTCCTTCTTATAAGCGCTTCAGGTAACCTTTAAGCGTACTGAGGTTTGAAAACCTCCTCTCCACAGACTAAACTGCAGACCCGCGCTCAGTCCCAGTCATGAGAGCAGGGTCTCCTCCCTTGGTGGAGGGTGGGGAGTCAAACTCCACTGGAACTCTGCCTCCTTCCTACACAGGCATATCTCAAATTTCCCTCCCTGGAGGCTGCTGCCCTCTCTGTTCCCCCCCACAGGGGACACCTCAGCCTCTCCTCCTCCTCCAGGACCAGATAGAGGAGAGTTTTGAGAGAGGAGCTCAGAGAGGTGGCAGATTGCCCTGGGGCAAACTCAACCACCCTAACATCCCTCCTTCCCACCTAGAACCAGCTTACAGCACACCTGAGTAGCTGTTAACGTCCTACAGTGGAGCCAGTGTCTCGCCCTGAGCTCACAGGCAAGACACTACCCATGGGGACGGCCCCTCAGGGGCCAGACCCTCATGTGGCCTCACCCCCTCTCCTCACCACTCTCAGCCTTACTTCCTGCTGCCGACTCCCTCTCCTGAAGTCACAACAACCCTGCTCGAGAGGCCCACACCACTTCTTTCTAAAACTGGGTCCATTGTCTTTTCAGATTTCCATTTGGGGATCTGAACTTCTCATTCATTCATTTCGGGGCTCAGCTTACTAGCAGTCTACCTCAAAGAAGGGTCCTTAACTTCTGCACCTGTTTCCTTGACAAAAGAGAGTCTTCATAGTTCCCACTTCATAGATCATTGTAAGGAACCAAAGGTTGTACGGCACACAGTAGGTGCTTAATAAATGTTAGTCCTCCTTGTTCCCTTCTAGGCACTTTCGGGAGGCAAGAGAGATGAAAGCCGTGATCCCTGCTCTCAGTGCACTCACAACTAACTTGGGGAAATAAGTTCTTAAAATAGTTGTGATAGGAGGCAGCCCCAGGTGTCGTTTGTCAAGTGTCACAGGTGGTGGGGAAGGGAGGGGCCGCCTGAGGCTGCAAGGTACAGTTTGCCTCTTTAACCTTAGACACCGCTCATCTGAGCTGTGTTTCCTCATCCATAAAAGGGATGGGTCATACTGCCCTGCCCACCTCACAGGGTGTCAGGAGGCTCCAAGCAAACTGGCCGTGAAGGAATCTGAAACCTATAAAATGCTATGGAAGAGTTAGTGAAAAGGGAGAAGATAGAAAAGGGGCTTTTGGCATCTGAGTGGAGCGGGGAGGGGTCCACTGTATTCTGACTCTTCTGGGGTCCCCCTGGGTGGCCCTTGGACCCAGGGGCTCTCCGGGTAGCCAACTTGAACTATAGCTGACATTCATGAAGGAAAGTCAAAAGCAGGCACCAACCGGGGAGTTAGAACAATTCTAACCAGGCTCATTCTCCTCATTAATAGTAACAGCCAACATGAACTTGGAATATTACAGACTCAGCTGAGTGCGAATGAAGGACTGGTGGAGGGGGATTGGGAATTCTGAAACCCCCCCACCCCCATGCTTGCATATGCACCAACAAACCACCAGTGGGGGGTGGGGGGACTGCAGCTCAGCCTAAGATAAGGAGGGCTGCCCCAGGCTCCACGTGCTGTTTAAAATGCAGACAGATTGGAGGGGAGGGACTGATGGTTCAGAACTGGCAAAAAAAAAAAAAAAAAAAAAGCTTTCACTACCACCCCACCCATCGCCTGTGGGGACTCCAAGCCGGGCCAGGTGGGTTGGCCCAGCAGAAAGCCTGGAGCCCAAACACCCAGCCCAGTTATGGCCCCCCTTCGCCCCACCTCTCCTGTTCCCTGGGCCTATGGAAGGACAAGCTGTTCCCACTGAGCCCTGCCAGGGCTGCGCTTTAACCCCTACAATCCATCCTAATCCTCCCCTGCTCCACCCCTCCAACTGCTCCCTCCCCAGCCCTGGCATTCTGCCTGCCAGCCTCAGCCCTGCCCTCACCCCACCCCACCCAGGCCACCCTCTGCTCTCCCCTAGACAAGCAGGGGTTGGCCCAGGGCCCTCCAGAACACAGTCATCAGGCTGAGTACCTGCTGCTGAGATGCAGAGCCAGGGAGCAAGGCTCAGAGCCTGCCGGCCTATCCTCCCCACACAGCCTCTTCCAGACCCTTGCCCTCTGCTCTAAAACCTGTTGCTAGGAGTGAAAGGGCTGGGAACCTAGAATACCTGGGTCCTATTTGCCAAGGGGCTGCTGACTCATCTCCCGAAGCCTTGGGTGCCCAGCTGTTCAGAGACAGGGAGATTATATAAGGGGAGGTCATGTGATTTTACTCTTGGGTGGGACTTTGAACTTGACTGCTGCCTTGCAACGAGCAGGGGTTACTCCAAAGAGAACAAGTTGAAGGCGGCAGGAACTAACTGCCCTAGCGGTCCAGGGTGAGAAGTTGAGAAGTGTGACCTTCCTCTCTCCCCCACTGCCTTCTCTGTTTATTCAGCCATGCTGAAGTGCATCCCCGTAGTCTTGTTTATCCAGCCTAGCAGCCTGGGACCCCTGGGCTGCCCTGACCCTCTCAGCCACTCCCAGAAAGCTGAACGTCCTGAGGACTTGAGTCTCTGTTGACATGAGAAAGCCTCTCAGAGTAGACCTTAAGCTAAAGGGTCCCATGACCAGGACCAGTACGAGCTGCTGAGAAAGGACAGGCAGTTCGGGCAGGTGTCAGCAAGATGCCAATGGTCCCCATCCCTTGAAGACGGGCTATGCTCTGTGACCTGGTTGGTGGCCCCCGTGCCGCCTCACCGAGGCTCAGTTTCTCAGTCAGCGCCCAGCATCATCCTCCCTGCCTCCCTCCTCCCCTGCTCCAGGATGTCTTCATGAGTTAACATGGTGCTGGGGTGGGGCTGGGCAGTGGAGAAGTTAATCCGAGCCCGGCAAAATGTTCCCTGCCCGAGGGGGAGCCGCTCCACTGACCAGCAGCTACACAAATGAACATCATGTTCAGGGCCCAGGCTGCACACGTGGCCCCCTGCACCCTCCGACCTCAATGGATAGGTAAAACTGGCACCCGCACAGAAACATAAGCAAGAGAGGGACATGTGTGGGCCTCTGGAATCCAGCTGGTTCAGGCCAGACTGCCCTAGGGCTGGAAAGAGTACAAAGCTTCTGGCCTCCTGGGGTCGGAGTGATACAGGGAAGCAGAGGGCCTTCTGTCCCCAGTGGCACTTGTGAGCTAAAAGCCCAACCCACAACAAGGACTCGGAGCCCCTACCCATTCAGTCAGTCAAGCCACCAGTCTATCCACTTGTGATGGTAATGACAGGTGTGTGCTTGGTGGGGGGAGGGGGCAGGGGAGGTCATTTTCCTGGGTCAGAGCAGTGTTTCCAAAACACTTGAACCAAGCCATCACTGAGATCTGAGGAAGCAGGGTATACTCTCAGGCCTGCCCTCACAGAGCTAACCCAGATTCCAACCCCAGAAGATCCATTCTTTCCCCACCCCGCTTCAAGAAATGGCACTGCGGAGAAAGGGTGTCCCGGGGGTTTGGCCAGTTGAGAAATGAGCCACAGTTGCTTGCTGGTTGTGTCCTTCAGCAGTCAGACCTGCTTGACAAGACCGGACCCTATGTGAATTCTTTCCCCTCACCCCAGCCTTCTCAAAGAGCTCCCCTGCAGGTAGATTTCATCTGGGCCTCCTTGCTCCCAGCGTTGGCTCTAACCTTCTACTTCCCAGGAACCAGGAAAGAGGGAGTGAGCGTGCTAATACAATGCCAAGATGTCCTGGGGTGGGAGTACTGGCCTAAGCTGTTGAAGAGTCATGGCATTGCTGGCCTAAGTCATGGGGCCAGAGGCCAAATGCTCCAGTGGGGAAGCACCTGTGAAGACAGTGCTTACCACAGCACGCTTATTCAGCATGCAAATCAAGACTCACCCCACCCTGTGAGGCTCTGTGGGACTTCCAGGATATTCAACAGAGCCTGGTCCGGCCCCCACTTAGACATGAGATCAACACCATTTATCAAGCGCCCACTAAGAGAACCCACAGCCCTGCCCGAGGAGGTTTCAGTGTGATCGCACAAGCCCACAGACGATCTAAAACCATTTACAGGAGCCTTAAAGACACTTATAAAACAAAGATAAACATATTAAGATAAATTAACACGGTGTACGCTGAATACCAGTGGACAGGGGTTATGCTGTGATGGGCTGTTCCACGCTGAATGGAGTTCTTTAGAGAGGGCTTGGTGGAAAACACAAGTTTTGAGCATACTTTACAAGCAGGTAATTGGCAGGGAGCGGAAGGGCATTCCAGAATCTCCTGGTAATTGTTAAAAGCACAGGTTTTGCCGTAAGCCAGGTTGGGGTTCAAAGCCCCACACTGTCATTTATTAGCTTTGTGGTTCTGGCAAGTCATTTGGCCTCTCAGGACTTAAGGACCTTCATCTAGAAAATAGAGATAATAGTTCCTACATCACTTCATTAATTATGCAAATTAACTGGGATAATATATATAAAGCACTTAGCCTGTGCCTAGCATTTAGTGAGTACTTAATCAGTGGCAGCTTTGTCTTTTAAGTGAGAGAAGGCAAGTGCTGAAGCAGAGAAGTAAGAGCAGGTTGGTTAGCAGCAGGGGTCAGAGAAGGGCGAGGGTGGTGACCGAGCCTGCAGACAGACAGCCTCACAGACGGAGCTACCTCAGCTTCCATGCTGGACGCAGGAGTCAGGTGCTCTAGGAGCTTACAGGCAGAAGTGTGGTGTCATCAAAGGCCAGCATTGCTGCAGACACTGTAGGACTCAATGGAAAGGGTGTGCCTAGAAAGAGGGAAGCAGGGAGAAGGCTGAGGCAGCACCTCGGGGATCTGGTCACGGAGTGAGGACAGGGACTGGGCGCTCACCTCCTAACACCGGTGCCCTTGCTGACCATCGCCCACCCCATACCTGTGTTCGGGACATATTCCCCATGTGGCTGAGGTCGTGTGAGCAGGGCGCGTGTACATGTGGCCATGAGCATGCCAAGAGGAACAGAAGGAGGCCACAGATGAGTAACAGCACACGCTGCTGCTTCTGAGTATTTTTAAATGCTAAAAATACTGGCTAAAAATAGCCAGCAGGCTCCAAATAAGATACTTTCTCTAGGCAGATTCTGTGTGGGTCCCTGATAGGTGAGGGGCGGTGGAGCATCTGAAATGAAATGCAAAGACCTCTGCTCTTCAGGCATCGAAGCCCTCCCGCTTGCCCCCACCCGGGCTGAGCACCTGCGTCCCCACCGCGGTGGTACTTTCTTCCCACCTTCCAAAACAAACCAAAATCTGAGATTCTGAGAGAGATGCAGCTGGGTAACTGGGCAGAAGTAGCCAGAAAATGTTCTTCCCTGGAGCCAAATGGGACAGTGACCTCTTGTACCTTATAAAATAGGAGCACTGGCTCTCTTGATAATGGGACGAACTGGGACTGGGGAGAGGTGTGGGGCGGGGAGGACTCAGTGCTGACGCCAGGGAAATCCGTGCTCCTAACCCGGGGGCCCACCGACCCTCGCGAGCTGTGTGCGTTTCGGGCTCCTGGAGGGCCTGAGTCCCCCTGAACGACGTGCAAAAGTTTGTGCGCAAGTGCATCTTCCCCCCGCGGAGAGCACGAACTTTCACAGGGTGCGCCAAATGCCGGGCAGCTCCCAGAAGTCAGGGACCGAAAGCCTCCCGGTTTGGGGGGCGGCTCACCGGACTGACAGAGTCCTGTGGGGGTCCTCCTGAGTCCCGACCCCGAGGCCGGCGGGGGGCTCGGCGCGCCTATCCCGCCCTTCCCGGGGACGGCGGGTCTTGGCGGCAGCCAGGCCGGTGGGGTCAGCGGGCAGGAGGCAGTCCCGGCGAGGGGCCGCTCTGCGGGAGGCTCCGGGTGGGGGAGGGGGACGAGGTACGGGGGGCGGGGCCCCGGCCGCGCTCGGGGCCGCGTGCCGGCGCCAGGGGCGGGGCTGGGGTGCTGGCCCCGCCCGCGGCGCTGACGTCGTGGGGCCCGAGGCGCCGGCAGGGCCGCCAGTCAGCCGGAGCGCGAGAGCCGGGTACCGGGGCGGTTGGCGGCGCGCGCCGGGGAGGTTGAGGCGGAGGAGCGCGCGGTCGGCGGGCCGGAGCAGTTACCGCCGGGCGCCGCGGACAGTGTCCTGTGGCGGCCTCTCCGGCCTCAGCGTCCGGGCTGTGGCACCGCGCGGTCCTCCCCCGCGCCCCCTTTGCCAACGTTAGGCGTGGGGCCGATCCCGCCGCCCGCCCCCCAGCATGCGCACCTCGTACACCGTGACCCTGCCCGAGGAGCCCCCGGCCTCCCCCTTTCCCGCCCTCGCCAAGGAGCTGCGGCCGCGCTCCCCGCTCTCCCCCTCCCTGCTGCTCTCCACCTTCGTGGGGCTCCTGCTCAACAAAGCCAAGGTACGCGGGGCCCCTTTCCGGGACCCCCAGGCCGGGGGCCTGGACTTCCGCCTCCTCCCCGGGACGCCCCCCACCCCCATCTGCCGCGCGCTCCGGGGCCGCGGGGGACCGATTCCTCCCAGCCCCCACCCCTCCTTTCCTAGGGTCTCCCGGCAAGGAATGCCCCCTCCCCAGGTGATCTCAGGCTTACTCGCGGCCCCCTCCCCTTGTTGAGGTCCCAGCCCCTGAGGTTCCCCCCCCTCCCCACTTCCTCTCCCTCTTCGTGACCCGGGCACCAGGTGGCCCTTGGGCTCTTAATTCCTGGCACCTCTTAGGACAGGTGCAGGAAAGCGTAACCTTGACTAGTTCTCGCTGTGTGAGGGAGTGGGCAGCACGCTGGACTCGGCGGTGTGACTCCTCCAAGGCCAAAACCCAGCAAGAAAGGCTGTTCGGAAAGAGCCGCCCCCTCCTCACTCGCCCCAAAGGGCGCTCTTCCGAAGGGTTGGTAACGGGGGTCCTTTGACCCGGTGAAGGGCAGAGGAGTCGCAGACAGGTGAAAGAGGGCAGCTTCCCTTTCCTTTCCTGCCCTCCCCCAGTACTGCTAAGTGGGCAGTGGATCCCTCAGATGAAGTAGCCACCCCAGGGTAATGCTGGGGCCAGAAGCTGGGCACTGCCCCCTTGGGGAAGGGAGAAGGGGCCAGAGCTTGACAGATCTTATGTAACAGGCACCAGCTCCCGAGTTGGCAGTGCGTGCACTGCCCCGTGCCAGGGCCACACCAGGCTCCTTGGCCGCAGCCAGGACTCATGGCTGACCCTCATGGCACAGGTGAAGTAAGCAGGAAAGCCCTTTCCTGGGGTCTTGAGTGTAAAGACACAAACCTCAATCAGCCTTGCTTATATGACCCACATCCCCAAATGTTTCCTCCCCATTAACCCAGAGCGGGCTCTCCCTGAGCCCCCTGCTCCTTCACGGAGGGTGAATGCTGTCTGTCTACTAACCGTGGAGGTGGCATTGACCTTTTAGAACAGTGGTTGCCCCTAAGTCAAGGTTAGGTTTGTTGATGACTGATTTTAAGGAAGTTCTTGATCCAGACTCTTTCCAGTCTTTGCGTATGCACTCCACATAGCAACTGGAGTCATTTCCTTCTCTCCCGGTGAGAGGCTCGCTGTGTGGGGTCTCTCCCCCAACCTCTCCAGTTCTAGCCTCTCCCTGTCGGCCCAGAGGTAGGATTGTTTTCCCCCGTAAGAAAGGTCACTCCTGGGACATTTTGTTCCTCTCCAGAATGGAAAGTGCTGACTTTCCCTGGAGCTCCTGATTTCCTATTCATGGCAGAAGAATATCTGGCTGGGCATAGAACAGCCCTGCTCTCCCCTCCACTCCCACCCCCCGACTCCTCTCATCCAGCCGCCTTCTACACAGAGCGCTTAGCAATTGGCAAGTAGTTTTGAATTCAGGAAATTTTAGACAAAGGCACAATCCACCCCCACCCCTACAAAAAGAAAAACGAACAGAGGGTCCGCGCAAAGCCATAAAAGAACCTTCCCCATCTCTATACCTGCCAGGCCGTTAGTAGAGTTAGATTCTCAAGAACAGTAACCGTAGGTGATGACGTGTTCTTGACCCTCACTGTGCTGGGTCAGAGTTAAAAGTGTCAACACCACACAAGTGCCTCAGTGCAAAGACACCTCCAGTTTTCCACTGCCCTGTCCCCATTAGTGCTGAGGGACTACTGTCTCAGCTGGAGGCCCACTTTGGTGGACACTGACATGATCACCAGGCTTTGCTTCTGCAGCTCCTTTAGACAGATGTTGTCTGAGGCCCAGGGGGTAAGAACTAACAAGCAATGCCAAAAATAAGCGTGAGAGTGAATCTTTGAGGAGGGGAGGACGGGTATCCTGTGGTGGACAGGCTTTAACGTTTAGTTCCAAAGGGGCAACACGGAGACTTTAGTGTTTTTGTTGGGCACCAGAGAAGTCCTTCTCCAGGTCTACCTGAAAACCCTGATAAGGTCTTTGTCCAGGGAATTATCTCTGTTGTGGTCCTCTTACTGGAACATCAGGGTTTAGACTGTCAGAAAGGTAAGATTAAAATCTTGTGTTTGGGGCCATATACTGCTAGCACTGGCAGAATTCAAGGATGCTTTTGCCCACGTGCTGCCAATAGGCTTTGCTTGCTAACTGCAGGTGGAAACCAGGTCTCTCTTCTGAGTATATTTCCTTCCCTACCTGTTAGTGTCAGACCTGATCACTGGCAAGAAGGGATCCTCTTACTTGTGGGATCAGCAGGGCAATTCCTGAGAAAAGCCCTCCTTCAGCCTGCCTCTCCCCACCCCACCCCCTTGAGCTGACAACCTCATGGGCTTTGTCAGCACACGGCATGAGTAATTTTAGCTGAGTTATTTCAGGCTCCTGTTCTGATCAGGGTTGAGCTGGCCCCACGCATGCCCCAGTCAGTGTTGCTCCAGAGTTGCCGGCTCCCGGGTCCCCTCCCTGAGAGAGGGGGTGGCAGGCTCATCTGCACACTGTTTCTTTAACCCTTTGAGCCCAAAGGTTTTCTGACTCCTTGCAGGTAGGGCCAGGATTAGCCAAGAGATGTGGACCTAGCAGCTGTCTCACTCCAGCCCCCTCACCAACCTCCACAATAGGGACAAGAACGAAGTGGCACCCTCAGCCAGGTGCTTACCCCTGTGTGGTCACAGTCTGCCATCGGAAGGGCTCCCAGCCAGTGACCAGTCAGGATGCCGAAACCTGAGCCAGGCTGGGAGGATTCTCCCAGGCTTTAATCAGCCTCTGGGAGCTGAGCTCAGCTGGAAGGAATTCCACCTGTCTCCGGCAATTCAGAATGGCAGGCCAACTTCAGTTTTCCTCAAGCTGAAGATCTTAAACTCACTTCAGACATTTTGTCATTGAACATTTCAAGATCTCCTTGAAGCGCCTGTTACGACAGCTGCTTCGTGTATTGGACATCTAAGGGTGGGAAAGTGGGTCATTTGAGATAGTGCCCAGATTTGGGACCCGGAGTTCCTTGTAGCTGGCAATCAAATACATTAATTCCTAGGCTCTAGCTCTAATCTCCAGCCTCCAGTATGGCAGAGACTGAAGAGGCATGTACAGATCGGAGAAAGCACATGTCAACAAAGGAAAGGAAAGCCCTGTAGAGTATCTGTGTTGTGTGTTGAAGAGAGAACAATGTGTGTGCCTGATCCTCCTGGCTCTGGCAGAAAGCTGCGTGAGTGCGCCTAGCACTGACCCAGCCTCTTTGCCTTCAGCCTCATATGCCGTGTGTTCTTTGTTTCCAGAATTCTAAGAGCGCCCAGGGTCTGGCTGGTCTTCGAAACCTTGGGAACACGGTGAGCCCTTCCCAGCCCACTTCTTTCCTCAGGCCACGCGCTCCTGTCCCAATGGGACCATCTGGCCAGAGTTCCCTTCTGGCTCCTGAGGACTCCCTGTCCTCTAGAGGCCAGTTATACTGCCCATACTGGCTGGTGGGTTTTACAGAGTGGCTGGGACGCCGCCTCCCTCCTGGCCCCTAGCAGGAAGCACTGCTATAGGGGAGTTGCCCTCTTTACTGTCAGCTGCTTTCCTGGAGCCTTATCCTGAAGGACATCCATCACTTCCCACCCACTTCTGTCCGGCACACCCACACCCTTCTGTACACCTCACCGTCAATAACCAGCTACGTCACCTGTGCCGCCAGTGGGAGTTGGCCCCACAGCGCCCCTTCCCCTTACAGAAAGAGGAACTTGAGACTGTGGGAGTGTTCATCTCTGGGGTAGATGAGCCAGAGGGCCTCTGGTACTAGGGGAGTGGACATGCCAGACAGGGCTGTGTCTTACTGAGCGGGTGATCTCTTGCAGTGCTTCATGAACTCCATTCTGCAGTGCCTGAGCAACACCCGGGAGTTGAGGGACTACTGCCTTCAGAGGCTCTACATGCGGGATCTCAGCCACAGCAGCAGTGCCCACACAGCCCTCATGGAAGGTGAGGAGCCTGGCCCTGGACACGGGTTCTGCTCCACAGTAGTATCAGTAGTTGTGTGCTGTATGTGTCCCTCCTAGTCTTCTCTCTTTGGCTTCTTTTTGTTGGGATTCTAGTTTGAGTTTCTTACAGAAAATGTCTCACCTGTCCTCCACGCCCCCCTCTCTACCCTCTCCTCCCAATTAGAGTTTGCAAAACTAATCCAGACCATATGGACTTCATCCCCCAATGATGTGGTGAGCCCATCTGAGTTCAAGACCCAGATCCAGAGATACGCACCACGCTTTGTTGGCTATAAGTAAGAGCCTTGCTGACATGTCCTCCCCTGGGTGGGTGCCGGCCACAGGGTGGTTCTCGGAATGAGAGCTATCACTCACTCTTTTCTTTGGACTCAGTCAGCAAGATGCTCAGGAGTTTCTTCGCTTTCTTCTGGATGGACTCCACAATGAGGTGAACCGAGTGACAGTGAGGCCCAAGTCCAACCCTGAGAACCTCGATCATCTTCCGTAAGTAAGAGGAGAATGCTGTGGGGAAGAAAAACTTGGTGACCTTGAGTTTTGGGCTGACTTCTTTGGGGGTAATAATTTGGAGAGAATTTTAAATATTAAAGATTTAGACTGATGGATCCGTAAACTTCTCATGGCATGAGCTCTGACCCAGTTGTCTCCCTCTCTCTGGCTCTTAGTGATGATGAGAAAGGACGACAGATGTGGAGGAAATACCTAGAACGGGAAGACAGTCGGATTGGGGGTAAGTGCATGAATGGGAAGAAGGCCTGCTTTCCCTGGTAACTGCTTTTGCCTCAGCAGAGCGTGAGTGTGAAAAGCCCTAAGAGTCATCCTCTCAGGGGACCTTCCTTCTGCCCAGCGGCCCACGGACAGAGGCAAGAGCGCTGAGAGGGCACACAGCCCAGAGAAGACGTGTGCTCCTTCTCCTGGCTTAAGCTCGGCTGTCCCATCTCTTCTGCAGATCTCTTCGTTGGGCAGCTAAAGAGCTCCCTGACGTGTACCGACTGTGGTTATTGCTCGACAGTCTTTGATCCGTTTTGGGACCTCTCACTGCCCATTGCTAAGGTACGTGCCCCTGTTGCCTCCCGTTGGAAGGCCCACTCATCCTCTCACAGCATCGACCTCTGTGACTCGTACTCTGTCTCTCCCAGCGAGGTTATCCTGAGGTGACTTTAATGGACTGCATGAGGCTCTTCACCAAAGAGGACGTGCTTGACGGCGATGAGAAGCCGGTAAGTCCCCTCCCGTGGGACCCAGAACACACTCTCTGGGAGAGACCTGACACCGGCAGATGCAGCCTGGGAGTTCCTGGACTCAGCCCACTGATTTCTCCCCCAAGTCCTCTGTAGCTCTCTTTGTTCTGTCTTGCAGACGTGCTGTCGATGCCGAGCCAGAAAACGATGCATAAAGAAGTTCTCCATCCAGAGGTTCCCAAAGATCTTGGTGCTCCG
This sequence comes from Mustela lutreola, assembly GCF_030435805.1. NCBI lineage: Eukaryota > Metazoa > Chordata > Mammalia > Carnivora > Mustelidae > Mustela > Mustela lutreola. The sequence continues at coordinate 190,498,717 of NC_081290.1, read as the reverse complement.
TATCCTTAAGATCCAGTCCACCATGGCAAGCTGGACTTGCCTTTAGAGAGTGACTGATGACAAGGGGCTGAACTGAGGGCGAGCAGAGTAGGAAAAAAGAAACGTGGTAGACTTTCCTTTCCTGGTTTGCTCTTTTGCTTCTGAGAAGTGCTTCACCCTCTTAGGACTCAGTCCCCTTTACTTTGACTACCCTTGCCACCCTCTCTTGTCCTTTGACTTAATGCCAACCCCAGACCTGAAGCGGTTCTCAGAATCCAGGATACGAACCAGCAAGCTCACAACATTTGTGAATTTCCCACTAAGAGACCTGGACTTGAGAGAATTTGCCTCAGAAAACACCAGTGAGTATTTTCAGCTGGGAGGGCAGAAACAAGGCACAAGGACCTAAAATCCAGATGGGAGGCCAGGAGGTGGGAGGAAGCTGCTGAAGAGTGAGTTAACAAAAATCAGGAATAGAGGCATGAGGGAGAAGGGAACGTGGGGCAAGGAATGCTTTGGGGGCCTGAAACCTTGTACTTCCTCCCCAGACCATGCTGTTTACAACCTGTACGCTGTGTCCAATCACTCTGGAACCACCATGGGTGGCCATTATACAGCCTACTGCCGGAGTCCAGTGACAGGCGAATGGCACACTTTCAATGACTCCAGGTGAGACAGAGCTCTCAGGTAGGGCTCCTGGCTAGCCGACATCTGCACCTCACCCACCTGTGTGGCTTCCCCTTTGACCAAATGGAGGAGGTCAGAGCCAAAAGGCCACGTAATATGTCTGAGCCTGCCACCCCTTTGCAGAATTTCTAGAAGACTGCAAAAGAGATCGACTTCCGGGGCACCTAGGGAGAGGAGCAGTGGGCTCCCACGGTCTGCCAGCCCCACCGCGTGTGTCCCAGTGGCCCCCTCTCCAGGGCTCTCTCTGACGTCCCCCCCCCTCTCTCCACAGCGTCACACCCATGTCCTCCAGCCAAGTGCGCACCAGCGACGCCTATCTGCTCTTCTACGAACTGGCCAGTCCGCCCTCCCGCATGTAGCAGCGAGGAGCTACATCTCTTTCTCCCTTCCCCGTGGTGGCCCCACACCCTAAGTTTTTTTTTTTTTTTTTTTTTTTTTTTTTTTAAGACAAAAAGAAAAAAAAAAAAAAAGAACCTGACAAATAAGAGAAAAATAAAGCAAAGTAACTGCCGAGCAGGAGTTGCTGCAGCCCAGTCAGGGTCTGGAGCCAGGAGCCCGGAGCTCCGAGCCACCTGGTGTGAAGATCGACAGGACACAGAGCCTGGAGCGCAGTGCCCCCTCGGCGTCTCTTGTTTGCAGTTTTAAGCTTGTGGTTTTTTCCCTGTGTGTAATAAACAACAGCGGTCTGTGGGGAGAAGATCCTGGTCCACTTGCTGCCCTTCCAGCCCCCAGTTCCTCCCGAGAAGACAGCGCCCTCTGGAGCCTGCTGGGAGGATCGCCGCCTGGAAGCACTGGCGCCGGAACCCGGCACCTGTCTTCACCTGGACCCCGCTCACTGGTCCAGAAGCAAGAAAAACACTCATGAGCCAAGAGCCCTCTTAACGCTGCTAACTCCAGGGGGACAGACAAGGGGACGACTTTGGGGGGAAAAAAAAGCTGATTTTGGTTTTTAAAAACCTGGTTTTTTTTTTAATTACCATAACTAAAGTTTTCAGATGGGAGATGCTTCCTTCACACCTCTTTACAGCTGGGACATTGTGCTGGTCATTTTGTTTTGTTTGTTTTTAGTTCTTCAAATACAGCTTTTCTAATGCTAGCCCCCAATGGTGCTAGGTGGGCGTTGGCCAGACCCCAAGCACAGCCACAGTAGACCCAGGATCTAACAAGTTTTTTTTGTTTTCTTTTTTTTGTTGCTTTTTTTTTTTTTTTTTTTTTTTTTAATGTTCTGGATGGAATCTAGTTGCCTCCAAGAATTGTGCCTTATAGCATTTGGGGACCAGGGGGTAACTTCCCCTCCCTGAAATATCCCTCAGCCTGTTCCCTTTTCCTCAGTGCCATGTTCAACCCCGCTGGGGGATAATGGGGGTCATGCCCTTAGCCCCTGGCTCGGTTTGCATTGCAGTGAGGCGGAGAGGAGAGTAGGTAGAAGGAGATTTCTTCTGGTGGTGTATCAAATTTTTCCTGCCCACTTCCTCTAAGCCACCCCTGGTCTACTCCCCCCAGCTGTTTGAAGGATAGCACAAGCCCCTTATTTCTAGAGCTTTTCTCACCTTTAATTTATTCCCTTTTAATGTGCTTTTTCTTCCTGACCTTCATGCCCCCATCCCTTCTCAGAGCCTCCTAGACATAGGCCCTTTGGACCGAGTTTCTCAGGGATGCCCATACCACCCCTCAGCCCTCCTTGGCATTGGTCTTCAGTCCTACCCCAGGAGCTGGAGCCTGGGTGTTTGGGGACATCTTGCCTCAGCTGTACGATTCTTTCCCACGGGCGTGATTTTCCCTGAGTAGTTGGACAAAACTCGGTGCTGCCACAGTAACACTGTTCAGCACCAAGGCACGGAGCTCTGGGCATCCACATGGCTGGGCCCAGCTTGTGCCCCTTGGAGCCTGAAGCTTTCCAATGCTCCCAGAAGGAGGCATCAGAGAAAGACGCCCCAAGTTTAACTGGCCTGACCCCCTTCCCCAGGGAAGCCCTGTGAACCTGAGCCAAAGGGCTGATGTGCACTTGTTTACTGTGTAAGCAAGAGTAGAAGAATGTCTGATGTCCAGTGAAACCTTGTACAGAATAAATAATAGCTTTGAGAAGTTGGTAATGACCGCATCTTGATTTGGGAAGGGTCTGACCCCAGGAAGCGCTCTGAGCAGATGAGTTGTCACGTATTTTTACTGCTTCGGCTAGACTGTGAATTCCAAGTTCTCGAACATGCTGCCCACTGTTTAAACTTTCCAACTCTACAAAACTCAACTGGCACACATTCTGAATGCTCTATTCATATGGATTCACCAGTTAACAGGTTGCCGCACTCGTCTCCAGATACTTGGGGACAAAACATGTAGGGACAAGGGGTCACTACCACCTCTGAATACTTCAGCGTCCATCTCCCATATAAGTTCAACACTGTCTTTGCCCCTAAGAAATGCGTAACTAGCAGATGCTTTTTGCCAGAACCGTCCACGGTTTAATGGTTCGTGTGGCTCTCCCAGTTCTCCTGACACCTGGGTGCTTCTACAGGCCTAGGACGTGCACCAGCAGAGGCTGGACATAACCAGATTTGCTCTCAGAGCAGAGTGGCTGTACCAGGATGTGGAGAAACCAAGACTTGGCCCTTGATAAACAAGAGACTTCAATTTGCTTTATTAATACCTAGAAAGAGCCGCTTTGATGTTAAAGGTCTTGTTCTCCAAAGTACTTTTTTCTCTTTTTTTTTAAGATTTCATTTATTTATTTGACAGAGATCACAGTAGGTAGAGAGGCAGGCAGAGAGAGAGGGAAGGAAGCAGGCTCCCGCTAAGCAGAGAGCCCCATGAGGGGCTCGGTCCCAGACCCTGGGATCATGACCCAAGCTGAAAGCAGAGGCTTTAACCCACTGAGCCACCCAGGTGCCCCCAAAGTACTTTTTCCAAGGTTTAAACAGATTTAACCCTTTAAAGAGATTGCCTCCTTGGGGCACTCAGGGATTTGACTCCTTTGGTTTTATCTTGTAGCTCTTCGTCCTATTCAGACTTTCCCTTTCTGCTGCTGATTTTAGAACTCTGGAAGCAGAAGCTTCTGCCAGTGGAGTATTTTTTTTTTTTTTAAGATTTTATTTATTTGTCAGAGAGAGAGAGGGAGCGAGAGCGAGCACAGGCAGACAGAGTGGCAGGCAGAGACAGAGGGAGAAGCAGGCTCCCTGCCGAGCAAGGAGCCCGATGTGGGACTTGATCCCAGGACGCTGGGATCATGACCTGAGCCGAAGGCAGCTGCTTAACCAACTGAGCCACCCAGGCGTCCCCCAGTGGAGTATTTTATCGGGACTTTTCCTAGCTGCCTTCCTGCTCCAGACACTGAATCAAGGCTCATCTATTCTGTCTTTGAAGAAACAGCAGTGTCTGCTGTCAGACTCACATCATGGGATGAGACAGTAGTGGGAGCTTTGCTTCTGTGCATTTTCCAGAAGTGGGAAAAAATAGTGACTCGAACTCTGGGATTTCTCCCTGGCCTGCCCTGGAAGCGGCCTGACCCAAGGTAGTAGTTTCAATGCAGATGATTTCCCCCCAAACAAGTCAACAGGATGGTCTTCAAAATGGAAACAGGTTTCTAGCAAAGTGGATGGGAGCCCCAATGGTGTAACTTGCTGCACCTCTCCCTTGGCTAGTTTTTCCCTGGATGTGGACACCACCAATGTGTTCCTGTTGTTTTCCACAGGAGAGCAGAGGACTATAGGTAATGTCTGGGCTAGGGGTTCAGCCCACGCTACCCTTGCTCCCCACTCTCCCTTCTGTACTTAACCTGTGGCGCTTTCTCATTCCCATGGCAACAGGTCTCAGCGCTACACAGATGCCAGACACAATCTGTCCCCATGTTTCTTTATCCACCAGCTTTGCCTCCTAGCAACTGGGATTTCTGCCCCCATTCTTTGCTTACGTTCCAACAGGCCTCCCCCTGGGGAGGAAGGGGGGCTCTCCCCCTGCAACTGCCCTTGTGAGACCTTGAGCAAGAACCTCCCTCTTTCTGGGCCTTGTGCCTCATCTGCATTAAGGAGACTGGACCTTGAAGTTCTCACTTCTCTAAATATGTGCCTCCAAGTCCCAAGGGAGGGGGCCTTTTGTGCCTCTGGTTTCAGTTTTCGAGAGTTACTCTAACTTTTTTTTTAATATCCCATGCTCAGAAAATACATATTTCTTTCCATAGAGCTTTAGAGTCAGGACCAAAAAGGTCACCTTGTCCATGTTCTCGTTTGGCCAGTGAGGACACAGTGCTAGAGAAGGCTGCCTCCAGCCCACTGGTTTGTCAACGGCAGGAGCAGGACGCTTCTCTTTCCCTCTGAGTACTCTGAGTACTCCGCCTTTTGTGTGAATAATTGACAGCGTTTTGCGGGGTTTTCTGCAGCAAATTTTCCAACCTGGTCTCTGTTGGGAACTGAGCTGAACAGCAGGGTAGCAAGGAAACTCCAACGCCATCCATCCACACACACCCAAAAGCAAAACCAGCACAATCTGTCACATACCTGAGCCCCAGCAGGATCTGGGCCGCACACCTCCAAGGGCCCCGTCCTTCGTTGCTCTAGAGGCGGAAACGAGCACCCGAGGGAGCGGGAGGCAGTGGAGACTAACATTTACAGTCGAAACAAATTACTTAATTGCCCTGAGCCTGTTTCCTCCTCTGTAATCTGCACGTAACAATGCCTACTCAGAGCTGTGTCTAAACATACTAGGTATCCAAACATCCATGTCCCCCACACACACCCACATTTTCAGGACTGCACCGTCACCATCCACAGTGTCTTAGTGGGTGATACTCAGCCAACGTTTGGTTCCCCTATCCTCTCAGGATGCTTGTGCCTTCTTCTCTCCTCCGAACAACACACATTAAAGGCTCAGGAATGCAAAATGTAGCACTGCCCAAATCACAATTAGTGAAGCAGAGCCACAGAAGGGACGATCTAAACCCAAGGGATGGACATTTCTGATTGCTTGATATTTAGCGTGGCTTGCCTCTTGGAGATCATGGAAGGTTAGCTGGAATGGAGCTTCAGTCTTCCAGGCTCCTAGGGACTAGGGGAGATCCAGAAACAAGGGGATGAGGGTCAAGGCTGGGGTGGCAGTGAACGAGGATAGGAGAACAACGACTGACAGATTTGGGTGGGGAAGAAGAGTCAGACCCTAAGACACACCCCCAGTGCTGGCCCTGGGAACAAGGAGAAACAAGGCATTCTCCATGAGAGGATGAGCCCGGGGACTTGTCTTTAGCAGGAAGGTCACAGCATGTTCCAGGGACAATGAAGAGGCTGGTCTGGCTGGACTGGAAGTTTGAGCTAGAGAAGTAGCAGGAGAGAAAGCTGGAGAGCCAGGAGTCCCAGAATGTTCCAGCCAAGCTCAGGCTGGCCTCGCCCTTCCTGGTGGCAGAAGAGCAACAGAGAGTCAAGGAGAGACAACGGTGTGTGGGGTCAGCATGGGGGAGTTACAGGAGTTACAGAACCATGCTCTCAGGAATACAGGCAGGAGCCCGAGAGAGCTCAAAACCACTGGAGAGTCACCCTAAGTTCCCCTTGCCAAGAGGATGGCCACGGACAACAGCAAAGCCAGAGAGCAGCTTCCCACCCAGCCTCTGGAAGACCGTGCTGTGTGTTCACAAATGAGAAGACAAATAATGTCTTAGTGTCATCATGGAAATACTTTTGACCCCTCAGACCTTCTAAAAGCAGTCCCCATCCAAGGGCCAGGAGAAAAAGGTGTGCCTCCCCCTATATACAAGCAACACAGCACCCCCAAGGGATGTATGGAGGAGAATCTGGGGGTGCATTTTCTCCCGAGTACAAAGACAGCTGCGTGAGGATCAGAGAATCTGTCTCCTTTGTTTCTTCTCTCCCCTCTGGGTTCCTCACTGGTTCCCACTGTTGCCAAAACCGCACCAGCCCCAGTGGAGGCTGAAAGAGGTGTGTCCTCCAAAGCCTGCTTTTGGATTTCCCCAGCGCTAGATTCAGCTCATGGCTCTGCACCACACCAGCTGTGTGACCCTGGGGAAGCCTCAGCGCCATTATTTGTGAGATGGTTATGCGACCTTGTAGTGTGGCCTAGGGAAGGAAACAACAGGTAAAGCCTCTTGCCTAGGGCCGACTACATAACGGTCTGCAAATGGTCCAGCCACAGAAAGGATGCTGCCTCCCTTGACCTGCCCTGCCCAACTCCCCCAACCCCGGGCAAGCATGGCTAACACAAACCAGGTTAAAAGTCCTTTCTTTTCTCCCTGCAGACATCTGGGCCAGACTGGGTTTTTCCAGAGATAGTCGTCACGGAGGAAGAGGCATGAAGTGGTCTGGTTCACAGAGTGTGGGTTTTCTCTCCCGCAGCAGCAGATGGCACCAAAGGCCACAGCCCAGGGGGGCTGCCCCTGCCCACCCTGTAGGAGGACTTGGCCCCTCTTCCTTCTTCTCTGCCTTTTCTTTGCAGGCTGAAGGGCCTGGGGCAGAGGCAGCCAGCCCCTCCAGCTCCCCTAGTCACATCAGCACGGACAGAAGCAGCCCGTGCACACCATGGGCTTCCTGGACTGGCTTAGCTCCTGGTCCTGGCCATACCTGTACTCTCAAGGAGCCTCCCAAAGACCTGGGCTTGGCAACTGCCCCGGACACGGGTGGGAGAACAGCTGGTTTTGTCCAGACCCCTCAGGGTGCCTAGGCCTAAAGCTGCCAAACCCTCACACCCAGCTTCCCAGGCTCCCTCATGCCGGCGTGGTCCTCCTTCCCTCCCAGCACCTGTCGGGTGCTCCCTTAATTCTTTGGGTGAGGTGAGGTAAGGGCATGTCCGGCTCTCCTGATCACACCCCCCTCACCGATGAGCACCTAGTTTCCTCTGCTAGGTGTTCTCAATCACAAGCTGTGCCTTTAAGGACCGTTGCCCTGAGCCAAGCTCTTGACCTTAGCATCCTCAGCTGAGTTGGATTAAGGAACCGTTTCATGCCTTTGCGAATTCCTTCTGGCTGCTTCTTTCCCCAACATAGGGACAGAGTAGCCAGTGGTCTGAACCAATCGGCCAAGGGCGGTCTGAGAGTCCATCTAGCCCAGCAGCCCCTTCCCGAAGGGAGCAGAGGCTTCCCCTCTGATAGGCAGTTTGGGATCAGGGAGTGAGCCCTTGGCGGCCTTGGGCGATCACAGGGACTCCCAGAAAGCCATGCAGAGCCTTGAGCCATGAAGGAATGCTCAGATGTCATCCTGTGTGTGGAGGCGACAGAACTGAGCAAGGTAAGAGTCACATAGGACTGCTCTCTCGAGACCCAGATCCCTGCCTAGGGCTGGCCATGTCCGGGGGCCATGCTGGCCTGGCAGTACGGCCACTGGCCCTCAGCCCTCCAGTCTTTCCCTTCCAGACTGAGTTCTGCAATCCTGCTTTTGAGCCTGAATTGGGGCCACCTTGCCCTCCAGCAGCCTTCCGGGAGGATGCCAGCCACAGCATCCCAGCTCCCCGGCATGGTAACCATCTCAAGGAGTGACCTGCATGGGGGCGGGGCGGGGGGGTGGACAGAGAAACCCAGGAACAGAGAACAGTATGAGGGTTGCCCAGGGAGCTCTCAAGGTCCCACCCCACCCACCCACAGGCCGGCGCTCCCGAGGGCTGCAGCCGGACTGCCACTTCTCCTGGCTGTGCGTCCTCCTGCTGGCCGGCCTGCTGCTCCTGCTGCTTGGGCTCCTGGTGGCCGTCATTCTGGCTCGTGAGTACCTGGCCCTGCCTGGCAGGAGGGCTTGGGGATGAGATTCCACGAGACATTCTATCTGTCACCTCTGGGGAACCGGCTCCTCTGAATCCCACTCCCCCCTCTTCCCACCTGCAGAGTTGCGGGCTACACCCCTGTCTGGGGACTCTTATCCGCCACTGCCTGCCCAAGGCCTGACCCCCAGTGGGACCAGCCCCCCAGCCCCCACCAGCCTTTCCACCACCACCACGTCTCCGGCATCTGGGAATCCCAAAGGACAGCCGGAGGAGGCAGGCCTGAGCCCCTTACCCCAGCCCAGTGAGTACCCAGGGAAGATCTTTCTGGAGAAGAGCCCAAGATGGCAGGAGGACGGCTGGGGGCGGGGGCGGTAAGTGCAGGAAGGGGAGCCTTGGAAATAAAAGAGTCTCGCTCCTTTTGACCTCAGAACTTGAACTCTAACCTTCTTCTCTGCAGCCTGTGGGGGCCTCCTTCCTGGCCCAAGGGGCTTCTTCAGCAGCCCCAATTACCCAGACCCTTACCCACCCAACGCCCACTGCGTGTGGCATATCCAGGTGGCAGCAGACCGCGCGATACAGCTCAAGATTGAGTCGCTCAGCATGGAGAGTGTGGTCTCCTGTCTTTTCGATCGCTTGGAAATCTCCCCTGAGCCTGAAGGCCCCCTCCTCAGGTGGGTGCCCTTGCCCCCAGGAGATCTCAACCCTGCTCTGCATCATTGTCCAGAGGACAGAACAGGGAAGCAGCCACAGGAAGGGCTGGCCTGGGAGGAAACCGAGGGACCCGACCATGGGGCCCAGCTATGCCTCCAGCCTGCTGCATGACCTTGGGGAGGTCACTGCCGCTCGCTCTCTATCAGATGGAGCTCCCACCTCTGTTGCCCATGAATAGATGCCCACAAGGACGGATGCACATGGCTGTCAGGAAATTGAAAGCTCCCTGGGAAAGGAAAGGACTCTTTTTGACCTCCCCAGGTCAGGGCTTGAGGCAGGAGGACCACAGGGCCCAGGCAGCCTCCACTCCGGCTGGCCCTGAGCTCTGAGCCTCCGTCACCCCCAACCTGGCTCCTTGCAGAGTGTGTGGGAGGGTGCCTCCCCCCACACTCAACACCAACGCCAGCCGCCTGCGGGTGGCCTTCGTCTCCGACAGCAGCGTGGAAGGATTTGGCTTCCATGCCTGGTACCAGGCTGTGGCTCCCGGCACCGGTGAGTGTTCTGCCACCCCGCCTCCGCCTCCAGCGGCCTCTCAAGCTTCCACTTCCCTCCCCTCCAGACATTCCCAGCCCCAGCAACGGGGTTGGAGACTCTGGGAGGTTCTGAATCCAGACGCCCCTCCCCAGGGAGCTGTGCTCCTGATGAGTTCCCCTGTGACCAGCTCCTCTGCCTGCTGCCTGACTCAGTGTGCGACGGTTTTGCCAACTGTGCTGATGGCAGCGATGAGACCAACTGCAGTGCCAAGTTCTTGGGTACGGGCCCCACCAAGGCGCAGGGCGCGTACTGTCTATGGGCATCCCACCCGGGTTCGGCCGGGACTCCCCAGCTCTGGCCCAGCCCCAAACTTGCCCGGATATTCTCCTGGCCCAGAAGCTGCTTCCTTGTGGGACTGGCCCAGGCTCTCCCCTGTGGTCCCCGCCTGGCCAGTGGGCCAAGGCCCAGACCCTGGCAGACTCCTGAGCTCCTCCTCCCCTCTGCAGGGTGCGGGGGGAATCTGACTGGGCTCCAGGGCACTTTCTCGGCCCCGGGGGACCTGCAGAGCTACCCTCACCAGCAGGTAAGGGAGTGGGGCAGACACACACGGGTTAGTGTGACCTGGAACAGTGTGGGAGGTGCTGCCTGGCTCTTGGGAACGTCAGAGATCCAACAGGCAGCAAGCGGGGGGGCAGTCCTTAGTGCTTACTGGGTAGCCTGTAAGCACTTAGTGCTTACTGGTAGCTTCACTGATGCAGAGAGCTTGGTGGGCTGCCCGCTCCCGCACCCTGCCCAGCCCCCTGCAGAGAGAAAACCCTTCTGGAGCCCTGCCTAGATGCCCAGAGCAGGATGGGAGAAGGAGCCCTGAACCCTCCCTCCGTACCCTCCCCTAGCTCTGCACCTGGCACATCTCAGTGCCCGCAGGACATGGCCTAGAGCTGCGCTTCCACAACTTTAGCCTGCAAGCCCAGGAAGAGTGCAAGCTGGATTATGTGGCCGTGTATGAGGCCAGTGACGCGGGGACCCTTGGCCTCCTAGGCAGGTAGCTGCCAGAGCAGGAGCCCCAGAGAAATTCCATTCTCCGCGGTCTGATGGTCAAGGCCTCCCCCAGATTCACCCTGCCCTCTCCCTGTCCCTGTCTTCTGTTCTAAGCCAGAGGTATCTCTACTGTCACCCTAGGAAGAGGCTTGTCCTTCCTCAGCCCAAAGCCTTTGTTCAGCTTTGCCCCTGTGCAGAAGGTCATTTCCCAGTACCCTACCTACCCAGTTCTCCTGCCCCGTGCGGCCCACTCCCACTTCCCCTCAAACCCTCACTGGTGTTTCCCATCTCTGACTGGCTCAAGTTCAAGCAGTTTGCTTAACTCTTTGCCAACCGAATATGTGTGTCTTTCTCCCAGGCCGTAAATGCCATGTGTCCTATCCCCTCAGGCCTGCCCCTGGGCACCAGCTCAGAGGGAGGCCCACGGGAACAGCCTGGGTGGGCCAAGGCTCCCTGCCCAGGCGTGCTCTCTGCCTCGGGCAGGTTCTGCGGAGCAGAGCCTCCGCCTCGCCTCATCTCCTTGCACCAGCAGCTGGTGGTGCTCTTCAGGACAGACCGCGGCATCAGCACTGGGGGCTTCTCTGCCACCTACCGGGCCCTCAACACCACAGAGAGTAGGTGCCCCTGGGGGTGCGGGTGTGGGCAGTGGAGGCACCTCCAGGAGAACGCGGAAAGCCTCCAAACCCGGTCAGAGAACCGCGAAGGTATTATGGGGGCACAGGCCTATCCCAGGGCACTGCTGTGACCCTATGCCTGCAGATCCCTGTGGCGCCAGCGAGTTCTCCTGCCGCGACGGAGAGTGTAAGAGTCTGCAGTGGACGTGTGACACATGGAGACGCTGCCCAGACAGTGGTGATGACAGCTGCAGCAGCCCCTTGTTCCCACCCCCAGGTGAGAAGCCCCCTCCCCGCCAGAGCACCGTGGTGGGGGGAGGGGAGGCCGGAGCAGGCTGGGGGCCCATTCATAAAAGCCCCACTGGCACACTTCATCACAGCCCACCTATGTCCGCCCCCCCCCCCTGCATGGGGAGACTCCGAAGAGTCCGGGGAGGGATTCTCCCCCTGGGCTGCCAATGGTACCCGACACCACCCCCAAGGGAAGTGGGGATCTGGGAGTCAATGATTGGGGCTTCAAGAACCAGCCCAGCCTGGTCACACAGAGAACCCCTCTGCACAGTCCACCTCGGAGAGGAAGCTGAAGGGCGCCTGGCTGGCTTAGTCCGCAGAGGATGTGACTCTTGATATTGGGGTCACGAATTCAAGCCCCACATTGGGTGTGGGGCCTACTTAAAAAAAAAAAAAAGAGGATGATGAGGATGATGATGAAGTCAGAGCAGGGGAGTTCCTTCCAGATGCCAGCAGTCTCTGCCAATGTCAGTGCCCTGTGCTCCCGAGATCAAAGAGACTCCTCCTGCATGATGCCCAGAGCTGATAAAGGATGTTTGGGCGGGCTCTTGAGGATAATGGGCACCCGTGATGTGGGCAAAGCATGTCTCCGTGTTATCTCCTTTGAGTCCCACAACAACCCCCAAATGACCCAGAGAGAGCATTTTGGTGACTTGCCCCAGGTCGCCAGCCTGTGTACCCTCTCCTGTGATTCTCTTACAGAGCTGGCTTGTGAGCCTGTCCAGGTGGAGATGTGCACTGGCCTGAGCTACAACACCACAGCCTTCCCGAACATCTGGGTGGGCATGGCCACCCAGGAAGAGGTGGTGGAGATCCTCAGAGGTTATAAGGTGCTCTGGACAGAGATTAGCAAGGACCCCCAGGAAGTGGAGGGAGCCTAGTGGGTGGGGTGCCTGAGGGCTGATTTCCTCCTTCCACAGAGCCTGACAAGTCTGCCCTGCTACCAGAGTTTCCGGAGGCTTCTCTGCGGACTGCTTGTGCCCCACTGCACTCCCATAGGCAGTGTCCTTCCCCCCTGCCGCTCTGTCTGCCAGGAGGCTGAGCGTCAGTGCCAGTCTGGCCTGGCTCTACTGGGTACCCCCTGGCCTTTCAACTGCAACAGGCTGCCCGAGGCAGCTGGCCTGGAGGCCTGTGCCCAGCCCTGACCCCAGGCTGGGCCCCTGCCCCTCTGCCCACCTGTCCACCTCTGCTGATCAGGCGGGGCAGGCATGGGACAAAGGAAGGAGGACCAGCCTTGGACTCTGGCCAACCTCTCTGGAGCCTCCCAGGGGGAGGAAGAGGAGTAGTTGGCAGGGCTAATGGAAGCTTCTCTGTCCTGTTCCTTGCCCCCAGCTCCACACGGTGCCATTAACTGTGAGGACCGCCTCACACCCAAACCTCAGACCCCTATTTCCAATCTCCCGCCTTCCCCTCTCCGGAGACGTACTTTTTCAGGTTCTCCACCAGCTGCTTTCTGACTCGTTCAGTTATTCAATGAAAAGCATTGAGGGCCTAGTAATGCGGCAGGCCCTGTTCTGAGTCCTGGGGATCCAGCTGTCGGTCTGCCTCTAGAACTCTCCCCCCTCTATTCTCAGCTTCTGTTCCCCACCACCACCACCACCACAAGTCTTGGCCTTGGTCTCTTGTCACCGCACCATCTCTCCTTCCGGCCTGCCTTGGAGCAGTGGGTGCCCGGAATGTCTGTCGGAGTGTCTGTCCTGCACAGCCCTGCCTCCCTGTGCCCAGCTAAGACTCCCTCCGCCTCCTTTCTCCCCCAAACCTTGGTCGGCAGCCAGGCGACACCACGAGTTATTTCCCTATTTCCCTGCCGGGAGCTCTTGGCCCCTGAACAACTGGTTTCCTCTTGGAGTCTGGGAGGAGCAGAGCAGAGCCGGCAGGGAGTGAACCCGGACCAGGGCAGGGGACGCCTGGAGGGGGAGAAGCACAGGGGCGGGGCAGGGGTCAGCTGGAGGGTCCGAAGTAGCCAGCGCCCCAAGGAAGCCCCGGGAGACGGGAGGGGGTGAGTGTGGTGGAGGGCGGGAGGGGGGTGGGGGCGGGAGGGCCACAGGGTGGAGTGGGGTGAGGGGAGCTGCCAGCCTCTCCTGTCCCCTGACCTCCGGCTCCCTCCGGGTCCTCGGCTCTGGGGGAAGCCCCTCCTTCGTCCACCCGCGGGCCGCTCAGCCTCAGGCCCATGGCAGTGGGGTGGGGACCCACCCGGCCGCCTCGGGGGCGGGGAGAGAGGCCCGTGCCTGGATTCTGGGTCCCGACTCCCGTCCCGCCTGGCCCGCAGACTTTGAGGACCCCGGCGGCCGGAGTCCCCGTGCCAGCGCCATGAGGCCCCTCGTCGCCCTGCTGCTCCTGGGCCTGGCGGCCGGCTCGCCCCCGCTGGACGACAACAAGATCCCCAGCCTGTGCCCGGGGCACCCCGGCCTTCCCGGCACGCCGGGCCACCACGGCAGCCAGGGCCTGCCCGGCCGCGACGGCCGCGACGGCCGCGACGGCGCGCCCGGGGCTCCGGGAGAGAAAGGCGAGGGCGGGAGTCCGGGTAAGAAGGCGGCGGAGTCGCCGTCCACGGGGCTGTCCGCGCTCGTCGGGCCGAGGGCCGGGGCTCGGGGTCCCGCCAGGGGGCGCCGCCGGACTCAGGAAGCGGGGCGCGGGGAGGGTGACGCAGCCCGAGGCGGCCGCTGCTTCGGGGACCCTCTCCTGCGGGCGACGGGGCCCGGGGAGCTGGCTGTAGGGTGGCCCTTGCCCTGGAAGCGGCGTCCGGGAGCCCCAGGCAGGGTGGGGAGGGTGCCGAGCGGCGCCGCCGACATCCCCGGCTACGGGGTCGGGGGCGGGGGGGTGGGTGGTGTGGGCACAGCTGCCGCACTCGTCCTAACCGCGCCCCGCACTCCCGCAGGGCTGCCGGGGCCCCGAGGGGAGCCCGGGCCGCGAGGAGAGGCGGGACCCGTGGGAGCCACCGGGCCTGCAGGCGAGTGCTCTGTGCCTCCGCGCTCCGCCTTCAGCGCCAAGCGCTCCGAGAGCCGGGTGCCTCCGCTGTCGGACGCGCCCCTACCCTTCGACCGCGTGCTGGTGAACGAGCAAGGACATTACGACGCCACCACCGGCAAGTTCACCTGCCAGGTGCCCGGCGTCTACTACTTCGCGGTCCACGCCACCGTCTACCGGGCTAGCCTGCAATTCGATCTGGTCAAGAATGGAGAGTCCATAGCCTCTTTCTTCCAGTTTTTTGGGGGGTGGCCCAAACCAGCCTCGCTCTCCGGGGGCGCCATGGTAAGGCTGGAGCCAGAGGACCAGGTGTGGGTGCAGGTGGGTGTGGGTGATTACATTGGCATCTATGCCAGCATCAAGACAGACAGCACCTTCTCGGGGTTTCTGGTGTATTCTGACTGGCACAACTCCCCTGTCTTTGCTTGACACCCACTGGAAAGTGAGCTCAAGCTCTCTCACTCCTGGCAAGGAGGGTATGACACTGACAGCCACATCATCTGGGAGGGCTGGTCCCCCCCCCTTGGGATGTTGTGAAGGACTCTGTCCTGCTGCTGGCAGAGAATGGGGACAGAGGCTGTCTGAGATCAGGGCTGGCAGTGTGGTGCATTGGCTGGATTTCTGCCCAAAACAAAAGGAGCGCTCTGTGCTGGCAGGTGTGGGTCCCCCAGTTGTTCTGGCCCCAGGACCCCAGAGGTGGGGTGCCCTCTTCCTGGTGCGCTGCTTCTCTGGGTTCTCCCTTGTCCCTCCTCCGCCTGGGCCCTTTTCTCAGAGATTATTCAATAAATCAAACAAAACAAAAACAACCTAGTGGCTCAGCCTTTCCTCATTGTGGTGGGGATGCCCTGGTGATGAGGATGGGGAGGAGAGAGGGAGTGATGGGGAAGATGTGCAGGGTGGTGCCCAGACAGAAGGAAGGGCTCTTGGGCTGGATGAGCCATGGGATAGGAGATACAGGGCCAAGTGAATGAGAAGCCGCTCCATAGAGCTGTCCCCTGAGTTGTGTTGGTTGTGAACAGGAGTGCTTGGCTGGAGAGGGTGCTCTTCTGGCATGTGGCTCTGGCCAGCTTTTTCTGACTCAAAGATGTCATATGAACTGGGCGGGGGCTACCTTCGCCACACACTACCCTGATCAACAAAAAGGATCCCCGTGTGTGCATTTGTGACCGCTCTGGCTGCCTGCCTGGTCTCTAGATGACTGGAAAGCTATTTCTCTGTCCCCCCACGCTAGGGAAGTGGTGTGTTCCTGGGCGGCTAGAGATAAAGTAGTTTCTGAGCTGACCACAAGAGGGCGTCCCAACTCCAGAATGCAGCGATGATCCTGGAGCCCTTGAGCTCAAGGCTGCTAGGGTACTTAGGGAGAGGACGGCTATTGAGGTCTGCCGGTGTAATTCCAGATGGGGGTACAGGAAAAGGGGGTCCTTTGCTCCTAGCTCAGGAAGTTTATCTTCTCTCATAAAATGTTTATCCTCACATTAAACAGAGACTGGAAGGAGCGGAACCTCCCCTTGCTCACCTCCCTCTCTAGGGCTTGGGGGAGGGGGAGAAAAGCCTTCCCCAGGCCTCCCAGCTCCAAGATGGATGTGGTGAAACCGCCCCCGCCCTCCACCGCGCTGGGCATAGCCTGGGTGGGCCGCGCCACTAAGTCTGAGGGTAGCCACAAAGCCCCTTCAAGGTTCCCCTCCTCTGACCTTCAGACGCCAGCCCCAGCCCCACCCCCAT
The DNA here is from genome assembly GCF_030435805.1 of Mustela lutreola. Lineage (NCBI taxonomy): Eukaryota > Metazoa > Chordata > Mammalia > Carnivora > Mustelidae > Mustela > Mustela lutreola. Next base: position 190,482,551 of record NC_081290.1, on the reverse strand, counting down.
CCCAATGACTAACAAGCCAGGGCTTGCCAGACCCACAATCAGTTCAGCCTCTCAACCCCTGAGAATGTGGAGAAGCCTCTTCTCAGTTTCTTTCTAACCTACCCTCCCTCCACACCCCCTCCACCACCCCCAACCCCGCCATCCCCACTCCACTAACCACCCAACAGCTTCCAGAAGGCTGCCCTGGCATTATGCTCCTAGATTTAACGTACAATTATGCGGGAGTGTCCCCCCTCCGTCTTGCTGGGCCTGTCAGGGCAGATATGAACATGGGGACTGGGATTGGGTCCTGGACTTCAGCTCCCAGCTCTCTGCCAGGAGGCCTCACAGCCCCACTCCAGCCCAAGGGACACAAAGACAAGCACCAGGCTCCTCCAGGAACTGGACGGTAGACTGGAGTGCAGGCAGCAGGAACCCCAAATTCCTTTCTGGGAAGAGCGGCACTACAGAAGCTGGGAAGCCAACTCAAGGCATGGGAATGTTCCCACGCCTCTCTACCAGGGCTTCAATCTGGCAAGAGTAAAAAAGACTGGGAGGATTTTCCCAAAAGCCAGGTATGTGAGGGCACAAATTGGAGGGGGCGGAAGCTAATCCAGCAACACCTGGCATGGGCTCTCTCCAAGGTACAGTCCTCACATCCTCTCTTATCTCCTTCCCCACCAGGTCCCCTACAGACCGCAGTGACTCCAGCAGGACTGAAAGACCCTGCTGCAGCCCCAGTTACTCTGACCAGCTGGTCACCCCTGTAAGGATGCACACAGAGGCCTTCAGAGCTGTCAAGAGAAATTTATTCACCAGAAATTGGGCCGGACAGACCCATCTGGGTCAGACAGACCCATCAGGGAGCTGCATACTCCTAGGATGGCCCCTTCCATATTTGGACCCTAGTGAAATGTGCAGTCTGCCCTCCCCAGTGCCAAGAAGAGACAAACAGAAGGGGAATGCCATTGTTCTCTGTGATGTGGGGAGTGAAAGGGGTATGAGTAGAAATCTGGTTATCCCTTCTGAGGCTCCCAGTGGAGCTGGGGTGCCAGAGGGTAACATGGTCCCAAAGCCAGGTGCAGACACCCCCCCCCCAAGGAGTAAACTCTTGATCCTAGCTATTGGATCAGGTTGGGAGGGAACCTCATAAGATCAAGATAGGCAGAAGTGGTCACACTAAGTGCACCTGATAGATACTATCCCCAAGGCCTACCAGTGCACAGGTGTTCTGGCTGGAAGCAAAGGTTCAAGTTCATTCCAAGGCCCTTGCGTTACCAAAACATCTGAAGGACAGTGATGTGTTGTGGCTGCAGAAGCTGGGGAGGAAATGGGGAGGGGTCAGGGAGAGGACCTGCAAATCCCCCACAGAAACACCAGAAGCAGAAGGGGAGCCCCAGAGGTTGGCATCTGGATGGGCCCTGGCAAGCTGGAGGGGGGGTCCACAGCAGTCTCAGGGCCTTGCATAGTGACACACTCACCACCTCTGGCATCACACAGGGGTGCATTGGGTGAGAAAAAGCTGTTACCCAGCCCCACCCAGCTCACAGTCTTCCAGAGTAGCCTATCTCAATGTCCTGGACGTATGGCTTGGAGGCTCGGCATGATGGCCATGGGGGCAGGAGGGAATTCAGGCCAGGAACCAAGAGGTCAGGTGTGAAAGCTGTCCTAGCACAGGTGGCTTCATGGAGCACAGCAGAGCGGGCAGGCAGGGAAGGAGTCTTCAGAGGTAGACATTAAGGGTCTGCAGAATGCCCCGGCGGCAGAGTGGGCAGTTGCGGTGATAGACAGGGTGGCGCATGAGGATCTCAGTGCAAGCCTGGCACAGGCACAGGTGCCGACAGGGCAGAAGCAGCACCGTCTTGCTCTGGTCCTGGCAGATGACACATTTCTTCCGCTCCTCCTGCTCCTTGAGCAACTTCCACGGGTCTTGCCCCGCTACAGACTCTTCCTCGTTGAGCCTCTCCCGCCCGCGAGCAGCTGTTGCTCTGGCCGTCCTGACCTCTTCTGCCTCTTCTGCCTCTGATCTGGGCCCTGCTTCGGGAAGAATGTCCTGTCGCCAGGTCCTGGCTGAGGGCACCCTCCTAGGGCCACCCTGAGGGGCCCCAGGAGCCCCTCCCCGGTTTGGCCAGGAGGCCAGCTGCAGGCTGCGGCTCCAGACTCGGCGCCAGGCCTCCAAGTCCAGTGCTAGGCGAGACAGCCGCACCACATCCTCTCGGAGCCGGTGATAGGATGGCCGGGCGTGGAGCTGACTGAGTGCCCGGGTGGCCAGTCTCAGGGTGAGGTCCGGGTGCAACACAGTCACCGTCACTGCCAGCACGCAAGCCAGCAGCACCAGGCCGGTGACGTTGACAAGCACGAAGCTGGCCAGGAGACGGGCAGCTGACGCTAGGAGCTCCAGTGCTAGCTGGCAGGGGGTCCAGAGGAGGATGGCCATGGCCACGGCACTGCTGGAAATGTGGGCTAGGAAGGCTGCTACAACGTCCGTCATCCTCCACAGGGGCCCCATCACTGCATCCCACAGGGCCAGCATCAGGGAGAAAAAGTTCTGAGTGCCAATGAGGCAGATGTTCACCAGGCTGTTGATCACGTAGGCCACCAGACTCATGGCAATGGCACAGATGTCACAGGCCTGGCGCAGCAAAGCATGGCCATTGGAGACCACATTGAGGACACCTCGGTGCAGTATCTCCCGGCTCCTCAGTGCCCCGTGAGAGGCCAGGTGCCCCAGGAGCTTTAAGCTCTCCAGGCCAGAGCAGCAGCTGTACAGCAGGGTACATAAGGCCTGCAAACCCCCAAAGGTGAACCGCACCAAGGCTTCAATCAAGGCCAGCAATGAAAGCAGGACTCCGCGGCCCAAGTGTAAAAGACTAGTCAGTACCGTGTGTGGCAGGTTGTAGATGAAGGCCAGGAGCCAGGCCAGGGAAGCCAGGAGGGAGGACACCAGCAGGAAGTTGAGGTCCAACACCAAGGTCAGCAGGTCCAGCACAAGGCCCACCCCATTCACTATCAGGTACACAGCCTCCATGATAGGGCTGTGGAGGTTAATCCAAAAGGAAGTCTGGCTCCAGGCTGAGGGGGGTGTCAAGGCTGATAATATTGGGGGGCGTCGGGGATTAATTTGGAAGGGAAGTGAGCCGTCTCCAAGCCAGGGAGAACCAAGAATCTTAGGAAGAAGTGGGTTAAAGCGGGGTGGAGTCTCAGTGGAGGGAAAGGGGGCCAGGTGCCGGTCCAGAAGTCCCGGTTTTGAAGGCGGGTTGTCTGGGAAAGAAGAGGCCAAACATCTCTAAAGTGGAGGTAAGCCCGGTCTGGAGGAGAGAGCTCAGCTTTGGAGGCCTGGTGGTGGCGAACCACGACCGGGCAGTGGGTCAGACCGAGAGGAGACCGGGAACGGATGGTTTCGGGCCGGGGCCGGGTGGGGGCGGCGCAGGCTGGGCGCGGGCTCGCGGCCCAGCTACGCAGGTACCCCTGTCCCCGCCCGGCCCCCGTCCTCTGGGCTCGCGGCGCTTTGCGTCCAAAGGGGTAGTGGGAAAGGGCGTCAGCCTCAGCAAACCCCAAACGCGGCCTCTACTCCGCTGGGCGCCGCCATCTTGTGTGCGAAGGGGTGGGGCAAAAATCGTGACGAGAAGGGCGGGACCATGAGCCCTGGCCAATCGTTGAGAAGGAACCGCAGGAAACATTGAGCACTCATTGGTCCGTTTGAACCGCGCCCAAATGTATTTACTCTCTCCAAAGGGAAGAACGGAGACAGATTGAAATCCCCGCCCCCTTGAGGCGGCGATTGGTCAGTTGACGCGCAGAAGCCGACTAGGCCCTCCTCCTAGCCCCGCCCCAAACAGAGCAGGAGTTTGGACTGGGCCAAATGCCAGTGCTGTTCTTTCTCCTGGCTCCAGGTCGTGAACTTTTTAGGTGAGAGTCGCAGGTTACTGCCTCTGAGTTGGGCTCCGGGATTGCACCGCCTCCACACCCTCCGCAGACTCTGTCTATCCATTCGTCCTCCTTCGTTCATTCATTTAGTCTATTATTTATTGAGTTACTGCAGATATGTTGGGGTTACAAAAAATGTTTCAGAGGGTGTGCCCTCAAGCCGGTCACAAGGGGAAGCACATTGTCACAGGGGATTCCCAAGATGCTGTTCCAGACTGTTTCCTTCAGCGTCATCAGCTTTTCTCGGCATCTTCAGGAGATTATCTCATTGTCATTATGACAAGGAGCCCGCAGACCAGAAATAGCTCACCCTCCTTCACTAGTGCCTATTAATTTGTTTACTTGAACATTCTAGTTCCATATCTACCCCTGGGTGGCTCTAGATTCCTCAATAAGTTATGTTTTCCTTCAATATTCAAAATATATTTGAGACCCCATCCCCAATCTGCTGGGAAACCTGGTGTTGTCTACTAATGCCAAGGATACCTGAGGATCTCATCCTTCCCCCTTTGTTTCAATTAACCGCTTGCTTCAATGCTTCATTTCCATCCTGGCCTGGACTCCCCGACTTCACCCACCTAACCCCAAACGCTGCCTTAATCCCTCACCCCCCAATGCCCCACTGATAGGAAGCTGAGTTATGCAGCAAGCCTTTAATGAGCTGTGGCGGTCCCACAGGGGTGACAGCACAGTGCAGAGCAAGGACTGCAGTTTCTTTCTTTCTTTCTTTCTTTTTTTTTAACTTTATTTATTTGACAGAGATCACAAGTAATCAAAGCGGGGGGGGGGGGTTAGCAGGCTCCCTGCTGAGCAGAGATCCCAGGACCCTGAAATCATGACCTGAGCGAAAGGCAGAGGCTTAACCCACTGAGCCACCCAGGTGCCCCAAGGACTGCAGTTTCTAAAACTCCACTGGTTTTGCCCCAGCCTTTCTCTCACACCTGTCAGGCCCCAACTTAATATTTTCTCTGAGATGTGTTTTTTCCTTCCTCTTCCTCTTCCTCTTGGGTTTTCCCTTCCCTTTCTGTAGCCATCAGACTCCCAACTTCCTATTTTGTTATATAATTTTACAGTATACTCTGTCTCTATCCCCAAGCCAAGATAAGCTCTAACCACAAAATGCTAATCTCTCTAAACAAAGGAGAATAATGTAAGGATTTGTATTAGCCTCCTGCTCAGGGCATGGTCTGTTTCCGTTATTGATGCTGACGCTTTTATTGTCCAACTGTGCCTTTTCCCCAGTTTCAAATCTTGGCGAATACACCCACCTCTCCTTCAAGATATTTGATCTCCCCACCTGTAACCTGTTCTATTCAGAAATGTTAGCTGTTCAGTGAACACCTCCTGGGTTCCTAGTCTGTCTTCCTGTAGCACTTCCTGTCAGTGGCCACTTCCTCCACCCAGGGCCATGGACATTACCCTCTCCTGTATTCTTTCATGGCCCCTCTCTACTCCCTACATGACGATTTCTGAATCTGTGCCTTCAGCAACCATTTCCTGGGCACAGACAGCGCCTGGATATCGCACTGGTGCTTCAAATTCAGCATGTCCAGGGGCACCTGGGTGGCTCAGTCAGTTAAACGTCTGGGATCGTGATCTCAGGTCCTGGGATTGAGACTCTTGTGGGGCTCCCTGCTCCGTGGGAAAAATGCTTCTCCCTCTCCCTCTGCCTGCGGCCACTGCACCCCAGCCACTTGTGCCTTCTCTCTGTCAAATAAATATGTAAGAACCTTAAAAAAATTTTTTGTTTTAGAAAATGAACCGACTCCACATGTCCAAAATCAAACTCAGAAAACTTGCTGTGCCTAAACTGTGTGCAGTTAACCAGCCAGCTTTCCACAGCAAGAAATACCTTCTTGAAATGGGAAGGATCGGGACGCCTGGGTGGCTCAGTTGGTTAAGCAGCTGCCTTCGGCTCAGGTCATGATCCCGGCGTCCTGGGATCGAGTCCCACATCGGGCTCCTTGCTCCGCAGGGAGCCTGCTTCTCCCTCTGACTCTGCCTTCCACTCTGTCTGCCTGTGCTTGCTCTCGCTCGCTCTCTCTCTGACAAATAAATAAATAAAATCTTTAAAAAAAAAAAAAAAGAAAAGAAATGGGAAGGATCCTCTAAAATAGTATTTCTATTAGTTTGAGACCAAAACTTCCCCTCTGAGTGATCTGAGGCTCACCGAAGCCACTTTGAATGAGCTAGAACTTTGACATCCAGCCACACAGCTGTGGGCAGGCAGAGGTGATGTGGGGCCACAATTCTTGTGACAAATGATTTGCTGTCTTACAAAATGCTCTTCATTTTTTTTTAATTTTATTTTTAATTTATTTATTTGACAGACAGATCACAAGTAGGCCGAGAGGCAGGCAGAGAGAGAGGAGGAAGCAGGTTCCCCGCTGAACAGAGAGCAGAGATCCCAGGACCCTGAGATCATGACCTGAGCCAAAGGCAGAGGCTTTAACCCACTGAGCCACCCAAGCACCCCAGTGCTCTTCATTCTGGAGCTGAAAAGGACCATGTGAACACAATGCAAAAGAAGCACTGAGATGACACCCCCTTTGAAAAAGCCAACGTACTTCGCAGAATTATAAACCAACCATTCCCCTTGAGTTGACCATGGAAATGGGGGTTGGCTTTGGAGTCAAGTGGTATTGCTACTAACTTGATAACGTGTCTTTCTCCTCCAGGACTATGTTTCAGATAAGAGCCTCTTCAAACCCACAGTTGCCAAAGCAGGGGTCATTATCTATTCGGAGGCTGGAGAGAGAAGACAAAAATGTTAGTGGAAAAGAGCCGACACCAACTGACAGTCAGGAAGAAGTTCAAGTTGCTTCCTAGTGTGAGTTGCAGTGATGGAGAAGAAGGTCTGCAGCCAGTTCCTAAGAAAACCGAATGCCTAGAGGTACTCTCTATCCTTGCAGAATTTTATAATGGAAGTTGGAATGAGGAGTGGGGGGAACCAAAGCCTTCCAGCACCGGCCCCCAGGTTTCTGCTTTCTGCTGTGGTGCTAACTTAGGGATTTTGTTTCGCTCGGTGAGAGATGCTCACAGGGACAATAAAAGGGGCTTTTAGAGATGGGGGTCAAACCATGAAAGCACGTCTGAATCAGGGGTCTTGCTTGTGGTATTATGTGTACTTTCCACCTCCCTGCTAGTGTCCCATCAAGCATTCAGTATAATCTATATTAACTCCATGGTTTTTAGAGATGGATTTTTTTTTCCCTTTTTGATCTAATTTTGCTTTTGACTGACACACATCATCTTACAGCGTCCCAAAGTCCAAACTATGTTAAAAGGTACATTTGTAGGTTTGTTTTCATTCTGCCCCTGCTCACCCTGTTCCCTCCCAGCACCAGCTAAGGGCTCTGCAGATCACCAACGTACCAAAAAATGTTTTCCTTGTCACTGGCCTGGCCAAACTCATAACCCTAAACATCGGCTCAGCTGACGATGCCGTTCAGGCCCAGAAAAGCCCTCTTCTGCATTCCATAATGTCCTGGAGACATGAGGTGAGTGTATCCAAATGCCACAGACAAAACTCCTGAATTTTCATGTAGGGGAGGGTTCGAGTAGCTGTAGTGCTTGGGTAAGAAATACATTAATTACCTAGTCAAATCCTCTTGCTTTTCTTCTTGTTCTAATTTATGGTTCTAGAAGTACTCAGAAAATAATGCACTAGCTGAGGAACATTTGTAACATTAAATCAGATTTTTTAAAAATGTGTATATATGTAATCTACAGGAAACACACATATGTATTTAATAGGTTTTAGCTCTGTTTTGACATAAGGAAAGGACTGGGAAAAAAAAAAGCACCCCGTAATTTTAGGCATTGATTTGACACTGTTGGGGTGGGACGCCTTGGTGGTTCAGTCGGTTAAGCATCTCTCTTTTTTTAAAAGATTTTATTTATTTATTTGACAGACAGAGATCACAAGTAGGCAGAGAGGCAGTCAGAGAGGGGGAGGGGTGGAAGGAAGCATGCCCCTTGCTGAGCATGGCCCTGGGATTGCCGGTCTCAATCCCAGGACCATGGGTTCGTGACCTGAGGGATCATGACCTGAGCTAAAGGCAGAGGCTTTAACCCACTGAGCCACCCAGGCGCCCCAGCATCTAACTCTTGATCTCAGCTCAGGTCTTGATCTCAGGGTCATGAGTTCAAGCCCCATGTTGGGCTTCATGCTGGGTGTGAAACTTACTTAATTTAAAAAAAAAGCGTTGTTGAGGGTGGTCAATGATGACGAGGCTATCATGGTTAGCAAAGGTAAGGGGGAATAAGGTCATTTTTTGGACCAAAAATCCAGAAGCATTTTTGTGCTGTGGCACATAGTTGAACTCATTATTATACCTCAGCTCAGTTTGTGCTGACATGGTGGCATTCAGAACAATAGAAAGATCATATACACTGTTTTCTGTATCTGCCCAAAGAGGAAACATCTTGGAAAGACACATCACATTTGGCCTTCCTCCCTCTCTGGGACACACGATGGGAATGCCGGCTAGGTGCTGTTAAAACAGTAGATGTAATGTAGATGAGATATCAAAAGAACTTGAAGAGTTAAGCAAAACAACAGAAGATTCTCAAATAAAGAGAAAATTATGGTCTCATGGAAAATGAAATGACTCTTCAATATGCACTATTCTCAGACATATGAGATGGACTGTTGCATAATTTTAAAAATATTGAGGGACACCTGGGTGGCTCTGTCAGTTAGACATCCCACTCTTGATTTTGACTCAGGTCTGATCTCAGGGTGGTGAGGTCAAGCCCGGCTTCGTGCTGGGCATGGAGCCTGCTTAAGATTCTCAGTCTCAGGGGTGCCTGGGTGGCTCCATGGGTTAAAGCCTCTGCCTTCAGCTCAGGTCATGATCCCAGGACCCTGGGATCAAGCCCTGCATCGGGCTCTCTGCTCAGCAGGGGGCCTGCTTCCCCCCCACCACCACCCTTCCCTCTCTCTGCCTGCCTCTCTGCCTACTTGTGATCTCTGTCAAGTAAATTAAAAAATCTTTTAAAAAAGGGGAGGGGGGCACCTGGGTGGCTCAGTGGGTTAAGCCACTGCCTTTGGCTCAGATCATGATCTCAGGGTCCTGGGATCGAGTCCCGCATCGGGCTCTCTGCTCAGCGGGGAGCCTGCTTCCCTCTCTCTCACTCTCTGCCTGCCTCTCTGCCTACTTGTGATCTCTCTCTGCCAAATAAATAAATAAAATCTTTAAAAAAAAAAAAAAAAGATTCTCAGTCTCCCACCCCCTCTGCCTCTCCACCCTTTCTCTCTCCTTTACTAAAATATGTGTATATATATATTTTATATATATATACACACATATATATAATATTGACAAAAGTTTAACCAGAAAAATCTAAATCTGTTTAGCTATTTTACTTTGTTTACAATTGATGAGGCAATACCGATACATTATTTTTTCAAAGACTTTATTTATTTATTTGAGTCTAGAGAGACAGAGAAAGCATGAGCAGCAGGAAGGGCAGAGGGAGATGCAGACTCCAGAGCAAGGAGCCCAATGTGGGACTCCATCCCAGGATCCCGGGTTCATGATATGAGTCAAAGGCAGACGCTTAACCAACTGAGCCACCCAGGCGCCCCTAATACATTATTATTATTATTATTAACAGAAGTCCATAGTTTCCATTAGTGTTGACTCTCTGTGTGGGTTTTGACAAATATGTAAGGCCATGTGTCTACCATCGAGTGTCATGTGGAATATTCTCACTGCCCTAAAAACCCCCTTGTTCCACCTACTCATCCCCTCCCTCCCTCTCCCCACCCCCAGCTCCTGGCCATCACTAATATTTTTACTGTTTCCATAGTTTTGTTTTTCCCAGAACGTCAAATCATTGGAGTCTTATGGTACAGAGCCTTTTCAAATTAACTTCTTTCATGTAACAGTATGTACTCAGGGCTCCTCCGTGTCCTTCTGTGACTTGACAGCCCATTTCTAGTTATCTCTCAATAATATTCCACTGCCAGTGTGCCGGGTGGCTCAGTCGGTTAAGCGTCTGCCTTTGGCTCAGGTCATGATCTCAGGGTCCTGGGATCGAGCCCCGCATCAGGCTCTCTGCTCAGCAGGGAGTCCACTTCCTCTTCTCCCCTGCCACTCCCCTTGCTTGTGTTCTCTCTCTCCAGATCTTGAAAAAAAAAAAAAAATTCTACTCTATGGATGTATTTCCCCGTTTATCCATTGTACTACTGAAGGACATCTCGGTTGCTGCAAGTTTTAGCAGGGGTGAATAAAGCTGCTGTGCACACCCGTGCACATGTTTTTGTGCGGACAGAATTTTTCAGCTCATTTGGGTAAATACCAAGGAGAACGATTGCTTGATCATACAGTAAAGACTATGTTTCGTTTTGTAAGAAACCGCCAACTGTTTTCCAAAGTTCTGCATTCCCACCTGCTGTGAATGAGAGTTCCTGTCGCTCTACGTCCTCACCAGCATCTGGTGGGGTTGGTGTTTGGAAATGTAGCCATTAGAAATGGATGCGTAGGAGCGTCTCACTGCTGCTTTAAGTAGCAATTCCCCAATGACAAATGATGTTGATATCTTTTCATATAGGTATTTGCTATCTTTATTTCTTGCTTTTTAAAAGATTTTACTTACTCAGCTAATTAGTTATTTATTTAGAGAGAGCGAGCAGTGCGAGGGGCAGAGGGAGAGGAAGAGAATCTCAAGCAGACTCCGTGCTGAGCACAGAGCCCAGTGTGAGGCTCGATCCCCTGACCCCAAAGACCTCCTGAAACCAGGAGTCAGATGCTTAACCCACTGAGCTAACCAGGAGCCCCTAGATACTAGTTCTTTATTAGATATGTGTTTTGCAAATATTTTCTCCCTGTCTGTGGCTTGTCGTCAGTCTCTCAACAGTGTCTTCCACAAAACAGAAGTTTTTAATTTTAACAAAGTCCAACTTACCAATTTTTTTTCTTTCATGGGTCATGCCACAAAGCCATGCCAAACCCAAGATCACTTTGATTCTCTCCTCTGCCATCAAGAAGTTTTATAGTTTAATGTTTTACACTTAGGTCCATGAGATTCATCTTTGTGAACCATGGGAGGTTTGTGTCTAGATTAATTCTTTTGCATGTAACTATCTAGTCGTTGTTTTACTTCTTGAGAGATTAAATAGCTTCTTTTAAATTCTCAAATTTAAAAGACTTTAAGACTTTCAAAGACTTAAAACTTTCTAAAGCTAAAGAAGCTACATTCTAATAAACTTGTCAGGGAACAAATTTGACAGAACACTCTGTTAGCAAGGTTTTGGGAACACAGACACTCTGGTACATTGCTCGTAGGAAAGCAGAATGTCACCCACCAGTGGGGAGTGGGTTGGCATCATTACCTACATATCTACATGTGCATTGTTACAAAGCTGCAGTAATCAAGACCGCATAGTAATGGCGTAACACGGACATTTTCAGAGACCAATAGAGAGCCCAGAAATAAACTCTGACATCCTTGCTCATGGGATCTTCAGCAGGAGTGCTCAGACCACTCAGTAGAGAAAGGACAATCTCTCCAACAAATGGTCTTGGGAAAACTGGACAACCATGTGCAAAAGCCTGAGTTTAGACTCTTACCTTATACCATCTTCAAAAATTAACTCAAAATGGAATAAAAACCTACATATAAGACCCGAACCTATGACATTCCTAGGAGAAAACATAGAGGAAAAGTTTCATGACATTGGACTTGGCAGTGACTTCTTGAATCTAACATCTAAAGCATAAGCAGTAAAAAAAGAAATTGGCCAAATTGGACACATTGTACACAGAGGCTCTTGTGCCTCAAGCAGCATGATCAACAGAGTAGCAAGGACGGTCTCCAGAGTGGGGGGAAAGTACTTGCCGGTCATGTATCTAATGAGGGTTGATGTCTGGAGAGCTCCTACCACTCAACGGCAGGTAATCACATGGGGGAGGGGTTCCTGTGCAAGACCAGAATGGACATGTCTCCAAAGATGATGTGCATTTGGCCAGCAGACAAATGGGGGGCAGCTTGGCATCTCTGGTCATACTAGTAGGGCTGAGGTGGGATGTCATCTTGTACCTAGTGGGATGGCTCCTAGCAAGGCAACAGAAAATAGCCAGTGTTGGCAAGGATGTGGAGAGGTTAGAGTCCTTGGGCATTATTGGTGGGACCGTGGAGTGGTGCAACATTATAGAAAACAGTATGGATTTTCCTCAACAAATTAAAAATAGAAACATCATACAATTCAGCAACCCCACTTCTAGGAATATATGCAGAAGAATTGGAAGCAGGGTCTCAAAGAGATATTTGCACACCCATGTTCATAGGAGCACTACTCACAAGAGCCAAGAGGTAGAAGCAAGCCAAGTGTCTAGTGATGCATAAATGTACAAATTGTGGTCTACACGTCCAATGGAATTTTGTTCAACCAGAGAAACAAATGAAATTCTGATACATGCTACAGCAGGACTGAAACGTGAGATTGTTAGGCCAAGTGAAAGAAGCCAGTTGCAAAAAGATGAATACTGTGTGATCCCACTTATACCTATATAGATTTCTAGAAGCAGGAAGTAGAATAGTGATCGCTGATGTCTAAGGGAAAGAGGGAAAGGAGGAGTTTTTGTTTAATGGATATAAATCCTCAGTTTTTTTGTTTGTTTGTTTGTTTGTTTTAAAAAGATTTTATTTATTTATTTGACAGACAGAGATCACAAGTAGGCAGAGAGGCAGGCAGAGAGAGAGGAGGAAGCAGGCTCCCTGCTGAGCAGAGAGCCCGATGCGGGGCTCGATCCCAGGACCCTGGGATCATGACCTGAGCCGAAGGCAGAGGCTTTAACCCACTGAGCCACCCAGGTGCCCCAAATCCTCAGTTTTTTAAGATAAAAAAAGTTCTGGGGACCTATTTCACAAAGAATATATTTACCACTACTGAACTATACACTTAACAATAGTTAAGATGGTAGATTTTATGTCATGTGGCTTGTTGGTTTTTTGGTTTTTTTGGTTTTTTTTTTTAATTGTTGTTTTTACGGTAACTAAAAGCCAAAACAAAAGAAAAAAAGCTAAAAGCCAAAACAAAAGAAAAAAAAGCTACGTATGCATTTAATCTTTGACCCAGCAATCCGCTTCCAGGAATTTACTGTTAAGACACTTTCAACAAAATTTATTGTAACATTATCTGTAACATTGCAAAATATTGGGAATCATCCAAAAGTCCAAACAGATTGTTTGACAAAACTATGGTAGGTAAATCCAATGGAATACCATGCAGCTGTTACAAAAAAAAAAAAAAAAAAAGAGGACACTGAGTGGCTCAGTCAGTTAAGCGTCTGCCTTCTGCTCAGGTCATGATTCCAGAGCCCCAGGATCCCACACTGGGCTCCTTGCTCCGCAGGGGAACCTGCTTCTCCTCCCTCTCCCTCTGCTGCTCCCCCTACTTGTGCTCTCTCGCTCTCTCTCTCTTTCAAATAAATACATTTTTTAAAAATTTTTTTAAATAAAATAAGGGGCGCCTGGGTGGCTCAGTTGGTTGGGTGTCTGTCTTCGGCTCAGGTCATGATCCTGGGATCCTGGGGTCCTGGGATCGAGCCCTGCATCGGGCTCCCTGCCCAGCTGGGAGTCTGCTTCCCCCTCTCCTTCTCCCTCTGCCAGCCACCCTGCCTACTTTTGCTTTCTCTCCCTCTCTGTCAGATAAATAAATAAAATATATATTTTTAAGATTTTATTTATTTATTTGACAAACAGAGAGAGATCACAAATAGGCAGAGAAGCAGGCAGAGAGAGGAGGAAGCAGGCTCCCCACGGAGCAGAGAGCCTGACGTGAGGCTCGATCCCAGGACCCTGGGATCATGACCTAAGCCAAAGGCAGAGGCTTTAACCCACTGAGCCACCCAGGCGCCCCAATAAAATCTTTTTAAAAAATTAAATAAATGAAATAACTAAATTAAGTTAAATTTAAATTAAATCAGCAAAAATGAGAGAAAATATCCAAAACTGAAAGCAAACAGAAACAAATGAATGCAGCTATATTTCATGTGAATAATATAACCGTCCAGAAAGGAGACAAGTAAGAACTAACTTTATATTCTCAGGCTGGGGGAAGAAAAGACTTCTTGAACCATTTTTATTAGCTTCGTGTTTTGTGGTGGTATGGGTCTAGCAAGTCTGAAATATCGCTGGGAGCCAGAGTTCTTCAGAAGAAGGGAGACATAAATATGGAATGCAGGAAGGCAAGGTAGAATCCCCTGGAGCTGGGTCAGCATTGGAAGTTGCCAGCATGAACTCATGCTTTCTGACAATGTATATACTATATATGTGTCTGTGTGTGTGTTAGAACACACACACACACACACATTATATATATTAGACTAGATCTAGGGGCGCCTGAGTGGCTCAGTTGATTAAGTGTCTTCGGTTTGGGTCATGATCTCAAGGTCCTGGGAATGAGGCCCAAGTCAGGCTCCCTGCTCGATGAGGAGTCTGCTTCTCCCTCTCCCTCTACCCCTCCTGCTCATGCTCTCTCTCCCAAGTAAATGAATAATCTTAAAAAAAGAATAATACAGGCTTCTGGGTGGCTCAGTTGGTTAAGCAACTACCTTTGGCTCAGGTGATGATCCTGGAGTCCCAGCATCAAGACCCACATCAGGCTCCCAGCTCTATGGGGAGTCTGCTTCTCCCTCTGACCTTCTCCCCTCTCATGCTCTCTCTCTCTCAAATAAATAAATAAAATCTTTTTAAAAATAATATGTTAGATAATATTAGATTATATTATATATAACATATATTAGTTTAGATGTATTACATATGTATTATTTTACGTATAGATATTTTATATATGTGTCATCTATATTATATGTATATGATATGTACATATTTTCCCCAGCTCTGTCCACTGAAAGAGTCGAGAAAGTTCATACCCAGTAACAAGGAGCATATCTGATGCCCAGATTTTGGTTTCTAACTACCATTTCTAACTACCATTCCCCACTAAAAAGAATTTCACAATGGGAAAATGGTTGATTACAGGACTGGGGCGTAGAAGGTACAGGGTAAACTAGGTGTACCAGAAAGAAAATAGTGCCAAAAATTACGGTGTATGGAGGAGAGAATGTCAAAGAACACGAGAGCCTGCTCAAAGGTGGCCAAATCTGGGCTAATGTCAGCCTCAAAGTAAATAAGGACAGTAAAGGCATAAAATCCATGGAATACAGTAGGAATCCGTTAGTCTAAACTAGTAAGACAAACCAGCAAATGAGAAAGGAGAGCTCCTCTTTATGGTACGGTGCTGGCCCCTACGCAGGGAGGGAGGCTGGAGGTAGAAAATCACCATTTCAAAACTATCATAGTGAAAACTGAAAGCCATTCAGGCCCAAACCATCGAGGGAGACTACCGTATGCCTTCCTTGTGTAGTTCTCTGGCCTGGGAGCGTCACCATAACTGAAGCACAAGGACGCATCAGGCAAATCCAAATAATGGGATGGACCGAGCCTGGGGAAGCATCACAGATGGAAGGAGAACTGAGCACTAAATGTAATGGAGAGTTCTGGACGGTGTCCCACGCTGGGGCTAGACATGGTGGCTACAATGGGCATTATTAGGACTCTTGTCAAACTGGAATATGGATCATAGAGTAGACATGTCTTGCAGCGACTTGAATCTTTTAAATTGGATAACTGTTTCGTGGTTATGTAAAAGAATAGCCTTCTTGGGGCACCTCGCTGGCTCAGTCAGAGAAGTGTGCGACTCAATCTCAAGGTCATGAGTTCGAGCCCCCATGATGGGGTGTAGAGATTATTAAAAAAATAATAATAATAAACTTGGGGCACCTGGGTGGCTCAGTGGGTTAAAGCCTCTGCCTTCGGCTCAGGTCATGATCCCAGGGTCCTGGGATCGAGTACCACATCAGGCTCTCTGCTCAGCAGGGAGCCTGCTTCCTCCTCTCTCTCTGCCTGCCTCTCTGCCTACTTGTGATCTCTGTCAAATAAATAAATAAATAATGAACTTTTAAAAAAAGAGTGAGAGGGGTGCCTGGGTGGCTTAGTCATTAGGCATCTGCCTTCCGCTCGGGTCATGATCCTGGGGTCCTGGGATCGAGCCCCACATCTGGCTCCCTGCTCACTGGGGAGTCTGCTTCTCCCTCTCCCACTCCCTCTGCTTGTGTTCCCTTTCTAGCTGTGTCTCTATCAAATAAATAAATAAAATCTTAAAAAAAAAAAAAAAAGCAAGAGAGAATAGCCTTCTTAGGAAATACTGAGGGGGTGCCTGCGTGGCTCAGTGGGTTAAGCCTCTGCCGTTAGCACAGGTCGTGATCTCAGGGTCCTGGGATGGAGCCCTGCATCAGGCTCTCTGCTCAGCAGAGAGCCTGCTTCCCCCTGTCTCTCTGGTTGCCTGTCTTGCCTACGTGTGATCTCTCTCTCTGTCAAATCAATTAAAAAAAAAAAAAAGGAAATACTGAGGTAGTAAGGGACCTAGAAGCATGATGTATGCAATCTACTCTCATGATTCATAAGAAAAATAATTATATATACACACACATATACCAAATAAAATTTCTGGGGTGGCTGGCTGGCTGGCTCAGTCAGGAAAGCACGCAACCCTTGATCTCCAGGCTGTGACTTAGAGCCCCATGTTGGGTGTAGAGATTACTACAAAAAATATGAATTTTAATTTGGAGAGAGACTAAAAGAGCAACAAATGTGGTAACATATTAATAATACGTGGCACTAAATAAAGGGTATAAAAGAAAACAAATAAAGGGTATAAGAGGATTCTTTGCTATTTGGGGTACCTGGCTGGCTCAGTGGGTTAAAGCCTCTGCCTTCGGCTCACATCATGATTCCAGGATCCTGGGATCAAGCCCCTCACTGGGCTCTCTGTTCCTTGGGGAGCCTGCTTCCTCCCCCCCCACCTGCCTCTCTGCGTACTTGTGATCTCTGTCTGCCAAAAAAAATAAATAAAATATATTTTTTTAAAAAGAGGATTCTCTGCTATTTGCAAATTTCTCAATGTTTGACATCATTTCAAAATAGAATTAAATGTATACATATGGAAACTAAAACAAGGAAATAAAAATGTTTGCATGACCATAAAGAATAAGATGCACATGCAAATATTCCCCAAACCAACGTCTTATACAGAGACTATCTTCTGGCCACGATCAAGTCACAATCTCAACTGAAGAGAGATTTGAAGAAATGTAGCAACAGCCTGCTTTTCAGAGTTTTCTTTTCTTTTTTTTTTTTTAATATTTTATTTATTTATTTGACAGAGAGAGATCACAAGTAGGCAGAGAGGCAGCAGAGAGAGAGGAGGAAGCAGGCCCCCTGCCGAGCAGAGAGCCTGATGCGGGGCTCGATCCAGGACCCTGAGATCATGACCTGAGCCGAAGGCAGCGCCTTAACCCACTGAGCCACCCAGGCGCCCCCAGAGTTTTCTTTATAAGGTCTCAGCCTTGAAGACTTTTTGCAAAAGTAAAACCACCACCACCCAGGGAACAGTCAGCGGTCCTATGATACCATCCTATGGGGACAGATGTATCTATGCTTGCGAACATAGCATGATAGAGTTATTGGCCCGTGTCGCCGCACTCCCTGCTACAGTGAGCTTCCTCCAAAGTGTCCCCTGCCTGGCTGAGCAGCACCCTTTGTATCGCTGAGAGCCACCTGTCTTGGTTAGACGGCTCTGGGCTAAGATTCTCACCGGACATCCCACCATTAGCGGCGCACGGGGTCTGGGGGCCTAAATGCCTGTCCACAAGAGCATTTGTGTGTCATGGTGAATGCCAGAAGTGGACCAGAATTGAAAGAATCTGCTGCTGAAGAAGACAGCGATGATGAGGTTGACCCTGTTGCTGGGCTTAGGTTTGTGCCTAGTGATAAATGAGCACTGGAGACAATGCTCCCGCAATGCGAATGCCAGGCTTCACGTCCTGACCCCGAGGACAAAGAAGGAGAAGAACACAGGAACAAGGGTGGGGGACATCTCTCCATTTTATACCTGGGAAGAAGGGTTAAGAAGACCAAGCCACGTGGAAGAGACTAGAAGGAATGCTTTCTCAGTCTGCGAGCAGCCAGTACAACATGGTTGAAGTCCAGACAGAAGGTTCAAGAAGAGAGTATGAAGATGAGATGGAGGCAGACACCACACCCAACAGCTGCTGGACAGTTGCGGGTACAGGTGATGATCACTGGGCATGCTCGATGCAGCCGTGGGATCTGCTCATAACTAGGAAGGAATGTGATGCCTCTTCTCCTGTGGCGTGGGTGTTGATGAAAGTCTCGCTTCTTCTCCAGAATTTACCTGAACCGATTCTTGAGGTAGACTGTCCTGACACAAAAAGCTGCCACCAGCAGAAGAAACTAGGACCTTTATTAACAAAAGGGAATTAACTTAACCAAGAAGGTACTTATAGCTTATCACCTAACCCCAAGCTCTCTGTGTATAGGTCCCCTCTGAGCAGCCCCATAGTTCCTGCCCTCTACTCCCTGTACTTTCCATGACCTGGCAGGTGGATGTGGTGAGAAGCACAGGTGCTTGAAGGCCTAGGTAGACCGGATGGGAAGGAGGAAGGCTGCTCCCAAGATACAGGCTTTCAGAGCCCAAGGATCCCTTTCCCCTTAAGATCCTTGCCTCTGCTCATTCTTCACAGGGGTAAGGGTCTTTTTTACTAATCTGGGACCCAGATTACTTCATTCAGGCATCATCAGGGAGTCTCTTGGGAAGCATCCCAGCCACATGAAATACCTCTAACGCAGATGTTTCTGACGAGCTCTTACTTCTTTCACCATGTTTCACCAGTCAATACCTCTTAGGACATATCCTTTAATTTCTAACCTCTTAGGTCAGTGTCCATAACAACAAGTGAAATTTCAATGAAGTCCTCAAAGTATTTCAGTGATAATTGTTTTATCTTTGTAATAGTTTAACAAATCTAGGTCTTCTTTAAAAAAAACAAAAAAAGTAATGGAGGTGCCTGGGTGGCTCAGTGGGGTTGGACCTTTGCCTTCAGCTCAGGTCATGATCTCGGGGTCCTGGGATTGAGCCCCACATCGGGCTCTCTGCACAGTGGGGGGCCTGCTTCTCCCCCACACCCCACCTCTGCCTGCCTCTCTGCCTACTTGTGATCTCTGTCCAATAAATAAAGAAAAATCTTTTAAAAAAATGTATAGAGTTACCAAATCACCATGTTGTACACAATGTAACATTGTCTTGCAATGTTATTTGATCAGCTAGGATCAAATAAAAATTTTTAAAATAAAATTCTGAGGCACCTGACTGGCTCAGTTGGTTAAGCATCTACCTTTGGCTCAGGTTATGACAGGGTTCTGGAATTAGAGGCCCTCATCAGGCTCCCTGCTCAGGGAGGAGCCTGCTTCTCCCTCTGCCCCTACCCCTGCTTGTGCTTTCTCACTCTCACTCTCCCTCAAATAAATAAATAAATAAATAAACTCTTTAAAAAATATATATATATTTCTGAGGGAAAATTTTTTTTAAACATTAAAAGAGTAAAACAAGAAACACCAAGTGGACCTGGATATTGCTTTAAGAGATGGTGAAAATTGCAATATAAATGATAAAGATTAGTATGATGAAAAAATACTTTAAACATTTTCTGGGATAAAATATTTATCATATGTAATGTCTATATAATGTCCGAACATGATAAAAGTTTATGTTCCAGTTCTGAATCAAAGCACATTTTTTTAAAGATTTTATTTATTTATTGACAGACAGAGATCACAGGTAGGCAGAGAGGCAGGCAGAGAGACAGGGGGAAGCAGGCTCCCTGCTGAGCAGAGAGCCTGATGCAGGGCTCGATTCCAGGACCCTGGGATCATGACCTGAGCCAATGGTAGAGGCTTTAACCCACTGAGCCATCCAGACGCCCCAAAGCACATTATTTTTTAAAGATTTTTTTATTTGAGAAAGAGTGCACCCACACACACAAGTGGGGGAAGGGGCAGAGAGAGAGAGAGACAGACAGAGAGAGAAGCAGATTCCCCACTGCGCACACAGCTCCATGTGGGGCTCAATCTAAGGACCCTGAGATCATAACCTGAGCCAAAACCGAGAGTCACATGCTTAACCGACTGAGCCACCCAGAACCCCCTCAAAACACTGGTTTAAAAACATTAGGAATAATTTCAGTTAGGAGCAAAGTTTCTCTAAATTGGAATGAAATTTTTAAATATCTAAGAACGAGAATACTTCTAGAAAGGTTGATTAATTTAGCATAACTAGCAACATATGCACAGTGAGAAAAACTTTTATCATAACAACACAATTAGGGATTTTGCCAAAATTAAGGCAAGAAATATTAATTTAATGTAATCAAACACATAATAATTTATGAGTTGTATATGACTGTATTATTCTATCCAAACATTGTTGGCCCATCATGAGAATACCCAGGCATGTGCAATAATAATTAAGTTAATTTATGGGACGCCTGGCTGGCTCAGTCGGTGGAGTATGTGACTCTTGATCTCGGGGTTGTAAGTTCGAGCTCGGCATTGGGTGTAGAGATTACTTAAACATAAAATCTTTCAAAATTAAGTTAATTTTCCTTGGGCATTTTGTTGACTTAAAGTCATACAAAAACCATCGCCTTACATATATTTTTTTAAGATTTTATTTATTCAACACACAGAGAGAGGGAACACAAGTAGGCAGAAAGGCAGGCAGAGAGAGAGGGAGAGGCAGGCTCCCCCTCGAGCAGAGAGCCCGATGCAGAGATCATGACCTGAGCTGAAGGCAGAGGCTTAAGACACTGAGCCACCCAGGTGCCCCTATTTTTTTTTTTTTTTTATGGTGTTGTTACAAAGTGTATTTGTCAAGGTAAGGGGTTAAAGCATATTTAACTGTCAGCTTTCAAATAACTCACATATTTCAATATAGAATACATGAGCCCTCACTTGTGCTCTGACCTGGCCCCACAAATACTGGGGTTAGGACCCTTCTTCCACCTCTCTGTATAGGTAACTATTTTTACTGGTTTTGGTCCTTTTAATGTTTCTATTTGAAAGTAAGAGGGGCGCCTGGGTGGCTCAGTGGGTTAAGCCGCTGCCTTCGGCTTGGGTCATGGTCTCAGGGTCCTGGGATCGGGTCCCGCATGGGGCTCTCTGCTCAGCAGGGAGCCTGCTTCCTCCTCTCTCTCTCTCTGCCTGTCTCTCTGCCTACCTGTGATCTCTCTCTGTCAAATAAATAAATAAATAAAATCTTTAAAAATAAATAAATAAAATAAAATAAAATGATGTTCTGGCCATCACTCTATTATCAGAGAGCTTAACCGACTGAGTAACCCAGGTGCCCCCACAGTTACCTATTATTATCATGAAAATGAAGCTGGGAGGGGGTGCCTGGGTGGCTCTCTCGTTAAGCATTAAGCGTCTGGCTCAGGTCATGATCCCAGGGTTCTGGGATCAAGCCCCACATCAGGCTCTCTGCTCAGCAGGGAGCCTGCTTCTCCCTCTCTCTCTGCTTGTGTTCCCTCTCTGGCTGTGTCTTTCTCTGTCAAATAAATAAATAAAATCTTAAAAAAAAAAAAAAAAAGAAAGAAGGAAAGAAAGAAAAGAAAACAAAGCTAGGTTTCCACTCTTCCAGGCAGCTGTCTGGGACCACGTCAAGCTGGGTTCAGTAACTGGTATATGTGCATATTTGCACCCTCGTATTTGACACTTGTATTCTAATTGTTTTCTCACTCCAAGTTCCGCAAGAACACTGACCTTGTCTCAGTTACCATCCTGCTTCCAGCTCCACCTTAGTACCTGCTACCCAACATCCAAGCTCAGAACGATGAGACAGAAGAGGGAACCACCACCATGCCCTTGTCCTTCACATCACACCCTCTCTGTCCACATGTCGTCTCTATTTCTTTCCACTACTGTTATCACTCAGGATGAATTGGAATGTGGCCCAAGAGTCTGGCTTCTCCAACTCAACAGTCCTGCTTCTCAGTCCCCCATCCTCCCACCCACTCATAAAATGAGGGAGCAATTCAAACTAGGGCCACCAGGGGGCACTGTCAGGCAAAGAAGAAATAGAGAAACGGTCTAATCCTGGGTTCCAATGGCATCACATCATCTGCCATTGCTCAAGAACCTTCAGTGGCTCCCTACTGCCTGTCTTAAGAGCCAGTTCCTCCCCTATGACCTAACTCCAGCTCATCCGCCCAGGCTGTCACATGCACGCACCCTCTACCCTGCTGAATTTCTAGTTAGCCACATAACACTCTCTATTGAGTGCCTCTTTCTTCAGCTTCATCCCTCTCTGTTTGCATAAGGCTGGTGCCACAGGTGGACTTGTGGCTAGAGCTGTCCTCAAGGCACTCCAAACAAACACACAGTGGAAGCGAAAGCAGGGGGCTTGCCGTGCCAGTGTGCTCGCAAGCCACGTTGCCTAGCCTACCCTCCAGCCAGATGGCTCCTCGAAAACCCTTTATACAGAAATCCTGCCATTGACGTTGTAAATGCCTCTTTCTTCAGCTTCATCCCTCTCTCTTTGCTCCTGCTGCTTGCCCTGCCTGGAATGATGGATCCTCACTGCTCCCTCTCGAAACCCGCCTTTTCACAAAAGCCTCCCCACTTGCAGAAAGACTTTCCTAGCTAGTGCAGGCAGAGGTCCCTGTGGATGCTCCCTCTTGCGTTTCCTGTTTATAAGACGTGATTCAGTGCTCGTCTATCCCCTACTTTCATTTCCGTTATATGTTTACTTGGCTTAGCTGTGAATTGTTACAGGTACATGCACTGGGTTTCAGACTTAGAGCTATCTTACTTCAAAGTTCAGTTCCTCGAGGTGATCAGAAAGTTCTGGAACTGGGCAGTCATGATGGTTGCACACTGTGAATGGACTTAATGCCACTGAGTCGCCACTTAAAATGGTCAAGAGAGTTCATTTTATGGTGTATTTTACCACAGCAAATATTTATGGGGGGCACCTGCGTGCTTCTGTTGGGCAACGAACTTCTGATTTTGGCTCAGGTTGTGACGTCAGGGCTGTGAGACTGTGTGACGTCAGCGCAGTCCACTTGGGATTCTCTCGCTCCCTCTCCCTCTGCCCCTTCCCCCACTCTCCCCCCCCAACAATAAATAATAAGTCAATTTTTTTTTAAAGGGGGAAATATGGAGTTTCATCCCTCACAGGCTGTATGACTTTAGACCACGTCACTCTTTTTTTTTTAATTTTATTTTTAAAATATTTTATTTATTTATGTGTCAGACAGAGATTACAAGTAGGCAGAGAGGCAGGCAGAGAGAGAGGAGGAAGCAGGCTCAATCCCAGGACCCTAAGATCATGACCTGAGCTGAAGGCAGAGGCTTTAACCCACTGAGTCACCCAGGCGCCCCGACCATATCACTCTTTGTTCTTCAGTTTCTTCATTTGGGGGGCAAAGATCCAGATAAATATTGGTGATGAAAAGGATCCGGATGTGAAAAGTCTAAATTGTAAAGGCCTGTACCGATGGCAGATCTGTCCCCTCTGAACAGTCCTTGGTTCAGTCACTTGCCCAAGATTAGCTAGTGAAGTGGCCAGGCTGTCTGGAAGCCAGCGCTGTCACGGAGTTGGGGGGGTGTGGGGGGGTGTTGCAGTCGGGGTTGCAGTCGGGGTTGCAGTCAACTGTCTGAGAGCAGAGCCCAACAAGCGCTGTGAGTGCACCAGGGAGGTGAAGGGAAAGTGCCAGGGTCTTACCCAGTGTGGTCTTTTTCCTGACTCCAAATTCCATATTGTTGCCACCGGAAGCCCCCTCTATAGGGATGTGGTACAGGGAGGCCCGAGCAGGCCCCAGGCTTGCCTCCCTTCTCTTTCCTCCTCCCTCCCTGCCTCCAGGGTGAGCTATAGCAACTACAGGTCCTCCGTGTGGAAAGGAAAACGCAGAAATGCAGAAGTGGCCGTCAGGGAGGAGAGAGCCTGGAGCCCCTAGGTGGTGAGCCTGGGTTCCTCTTAGGCCTTTCTGCAGTGGACGAGCTGGCCTTTCCTCAGGGACAACTCCAAGTCAGACTTAAACAGCTCTCTGGGGACATTCTGGGTGGTGGTATTTTGGGGAGCGGATGTGAACTTCCCCGAGGGGGAGTGGTGTGGGCTCTGGCATCCTGCTCCTGTGCCCTCTCCCCCACCCCACCAACGTGCTCCCTTCTCCAAATTTAGGGTCAGAGGAGGAAGTGGCCGGGCCCTCAGAAGCCAGAGAACTGAGATTCAGGATTGGGGGGCGGGGGGTGCATTAGGCTAACAGAAGCCCCCTCTCCTGTCCACAGGCTGAAATCCTGGCTGGAAGGTCCTACTCTGCGCCCAGGCAGCGGCCCCCACGGACTCCCAGTGCAGTCCCGGCTCTCCCCCAACACCAGCCCCCCCCATTTTCCTTCCCCCTCCTGCTTTTCAGAAGGGGGGGCCAGTGGACTGAATCGCGGCTGCCTGCCGGCTGCGCTGGGAAAGGGCTGGAGACAGATCCCGGGCTTCCGGAGAGCCCCAGGGCCCCGCGGAGCCCCTCCCCGGCCCGCGGCAGACGCCTGAGCATTTAAGGTAATGTTTGGGTTGGTGCGAGCGGCGCCGGATGCCCCGCCCCCCGCGTCCCCAGCTGGGCGAGACCCGGCGATCAGGGCTCCTGGGACTCCGGGCGGAATCCCCCCTAGGCTGAAGTCTGGGTGCTGGAGGACTGCCAACGTGGAGAGGCGCCTGGGGTCGGAGGGGACAAGAAGGACAGTCCTTCCTCATTCTGAGGCCTTAGCAGGGTTGGGAACTAGGATGTAAGGGTGGTCCTCTCCCTCTGGCTTAAGAGTCCCTAGTGCCCAGGAAGAGTCCCTACGCATCCACATCCTCTTCCTCCTTCTCTCCCCCCCCACCCCCGGGCAGAGAAGGGGCTGAGAAGAGAGGCCATTAGCTCCCAGGGGAGTCGCTGGAATGCTGGGAGCCTGGGAACAGGCCCGGCTGTCCCTGGGAAAGCCAGACTGTGGGAATCCCACCCACAGCCCCCTCCCCAGGCCGGACCACCGGATGCCAGAGACCCAGCTCCCCCCAGGGGGCTTTGTGACAGTGGAACCACCCCCCCACCCCCACTGGACCCCCGAGTTCAGTAGGCCAGCTGTGACGAGGAGTCCCCTCCCCCGCCCCAGGCTGGCCGTCTGACTCCGACATAATTCTTGCCATTGTGCCACTCACCCCCTCCCCGCCCCCCTTCTCTGGACCCCTGTACAATGGGCCCTTTGCCGCCTCCAGTACTTAGGGTGGAGATGAACTCACTCAAGGTTTTTCCAAGTTTAAAAATAGCCCCTCCCACCCCCCACCCTCAAGTCCCCCTCCTCTTCCCCTGTGTTTCTGGGGCGCACCTCAGTCCATGCTGCACCTCCTTCCTCCTGCCCTGGGTCAGGTGCAAAGGGCATGGGTGAGACAGCGTCCGGCCAGGATAGGGGCTGCTTCCCCCCATTCAATCTCTTCTCCCACATCTTCCAACCCAGCCCCCCGGTATCCGGTTTCCTGGCCTGATGATGTCCTCGACAACAATTGCCCCCCACCCTCCCCCCACCCTGTTTTCCACAGCTCCTCCCAAGTCAGACCCCCATTCTGGAAAACTTCTCTCCGCTCTCCTCCAAAGACTCAACCTGGTCTCTATTTTCTGGCCAGGCCAGGGGGTTCCCCAGCCTCCTTAATTGCCAAGGTTGCTGGGCCTCCCCCCTCCACCCTCTGTTCCTTCCTCACTGCAGCTGCAACGTCTTTATTAGCTTCCTTCCTCCGCCCAGCTCAGCTCGCCTTTCTCGTACCTTCCTCCACTTTTCCTCACACCCAAATGAAAGCCCATCACCCTGAAGACCAAAACCATGGCCACCAGCCCACCCAGCCTGTTTCTCTGCCTGTGATCAGACCTATGCCAGAGACGCGACACAGAGGACATGCCACACAGGGGTCCCCTTATCTCTGTGTACAATGGGTCTACCACGGGGGCGGAGGAAAGCAGCCTTCCTACCCCTTCTTTCAGGAGAGAAACAAAGAATTAGGACTCTGGTCCAGGGTCTCTCCTTCCCATCTTGGCCTACATCCGGGCAACACTGCTTCCAACCCAGCCCAGGTGCCAGAGTCTCTGCTGCAGGGAGGCCCATCTCTACCCCCAGACCCACCCCCCTTCGGCTGGGTCACAGTCCTGTTCCTGAAAGTTCTTCCTCTGCTGCCTTTCTCTTCTGGGTTACTGCTGCCACCCTGTCTTCTGCTATCTTCAAGGAGCCAGTGGGCTGATACTCTGTTCCCTCTACCCCTTCTCCTGTCCTTCTCCACTGCCCTTTCCTCCTTCTTCCAGACCCCTCTGCATCCTCTCCAAAGTCCTGATCTCTCTTTGGTTTGGAACCCCCAAAGTGCTCCCCTCAGGAAGCTGTCCTCCCAAGCTGCCTGTCCCCAGACCTCCACTGCCCACTCCCCAGGCTCCCAGCTTCCTGAAAGGACAGTCCTCGGGCTTGCTTGGTGGAGCCACACTGGAAGAGGATGTCACCCCGGGCTCTAACCTCATTTCCCTTTCCCCGCAGAGACAGCTCCTCCGCCCCCACCTGGCTGAAGACAGAATTCTGAACTGACTGTCTGTCCTTGGTGGCTCGCTGGCTTTGTTTCCAGGCGGAGAGGAGAATGATTAGTTAATGGTGTTAAGTGAAGGGAAGGGAGTGGGGGCAGGGAAGCAGAGCTCCATGCCCAGCTCTGGCTGGCCAGGGCAAACAGCATCCTTCAGCCATTTCCACTCCTGCCCCTGTAGACAAACAAACTCCTCCATTCCACTCTGGGCCCTGGGCCAGTCCATACGTTCACTCTGGGGACTGGGGAGCCATGGTCCTCTCCCCACAGGCTCCGGGCTCCAGGTCCCTGCCCTGGCTGGCTTGGCATTACCTCTGGCTGGAGACGGACGGAGAGAGAGGAGGGGTCAGCAAGGTTCAGAAAAATCGAGGCTGATGTGGTTTGCCAGTCATCTCTGCGTCATCAAAATACCAGCCTGAGCCTTCTCTCAAGTCACCTGCCCGTCTCCGGCGTTTGCTGCCTCACGCTGCTCCTCCCCCACCCCGCAGAAAGGCTGCCCTGCCAGGCTGCAGGCCTCCACCCCAAATCCAGACCTCTATTTGACCCTCCTGCTGAAGGAGCCGCAGCAGATGTGATGCTGGGGTCTCTGAAAGGCAAGAGGCCATCCCACTCCCCAGGGCCTTAGTTCAAGAGGCCAGAAGACCCAGGTTTGGGAAGAGGGGGAGCTTGCTGTGCAGAGCGGTGCCTGCAACCAGCTCCAATCCCCCCTCCCTGCTTCCACCCCCAGCTGCTGAGCCACCATCACCCATGGGGGGGGGGGGACACGGGGTGTGCAGGGAGCCCTGCTGCAGGGAGTCCTCTCAACCATCTGGACAGCAACAGGTTTTCAGGGGCCAAGCCAGAGACCTCACACCCGTTTACCCTTCCTTCCTCCTCTTTTCTTCATTCAGGTGAGGGGAGACTGAGTCCCCCTAGGATCATGGAGTGAAGAGGGCAAAAACAGGATTTCCAAGGTCTGGACGTGGAAAAGTGTGAAAACCCTGGGCCTGTGAATTCAACCCCTTCACTCTCCAGCTACTTGGGACTTGGAGCTGGGGTTTGCGGGAGCAGCCCGTAAGGCACCACCTGCACTCCCCACGACAGGTACCTCTGGGTCTGTGGCACCGGCCCCGGGGTTCTTCCCTCAAAGCTGCCGGCACTGCGAGGCTGGGGGTGTGCGAGGCTTGGGGACAGTGCCAGGCCGGCGGCAGCCGCAGTGGTGCAATCGTTCTGGGAAGCGACCGAGGCCGTCCAGTTTCTCTGTGGCAGGGGTCCGGCGGGGCGGCGGCGGGAAGAGGAGGACCCGGTCTGCTGCTTCTCCGCCCCGCGGCCCGCTAGGGCCACACAGGCTGCCAGGGAATGCGCGGGGGTGAGCACCGCTGGTTCTGACCTGGCGTGACTCTGGGCATCCTAGCCAGCCTCTCCTCGCCGCCGCCTCGGCCAGCCGGCCCGGCCTCGAGACACCTGTCACTGCCCCCTCTGCCGACCCAAGCCCGGGGTGGGCGGGAGGGGGGGGGCGCGGGAGCTGGGCAGCCGGCCCGGCCTAGCAGGGGCCGAGCGGCCGGGCGCAGCTCCGGGCCCGCCCCCACGGAGCGGCGGCGGGGGCGGGGGGCTGCGCGGGGCGGGGCGGGCCGGGCCCCCTCCCCCGCCCCCCTGACGTCAGCCCCCGGCCGCCGGCGGCTCGCTCAGTAGGCGCTCGCCCTCTGGCCGGGAAGCATGGGACCGTCCGGGCTGGTCTGCGCCCTTCTGCTCGCTGCCTGCTGCTGCAGTCGCCGCGCCGCGGGTGAGTGGCTTCGGAGGTGGGGCCCGCGCCCCGAACGGCCCGGGCCAGGCAGTGGGGGGTCTTCGGCGGGGCGTGCCGGGCGGCGGAGCTGGCAGCGCGGTGCGGGGCTCTGCGCTCCGGCGCGCGCTTCTCGCCGGCGCCCGGGTGCCTTGCGCGCGTGCAACTCTTCTTTGCAGCCAGTTCGCAGCCTGGATTCTGGAGTATCCCGGGAGGACGACCGGGAAGGCGGGGAGGAGGCTGCCGCCCGGAGCGGGAAGGGGTGGGGCCGAGCCTCTCGGTGGGCTGGGGAGACCTCTGCCTCAGGTGCCGGCTCTGGGGGCCGCGCGGCTGAAGCGGCCGCGGCGGCGCAGCTGGAGTGCATCTCCAAATCCCGAATTCTGCGCCCGCCTGTTGCTGTAAAAAGGCAGCTTGCTTAGCGGGAGGGGGTGCGCGGACGCCTCCTCTCCCGCCTGGGCTTGGAGCCAGGTTGGAGGTGAGCGAGGGAGGGGAGGGACAGCGGCTCCCACCGGAGCAGGGCGTTGGCAGGAGCTGGGGGACGGCGTGGGTCGCCTCGTGCCTACCCGGGTGACGGATCAAAGGAGCCAGAAACGAGGGATTGATGGTGCCCTGAGTGGAAGTGCCCCAGATCCGTTACGTCTCCGGGAATGGGAGCACATTCAGGTGGGAAGAGCGCCCCTGCACCTCGGAGTTTCTTTCTGGAACTGCCTGGGAGCCCTGCGCTCCCGGGTGCACACTGCCCTTGTATGGCCTGCGGCGGTGTCGCGCGTTTCTCTTGGCTTCTTTTCCCTGGTCCCAGCCGCTGTCCGGCTGGGGAAGGGGAGGGCTAGGCAGTACCCAGCTCCCTGGCCTCATGCCCAGTGCCTACAGTGTCCCTGGGGTCCCTCCTCCCCCGGCTGCTGGCTCCAAGCTGTGTTTCTGGGGAAAGGGCTAAACTGGGCTCCCCCGCAGCAGCAGATCTAGCCCCACCCCGCCCTGCTCCTTTAGCTCTGGGGAAACGGAGTCAGGGATCCGAGGCCTCTGCTCCTGGTTGCAGACCACTCCATCTGCCCTCCCTGTGCCCGAGCCAGTCCAGGGCAACAGCTAGGGCACCCCAGAGGCCGGCCAGATGGTAGTGAGTGACATCATCTCCTCACAGGGCAGGCAGCACGCGGCACCACTGACGTCACTCTTGCCCATTGCCTGGCCCTTGGCCTGACCCCTGGGGGAGATTCTGACCCCTCCATGCTCACAATACTCCCAGGATGGGGTCCTCTGAGTTTGTGGGATGTTCATAGAGGTACTGCTTAGGGAGAATGTGATGGGAGCTTCTGGCCAGGGTTGGCCCACTGGGTCTTGCAGGAAATTTGGGGAGGGCTCTTTGGGGGGCAGAGTGGCGATGTCTTCCCCTCGGCATGGGGACACAAAGGGGCCTGTGTGGCGCAGGCTGGCACATGCCTTGCATTCCCATACTCTGAGCTCACTGGAAGAGGTGGGGGCCTGGAAGGAAAGGGGCCTTCCTCTTGGCCCAGAGCCTGGGTTGCCCCTCTGTCAGCCTCATCTGGAAGATGCTTGGTGCTCAGGGTTTCAGCTGCAATGACCAGAGGCAGTGACCTTCAGCTCCCCGGAACGGGCTGCTTGGGGCAGCAGGTAGAGAGAGGGATTGAAGGTTAGGAAGCCAGAGCCCCCTCCGGACCCTTCCAAGCGGCAGGGGGAACAGCTGCAAAGCAGAGGGTGTGAGGGGAGGCCATGGAGAGCAGCTGGAGTTGACCCAGGGCTGGGATGGCCCCTCCTCTACCCCCAGGTGTGCCGGGAGAGGCGGAGCCCCCTGTCCCCGAGCAGGTGGAGGCGGAAGTGGGCGGCACGGCACTTCTGACGTGCGGCCCCTCCCATTCCCAGAGCAACTTCAGCCACGTGGACTGGTTTTCTGTGAGTGCAGGGCTTTGGGCCCTGGAGAGCTGTTGGGGTGGCGGGAGGCCGTACCCCTCCTGCATGGGACCCTCACGTCCCCTCGCACACCGGCCCTCAGGTGCACAAGGAGAAGCCGACGCTCATCTTCCGCGTGCGCAAGGGCCAGGGCCAGAGTGAACCTGGCGAGTACCAGCAGCGGCTCAGCCTGCAGGACAGAGGGACCGCGCTGGTCCTGAGCCATGTCACCCCCCAAGATGAGCGTATCTTCCTGTGCCAGGTCAAGCGCCCTCAGTCCCAGGAGCACCGCATCCAACTCCGGGTCTACAGTGAGTGCCTCGCCGGGCTTCGTGGGGCGTGAGGGTGGCCCGCGATGGAGGTTCCGGCCCCTCATTTCCTTCTCTTGTAGAAGCCCCGGAGGAGCCGACTATCCAGGTGAATCCCTTGGGCATCTCGGTGAGCAGTAAGGAGCCTGAGGAGGTGAGATTGGCCAGGTGGGAAGCAGGAGCCTGGGGGCGGGGGTTTTGGGGGAGGGGGGCTTCGCCGCAGGGAGACTCATACCCTGTCCTCCTCAGGTGGCCACCTGTGTGGGGAAAAATGGGTACCCCCTTCCTCAAGTCATCTGGTATAAGAATGGCCACTCCCTGAAGGAGGAGAAGGACCGTGAGTCGCCCTCTGAGCCCTCGGAAGCCATGCTGATGGCACCACACAGGGCCCGCCCCCGTCCTTGGGCTTTGTTTGCTTCAATTTACAAGTGATGTCTGAAAATCTTTTCATGAGATTTTAAACTGCACATTAGATCTGCAAGGAAAATTGCCTTCCTGCCCCCGGTCCCCTCCCAGAAGTCATCTCTGCTGTCAGTGTTTGTTCTTTCCAGTCAGTTTCGGGGTACTTACTCATACACAGAAATATATCTTGGGCACACGAAGGCTTTATTGTTTTATCAGCTGAAGCAGTGGTTCTCGACCAGGGACATAGCTGCTCCCCCTTGGGGATGCTCAGCCACGTCTGGGGATATTTTTGGTTGTCGTGAATGGAGAGGGGCTACAGGCACCTAGTGGGCGGATGCAGAGGGGAGCTGCTGCTAAACACCCCAGAGTACTCGGGACAGCCCCCGACCCCCACCTAAGGTTGCACTGAGGTTGAGCGGCCCTGACCTCAGTGGCTCAGTGTGGCATTATGTCACCACACGGTAATTTTTCTTTGGACCGTCAGTCCTGGAAGTCTTTCCAGCACAGCCTGTGTGGCTGATGGTTCTCTGCCCCCGGTCCAGGATCGCCTACCATGGGGATGGTGGAGGGGAGTCCCCGGCTGGTGGACATCTGGAGTTTGGCACCCCCTCCCTGTGTGTGTGCGGGTGTCGGGGGCATAGCTAGATGCCGAGATACACAGAACCACTGAGCTGAAGGGTCGCGGGGTGGGCAGGGGTCCCTCTCCAGGTGCCCCCTCAGAGAACCCCAGGGGACCCTGGGCCGGAGGCAAGGCGGAGGCTGAGCTCTTCTCCCCCTTCTCTGTCCCGCCAGGGGTTTATATTCAGTCGTCCCAGATCGTGGAGTCGAGTGGTCTGTACACCTTGGTGAGCGTTCTGAAGGCGCAGCTGGTGACAGCAGACAAGGACGCCCTGTTTTACTGTGAGCTCAGCTACCGGCTGCCCAGCGGCAACCACATGAAGGAGTCTCGGGAAGTCAGCGTTCAGGTTTTCTGTGAGTCCCAGCGCGGCCCTGGGCCGAGGCTGGTGGCAGCCCCAGCCAGCTCCCCAGTGTGGGGACGGCTCTGGGGCTGAGGGCCACCCCCTGTGCTTCTCAGACCCGGCGGAGAAGGTGTGGCTGGAGGTGGAGCCCGTGGGAGCGCTGAAGGAAGGGGACCGCGTGGAAATCAGGTGTCTGGCGGACGGCAACCCCCCGCCCCACTTCACCATCAGCAAGCAGGTGCGGAGGGCGCTTTGCTAGGGTCGTGGGGGCCGCGGGAGTGGCTGGAGGTGCACTTGGCTCACCTCTCTCCTCTTCCCCAGAACCTTAGCACCAAGGAGGTGGAGGAGATGACGCCCGAAGACAACGGGGTCCTGGTCTTGGAGTCTGCCCAGAAGGAGCACAGTGGCCTCTATCAGTGTCAGGGCCTGGACTTGGAAACCATGGCATCACTGCTGAGCGACCAACAGGAGCTGCTGGTGAACTGTGAGGGGCCAGGGGCCCGGGATGGGGGGACCGGGCGGGGGCAAGAGGGAATTCGGCCCACCCCACCCAGGCTGAGAGCATTGCTCTGTCCCCAGATGTGTCTGCTGTGCGGGTGAGCCCTGCAGCCCCGGAGAGCCAGGAGGGCGGCAGCCTCGTCCTCAGCTGTGAGGCGGAGAGCAACCAAGCCGTGCAGTTCCAGTGGCTGAGAGAAAAGGTACCCAGAGGATCTGGGGCTACGGGCTGCATGGGGCTGGGAGCAAGGCCCTGACCCATCTGTGCCCCCAGACAGGCCAGGTGCTGACGGAGGGGCCTCTGCTCCAGTTACACAACCTGAAACGTGAGGCAGGGGGAGGCTACCGCTGCATGGCATCCGTGCCCAGCGTCCCCGGCCTGAACCGCACGCAGCTGGTCCACGTGGCCATTTTTGGTGAGAAGCCCTCGGGGCAGAGATCAGGCCACCCCGTGGAGCTCCCTAGGACTGGGTGGTTTCAAGCTCCTTGGAGGATGGAAACCCTCTTCCTGCTGCCCTGGCGTGCTCCGGTGGGGACGGGGAGGCAGGCTGGCAGAGTTTGCTGCCACACCCGTAGCGCTCTCTTCCTAAGGGTCCCCATGGATGACACAGAAGGAGAGGAGGATGTGGGTGCAGGAGAATGCAGTGTTGAATCTGTCTTGCGAAGCCTCGGGACATCCCCGGCCCACCATCTCCTGGAGCGTCGAGGGCATGGTGAGCAGGCCCACCGCCCCTGCTGAGGCTCTGCTGCGGGACACGGGCACCCTCCCCGCGCCCCCCTCCCTGAGCGGCGTCCCCATCCTGTAGGCACAGGAACAAGACCAAGAGCCACAGAGCGTCCTGAGCATCCTGAGTGTCCTTGTGACCCCAGAGCTGTTGAGGACAGGTGCTGAGTGTGTGGCCTCCAACTCCCTGGGCAGAAACACCACCACCATTTTCCTGGAGCTGGGTAAGGGCCTCGTCCTGCGGCATGGCAGGCATGGGCACGAGCGTGTGCTTTTCCTAACCCCCCCCAATCCCTTTCACCACTCACCAGACTCCAGCAGAAGCACTGGCCTCAGCACGTCCACTGTCAGCCCCTCTGTCCGAGCCAACGGCACCTCCACAGGTAAGCAGTCCTGGCGCAAGAGTAGGGTGATGGCCGGGCAGTCGCCTCCTGCCCTGACCCTTCCCCCGGGAACCCTGTTCAGAAAGGTGAGCAGGGGCCCATCTTCCATCAGTCCTGGGCTGTGGCCAGGTGGGGTGGAGGGGTTGGGTGGGGTGGGGTGGGGTGGGGCATGGTGGCGTCAGGGCTGCCTGGGGCTGGGAGTGACCCGGAGCATCTTTGTGGGACAGAGAAGAAGCTGCCGGAGCCTGAAAGCAAGGGCGTGGCCATCGTGGCCGTGACCGTGTGCGTCCTGGTCCTGGCTGTGCTGGGTGCTGTCCTCTATTTCTTCTACAAGAAGGGCAAGCTGCCCTGTGGGCGGTCAGGCAAGCAGGAGATGTAAGCCGGGTACCCAGCGCCCTGCGCCCCCACCCAATCGCGCGCTTCCCAGCTTGTTGCCTGGGCAGGGACATTCCCTGCCCGCCCCCCTGCCCCCTCGCCCCTTCAGAGCAGGAGGGGGACACTGGGTGTGAGTGCTCCCCGCTTTCCTGCCCACTGGCCAGCTGCCATCACCCACACTTCCTCTCCATTCATCGCCTGTTCCTCTTCCCTGAGCCAGCCCCAGAGCACCTCATCGCCCAGTCCAGAGTCTTTCTCAATGAGCCTCCCTTTCCTTGCCCGAGATGCCAACTTCTTGCCTCCCTCCCTCCCTCCCAGCACGCTGCCCCCGTCTCGTAAGAGCGAATTTGTAGTTGAAGTTAAGTCAGATAAGCTCCCAGAAGAGATGGGCCTCCTACAGGGCAGCAGCCGTGACCAGAGGGCGCCCGGAGACCAGGTAGGAGGCAGCGCCCAAGGCCAGCGCCTGACCCAGCTTCAGGGATCGGGAGCAGCCGGGGCTGATGGCTCTCGTGTCCCCGAACACTAACAGTCTCCCCCCTTCCTCCTCCTCTGTTGGAGACTGGGAGCAGGCCCTTCTTGGCTTCCTAACACTAGTCCCAGATGGTAGGGTGAGGCGAGTGGCACAGGGACCCCGGAGAAGGGGTAGCTCCCAGGCCCGAGAGCAAATACTTTGTCACCACCTTTCCTGAAGTGCCGTGGCTCAGGTCACCAGGTGCAGTGTGGCCAGTCCGGTTCGGGGGCCTAGGCTCTCCCACCCTGCCCCACCACCCCCTCCCGCTGCTTCCCTCCCACGCCTAGTCCATCAGCTTTGGCTTCAGTCCCTCGTCCCTCCAGCGCTCACCCACCTCAGGCTCCTGTCCCTGTCCCCGCCGCACACACCCCCCTTACCTGTTCTCCCCCCTTACCTGTTCTCTACACCCGCTTCTAGGGAGAGAAATACATCGATCTGAGGCACTAGCCCACTCACCCCACTGAGCGCCCCTCCCGCCTGGATCGTTTGTGCCCTCTGCTCACCCTCTCCCTCCCAGCGCTCAGGATGACCACCCAGGCCTCTACAGCGGGCTGTGGAGAAGGCCCCCTGCCCCAGCTGGCCTGCAGGCCCATCGTCGGGGACCAACCTGCCACCGGCTCACTCTGTTGGGTGATGCTCATCCCAGGGAGGGGCCTCGGCATCCTGGGGGCAGGAGAGTGTCTCGCAGACCACGTTCTCTCTGTATGTGGATTGTGGACACACATACCTGACTTCTGCCAGCCCGATTAGGCAGTCGGTTTGTCTGGTTCCTGCCTCAAAGGCTGGCTTTGTTGGTCAGTTGTGTCACCGAAGTGAGGACTCACGGGGCACAAGCCCCTCTCACGCCGGTTCTAGAGTTCCCCAGCCTTTATGACAAGCAGCTGCCTGCATGCTTCAGGTCCTACTGTGACCCACCTTTCTCGGGGCAGAAACCGGGAATGGTGTCATTCCCTAAGAGGTGCTGGGTGTATCTCGTCCCTGCAGAGAGGAAGCTGGGCAGTTCTCCAGAGTTAGGCCATTGAGCCCAACAGCCCGCACCCCCAAGTTTGGCTCCTACTGCCCAGGCAGCAGGTCATGTCAGACTGAAAGGTTAGGGGACAGATGAGGTTCAGACTGTCCTTTAGTTAGGGGACAGATGAGGTTCAGACTGTCCTTTAGGAGGATTAAGACTATAATTACACTAGCACCAAACTTCTACAAACTGAGCTAAGGGGATTACGTCCTGGCAAGAAGGGCCCTCACGGGAGAATGGTACTTAGGGATAAGAGGCGGGCTTGGCTGGAGCTTCGGGGTGTGTATGGGTCTATGTGTGCGTGTGTGAGTGTATGTATATGTGGTTTTGTTAGGTTGTCTGTAAATTTGCAAATTTCTTTTATATATATATGTGTGTATATATATATATGAAAAATAAAGCTTAATTGTCCCAGAAACCTCACAGTGATTTTGATTCATCATGTTGCCACTGCAGCCTGGGGCCCTGGGATCTGGCATCCCACCAAAAGGAACACGAAGCCCTTTGCATCTGGGAGTGGGGACGAGGGGTTACCTCTGCTTCTGAGCAAACGGCTCGAGCTCCCAGAGGACTACAGCCCTTCTCAGCGGCAGCCAGGCCAAGCTGGCCCTTCACTCTGTCACTCTGTCATGTGCAGACCTGCCTTGGGGTAGCAGCAGACTCACCGTGAGGATGGGTCTGGCCGAGTCTGTCTGTCGCTCCCCCCCCCCCCCCCCCGTGGAAGAGCAAGAACTCCAGTTGGCTACAACAAAAGAAACTTTATTTAAAAATATTTTTTTTTTTACAGACATGGGTGCTTGAAAAAGCTCTTTAGTTAACTGTGTATGGAAATGAAAAAAAAATTAATAAATAACATTAGTATAACAGACCTCTAAACATTAATACACTGGCAAAACAAAAGGGACTTAAAATCGAAAATGAATCTTAAAGCTCTGCTCTTCTCTGTAAGAATATTTACCTTCTGTTTTTCTTACTCTTTACAGGTGAGAATGATTAAATACTGCTAATATAAATTTTTTTTTATATTAATGACACATTTTTTAAAATAGTCCACAAAAATCTCATCTAAGTTTTTGTCTTATTTTTAACACTGATATACAAATTGGGACTCTTTATTCTGGAGAAAGCATCGAGTTCTCCTCAGCCCCACCCAGGCCAAGAATGTCAAAATCCTAAAGAGGGAGGACTTGAAAAAGAATTCTTTCCCCAATTCCTTATTAGTTAAAGGCAGGGAAGAATTGAAAAGGGAAAGGGAGAAGTAAAATATCATGAAGAAAACATTTTTTTCCTTTTTCCTTTGCTGAAACCTACAGTGGCCACGATCCTGAGGCCAGGCTCTGGCAAGTGGGCCTTGCTGCCTTTCCCAGGGGCAAACAGGCCCCCAACGAGGGCACTGGCTGCTTAATGCTTTAAGACTGAAGTCTTCAAATAAAAGAAAAGCCAAGTCTGAAGGGAGAGGAAGGAGGCCTAGGCCAGTTTGGGATCCAGCAGAAAGACACAAAGAAACCACCTCCCGTTGTCAGCAGACTCCTTCCTAAGCTCTGCCCCACAGCTGGGTCCTTCCCAGGACCCGGAGGCTAGCACACCTGCAGCATCCACAGCACTCCTGGGAGTCCCAGGACAGTCTCTCTCCTCCCGGAGACACAGCATTCAACCTCTAACTACGATTCTGATTGGAGCCAAATGATCCCAGGGTAATGCTTGCTTCTTCCAGCAGAACCACCACACCTGTGTGCCCTCTCCCCAGCCCCACACAGTGTCTCCTCCTCCCTCCTAGACTGTAAGGACTGACACTCAAGGTAGAGGAGCTAAGACTCTGGTATTTCCATATTAAGTCCTAAAATGCAGCCTGGGATACAGTGCTGCCTTAGAAAGGCACAAAATGTTTGGCTTTGTTTTTTTTTTTCAGTGTGCTAAAAATTGTTCTGTTTTGAATAAAGGAAAAAGATATATAAGGTTAAAAATCCCAAGTCACCACAGCCAGAAAGCACATGTAGGCGGTACCTCTTAGCTGCCATGCCTCTACCACATGTTTCAGCAGGAGGTCAAGGCCACGACACAGAGACAGGCAGGTCAGGAGGCATCCGCTCTCCCGGGCACTGTGCCTACAGGCTTACCCAGACAGCAGAAGAAAGAAGCCAAGGAAGAGAAAACATGTGGTCTACAGATTCCTTAATAGGTCTCTGCCTCTTCAGTTTCCAGCCATGAGCACGGCCACCCTCATCCACAACAGAGTCAGAGGTAGGTAGGGAGGAGGGAGCGACACACACGGACTTCAGGGCACCAAGTGGGGGCACACAGCCTGGCCTGCACACCATCCTCTCCACCCCACCTCAAACCCCCGGCCCGTCCTCCTGGTGGGGCTGAGCAAGAGGCAGGGCCAGGCCTGAGGAGTCACACGGGGCTTGTCCTGAGCACACCCCCGCCCCCCAACCTGGTCTCCCAGTCTGGTGCAGGGGTGGAAGGAGAACTTGTGAGGCAAAAGAGAGGTGCCTCTCTCGTTCCCTGCAGGAAGAAGTCAGGAATACGGAGCCGGGTGATCACAACTCTGCTGATCCGTTTGGCTGCCTTATCAGTAGGAGAGCGGAGTTTGGCTTTCAGCCTTGGCCCTGTACAAAAAGAGGGAGTGGTCCGCCACATTTTTCTCAAGCACGACCCAGGGGAAGGGGCAGGGAGAGCTGCAGACAGCTGCTACTCCGGGTGAACAGCTGGCCCTTCGGAAGGGCTGACCTTCCCATCTGAACGTGAACGAGCCTCCACGCAGCGCTCGCTCTTTCCGTCCCTACCGCCCCACGTCTTCCATCGGGGTACTTGTTAGAACCAAAAAACACTGGTACTCCCCTTTGAGACCAACCCAGATTTCCCTGGACAGAGGCACATGGCGTTGCTGTCCCTCTGGTCCTTAATTCTGGAGCCGAACCCAGAGTATCAAATGTAAAGGCTAGCGACCCCACCCTTCGTCACGTGCCTCAATGTGTATCTTTGGATTACTAGGTTACTTCTGTGTATTCCAAACGACTCCAACAGTTTAAAAAAAGTTACAAGTAATTATGAAATGCCTTACTAACATGGGACAGGCCCCAGGATGAGGTAAGTAAGATCAAAACACTTAAGCAAGCAGAAGCAGTTGTGTCAAAATCCAAAAAATTAAAGGCTTTGATAGGAGACCACAAAGCAAGCCGACGGATGGGGAAGACAAGGGTTTCTGGTCTAAAGAGCTCTGAGTCAAAACTCCTCCAAGCTGACATCTACATCTGATTTCTGTCCTGGCAACTGTCCCAGCCACCAGATACTCTTGCTGGCTACAGGAAAGTAGCTTCCGAGGTACCTCGGAAGGCCTGCCTACAGCTACTAGTGCAGAGCTCTCCTCACAAGGCAAAGACCAAATGCAAGGGTGAGGAGGCGGGCAGGGAGGGGCACGGGCCACAGGCCCACAAAACGAATATATTTTCAGCGTTAAAACCTGAGGAGAGCCCAGAAGTCCATGGGTGGCGACAGTGGGATTTGTGATCTGCTCTCTAAGCACAAAAGAAGACTAAAAACCTGAGATTGAATGAAGGTGAAGAAATGTCACCCAAGAACAGACTAGCTCCGGAGCAGGAGAAACTGGTCCTGAAGAGGGAGGTAAGAAATCTTGGATGCCAAGACTGGTAAAGGGAATTAAAACAGGAAATAAAGCAACAAAGATGACAGAAGCCCAAATTAAGCGAAACCTAAGAATTTCCTCCATGTCCAGATACAGTCCTGTGTCCTGCCTTTTCACTCTCAAAAAAGCGCGGGGGAGGGGCAGCAGGACAGCAGTTTTGCTACTAAAATACTTCTAAGGTATTTATCCTGTCTGAAGCCTCTTCTCGAACAGCACACCCCCCACCCCAACTCCCACCCAAGGGGACAGGCCACTGCCGCCCCCCCCACCCCCTGCTCCAGGCTGACCAATGAGGGTAGAAAGCCGAGCAACATGCTGGGCTGACTCTATTTTTTCTTGAGAATAGGAGTTAAGAGGTACTGGGAAGCTGTGCACGGTGATCCCAAGAGCCAGGAGGTGGTGTGGACCTGGGCAATGGGGTGTCTAGTCCGGGGCGTGACAAGCAGGAGAAAGGACTAGGTGCAAATTCCGACAGTCCCAGCTCCATGCAAAAACCCCATGGCGCTTCCCATGCTGGGGTCTGTGAAATACACTGCATCCAGAGGATTCTCTCCTTTCTTTAGCCTGGATACCGATTTCTTGCATCTGAAGGATTCCTAAACAGGACAGTCAATGATACAAGACTGTGACCTCCTTTCCCTATGCACCCTTCGCCGTGCACAAATGGCCTGATGCATTTGTAAAGAAAGACCACGACACAGGCTGAGGTTAAAGTGGTGCGAGGACCCCTTCATGCTGACGTGTGCACCCTGATGCAAAGTTCTAGGGTCCTGAGCTTCCTACCCTGGGAGGGAAAGGCTGGCATTTCTGCGAAATGACTGAGTTCCATCTAATTTACTGCCTGGCTCTTGGGAGAGCACATACATCCGTGCAAGACCAGGACCCTGATGTTGGGTCTCCAACACTCCAACCATCATCTCCCACACCTCCAGCCCTTCTAGGACACAGAATTAGCTGCAAAGGTCGTTGAAGGACTGGGGGCCAAGTCCCAAAGAGAATGGGAAATGGTGACGGGTCCCACGAGGGTGACAAGAAAACTTTACAACAAGGGGGATTAGGGACTCCAAGCAGTTCAGTAAAAAGATCAAGGAAGGCACTAGACTGGAGAGGGGACTGTGGGCAAATGCCTTGCTTAAACATTTAACTGCCCTACTCGGCAACTCTGAGCCAATATGCTCCTCAACCCACCACAAAGATTCCACTGAAACGCATCCAAGCCGGTGGGTACCCAGAAGACCGCTGCCAAATCTCCCAGATGTCATCAAGGCTCTGGGAAGACAACCGGGGGTTCATGGGAGAGCCCTGAATTGCTTTTACGCAGGACAGTTCTACAAGGAAACCCATGGCTCCATGAAAAGAGCTGTGAATACACACTGCACGCTCTTCCAGGAAGGGCAATCCCAGGGCCAAAGGGAAAGGTGAGCCAGCAAGTACAATATACGGGCATCGGGAAATCTGCACGTGGTGGGAGGGAAGAGCGCGGAGCTGGCACTGCTGGCACCTGGGAGTCACTAATATCTGCCAAACGAACAGGCTAATGGGTACACAGCGGGGCCAGTGGTCCAAAGGCCGCTCTTTCCAGGCCAGGGGCCACTGGAGTCAGAGAAGCCAATGGCAGGAAGGGAAAGTCGCAGTTTAGGAAGAAGGTCTGTAACCCTGACTGTCACGACGTGAGGTAGGAAAATATTCTGCATCAACACCTGCACTGACCACCCAAAAAAGGTGCGGATCTTGTTAATGGTGCCTTAAAGGGAACACAGAGCTTGGTCCCTACTCTGCTAACAAATTTACAAAAACTCATTTGTATGTTTGCTGTGTGGACCATGGGTTATATTTTACTTTTCTACAGAGAAAATAAATACTTTTAAGTATGAAGAATAGCGACTCCCTTCCAAAAATTTTAATCCACAGAACAGCTAACTGATACAAGGAGCACTCTCCCCCATTCTGGGCCCTGGGGCTGTGTGGGTAAGAGAACAGAAGGGCAGAGTGTGGGGAGGCGGGGGCTGTGGGGGGCCAGAGGGCCAGGGGAGGAGAATGACCATCCACAGGTACAGAGCACTATTTACATTAACAGGTAAACACTGAGACGAGAAACTGCCCAATCTCTTCATTTCTTCAAGGGAGGTACATCACAGAGCCCACAGGTCTTCCCACTTGAGAACCCTTTACCTGAGCGGAAGGACCCTGGCAGGGGCAGCGGATGACCTACTGCCGAGCAGACCCCAGACGACGACGAGGCAGACTGCGTAGACCAAGCCAGAAAGACAGAGGGAAAGCAGGAGACCGCACTGAAGAGAAGAACCGAATGCATCTGACAAAACCCCTAAGTGCTTTTACCTCATCCTCCTGGGAAGGGACCAGAGAAGGAACCACCCTGAATTCGGAGGGAGAGAGGGGAGGGGTCTGCCCAAACTGGCAGAACTCAGAGTCCACTTCTGAAAGGGCAATTTTAAATTCCGAGCAGAGCACAGAATTAGAAACTGCCATACAACCGGAAGATGAAGAAGGGTTATTTGTGCCTTAGTCCAAGGAAAAGTGAAGAAATTGAAATTCTGGAAGTCCCCTCAAGACAAATGCCCACGTGGAAACTTTCCTGAGGGGACGATGGCGGTCTCAGGCATGGCTGAGGTTTGTCCTCAGAGCACCCAAAGAGAGCAAACCTCCCAGAACGGTCTAACACGTGGGAAGCCCAGGCCCGCAGCGCACAGCCACCCAGCAAGCCAGTCACCGATGCATATGTCTGACCTTAGGGTCTTGACAGCCCGGTCTCAGGACCCACCCCGGGAGGCACAGGGGTACTCAATTAGGAAAAAAGGGATGAACCTGCCCTTGGCCTATATGAGTAAGGAAAGACTCTCCAGAGAAGATGTGGGATACACCGAACAGGCAAGAGATATGCAGAACCAGGGCTCTGTTCTCCTGACACACCTTCAGACTGTGGACGAGGTCTGCAGACAAGGAAAACCTCCAGTGTGGACAGGCAGGAAAAATGCTGCCATCTTCCCTAGTTCTTTCCCTGACTCTTCAGCATCTAAACAAAAAGCAAACTGAGTGTTAACCACAAATCAAACAGGCTCCTTACTCGCTCTTAGAAGGAGACGCTAGGTCACTGCTTCCCAGTGACTGCCACTGTCCCGCTCCCAGGTGCGCCCGGGCAGGGCTGCTGCTCCCGGCCACGCTGAGCAGACACTGGGGGGCCAGAGACTATTGACAAGAGGTCCAGTACCATCTACCCTGGGAATGTAAATGGCTCTGAGCCAAGAGCATAAAGCCAAAAGGTCTAGGAAGAGCCAAAAGCAAAGAGAAGAATCAGGACGGAATGAGAGAAGAATCCACAGACGGAAACACGGGAAAGAAAATGGACCTCGAGAGATTCATTTCTGTCTGGATCTAAAGACAAAAGCATGATTTAACTTTGAGGAGGGCAGATGTATCAAAGAGTAGGTTTGCTTCTGCTGCACAGGAGGGTATGGCCTGCTAGGGAAGTCAGCAAAGACCGGCC
The DNA here is from genome assembly GCF_030435805.1 of Mustela lutreola. Lineage (NCBI taxonomy): Eukaryota > Metazoa > Chordata > Mammalia > Carnivora > Mustelidae > Mustela > Mustela lutreola. Next base: position 190,440,145 of record NC_081290.1, on the reverse strand, counting down.
GGAGCACTCTGACCGGGGCTCATTTCGCATTACCTTACTGGAACCAATTCACGGCCCCCCATGCTGGACTCCGAATCTTCCTCACAAACCCGCACGCACACCAGCTGCTGGGCTTTTCGTCCCATCTCTGAATCCCCCACCCCCAAAGGTGTTTGTCGCACTTTGGGACCTGTCATTACTATAGAGAATGAGGTCTGTGAAGAGCACAGAGGACCAGTGTGGCGAAAAGAGGGGAAGAGATGCTCCGTTCCCAAAGCCGCGGGCAAAAGAGAAAACCACATCGTCGGTGGTGCCAGGGGAGGACTGGTGCTAATTACCAGCAAAATGCTGTGCTACCAAGGGTGCCATCCCCTCCCCTTCAAGGGCAAGGACAAAAGCCTCTTCTGAAAGTATAACCTGGCTCACGTTCCATGGGAGGTGCCCACACAAGTTGGAACTGACTCACTGGGAAGAAAAACCAAACTGATGAATCCTATCTATTTTGTGCATCTTCTGCATAACAAGGGCAGGAGCATGAAAAGGAAGCTCCTGAAAGTATGGTGGCATACAGGCCAGAAAGCCAGACTGCGAACAAATGTTCTTCTCTTCCCAGTAAGGACAAACGCCCGTGACCTACATGAGAACACACACCTGGCAGGAAGGCAACGGACTCCCACAGACTGTCTTCTGGGAGGGCATGGAATGTATCTGAAGGCCTCTATTTCAGATCAGTCATTACGTCATTAGGATAATTAAAACATCTCATTGTCACAGAATCAACGTTCCTATGGAAACAGTGCTTTGGAGTGACCAGTGTTAGCCGCTAGGATCACACAGGACTGTGATGATGCAGCAACAGTACTTTTCCTTGCCCCGTCTATCCACCAAACAAACCAACACCATCACACGTAATCAGGAACATCCTGTAAGCCACTGGGCTTCAGTGAGGCTGGTCGGAGCAAGCCCGCGGCCGACAAACAACAAGGAGGAGGAGGCAGAAACAGGGGAAAGGACAGAGGGAGGGTGTTCTAAAAATACAAGACTCAAGCTGTGCGCAAGGTAATCCAAGCCACAGGGGAGCTCGAGGGCACGGTACTACACACCAGGGCGGGGTCTCACACCACAGTAGATGGAGGTCCCTGGACCATTCCTTCCTACGTCTCTTGTGCTAATTCCCTGCCCGGGATTAACACAGACCGCAGGCTCATTTTATAATCACAGGACACATGCCACCACAGACACACACACACACGCACAAGCACTCCTTAACCCAGGGAAGTCTGAAGTCCCCCATGAAGATTTACACCACAATACTTCTCCCACCGCTTTTTGGACTGTTCCCCCGGGGTAGGCTACCATTTAATAAAAATCCACACTCTAACTGGGGACTGAAGGACACCTTCAAATCCACTCTCAAAGCAAAGTAAAACACACTAGCTGCTCCACGTTCATTCCACGGTTTTGAAATCTTGGAACCACAGACGTGGAATCCCAGAGAGGGCCAGACTTCACTGTGAAGTCTCCCGAGGAACCTCTGCCCTCTGAGGGGCCGCCCAGGGGACAGCACCCGGCTCACTGGTCCTGATGCCACAGCGGGGAGGGCTCTGCTAGGTGGCGACGTGGGCAGGAGACGAGATAGAAACAAATTCCCGGAGGATGTTCTTGGCCATTTCGATGTTGTTGTGGGCAATGACCAGGGCCTTCTGAATGTCCTGGTAGGAGTAGCCCTGGCTCATGAGGCTCTCGATCTCACTGGAGAGCTGCGGCGAGGAGGCGGCGGCGGTGGCGGCGGCACCCAGCTGACAGCTGCCTGCTTTCCGTTCTGAGTTGATTCGCCGAGGGAACGGCTTGGGAGGCCTTTCAGGAACTTGGGAACCCTCAGTGAAGTCTAGAAGAAATCAAACAGAAAAGAGGTGCAAATCTGGGGGGGAGCCGCCCTTTAAGGGCAGTAAGAACAGTGTCCTAGGACCGAGATGACCTACTGCAACGGGGTACCTGGGCTCTCAAAGGGCCGGGCTCTACAGGTTCCAGGGTTGTGGCAGCAAACCTCCGCCTCCTCCTCCCTCCTGGCAGGAGCCACCTTCTAAATATACTGTCCGCCTGCTCTGCTGTTGGGGACACTGCTGCCCCGAGTTCAGACACCTCTATCTACATCGTTGTGCTTTACACATTCTGCAACAAGTATTCATGCACGGTAGTGCTGGGACGATTAAAAATAACGTTTCAGATGGGGCCAGAGAGGACGCTAAACGTCTCCTCTGACAAAGAAGGAGAACAGAAGGAAGCCTGAGCTGCCCCTGAGCAGCAGGAAGCAAGGCTGGGTGGGTGGGGTCACCGCCTCCCTGGGCAGCTGGATGCTGTCTCTCTTTCGCCAGCTGTCCTGAGCTCGGGCTTCAGTTTCCAGCGCGGCAGCAACCCTGGGTGCTACCCCCTTCCAGGCAGGCACAGGTGCAAGGGCAGCCCTTGACAGTCAAGGCCCAAGTGCAGCCTGGCTCCAAGCCCGCTCAGTGTGCTTTCCAGAACCCGCATGCCCTCCTGGCAACGCAACAGGGTCCAGAAGTCAGGAATGTGCGCTATGTACCATCAGGCTTCATTACCAGTGTCCTAATACATGCTCGGAAGAACCGGAAGCCCCACCTCCCACCAGCCAAGAGGGGCCAGGGTTTAAGGAACAACCTCTTAAGCCTGGCCGAATCCTGAAAAACCGGTCTCCAGTTTAACTTCTTAACTGGGACCCAGGCCCAGCTCTTCCTCCCACTTAGACTAAAGAGACTAAAATCTGGTGACAAAGGCGCTGTGGCCCAGCAGTCACCTCTACCATAGCACAAACCCAAGCTGGCCTGGAGACTCACGTGTGGTGGGCTCGCCTTCCAGAGACAACCAGCCAAAAGAGGAGCTGGCATTAGAGATGTCGGAGAGGGTCCGGCGCGCCAGCACAGCCGGCACCGGCGGCTTAGGGACGTCATAGCCGTCTTCCTCATTTTCTGATCCCTCAGCGCCGGCGCCCCCATGGCCTGTGGCCAGACTCCCTTCCCCTAGAGAAAAAAGTGTGTGCTGTTACCAACTTCTTACACACCCGTGTGACAGCTCATGCAGAGAAATCCATCAAAGTTACCGACTCCCTCCCAGGCCAACCACCATGTGAAGCCCTGCGGCTGGAGATAAAAGAACAGAGAAAATGCAGTCTGTGCCAATCCCGAAGCTATGCTCTCCTGAACGGGGCAACGTCTACCCCTGCCAACAGTGACGGCTGCTGACGCCAAAGACTCAGCGCCATTTTATGGCACCTGTTCAACATCGCTATCGACATGTCACCTTGGAGCACCAGCTGAAGAGCCTGTGTGTGCTGCCTTCTTGGACTTTCCACTTGGAAAGCTAGTTGATATGGGAATAGAGTGTTCACCACCCACACACAAAAGAATTTCCTCAATGCTAAAAAGCAAAGAAAATAAAAGGGAGCTGTCAGCACTGCGGGCCCAGGCCCCATAACCCCAAATGTCTCGAGGCCCGGAAAGGATGAAAAGGGAACTTGCTGTGGGAACAGAAAATGAAAGAGAGGAGAAGGTTTTGCTGCCCATGGATCAAAGATATTTTGCAAAGGAAATTATTTAAAAGAAGTTTTTGCTAAGATCAAGCTGTCCCAAATGGCCAAATATTACAGGTTAATTCCTATGACACAGCAATGATCTTCCAAGTGGCAGGACAGCTACTCACCGAAGGAGCTGCTCTCCGTGGCTGATGGCGTCGCCTGGGACTGAATATTATACATTGCTTCGTATGTACAGCTATCGATCGGCTGGTCACAGTCACATGCTCTGAAGCAGAAGGAACAGGGCAGATGATCTTCACAATAGAACTCTGTTACCTGCAAACTTATTAACACTCATCTGGTCTTCACTATTCTAGACCCAGAGTCTATCAAGACAACACATACTCCTTTTGCCAGAATCACTAACAAACGTCCCAAGACCGACTCTTCTGATGCATAATAGAGGAGTGTTTTTGAAATGAACATGACCGTGAGGAAGTGTAAGTGGGATCGCCTACAGCTGAAGAGACCAAACACTAGGGGCCGCATACAACCGTCCGCTTTAACTCCAGCCGGTGACATCACCCAGGCAGCAGCCAAGCAGGTGAATGGTGTCACCCCTGCTCCCAGGTGGAACTGTCATGTACGTACCGTGAACTCTGGCCGGTCTCCAAAGGCCGTTTCCCATCTGGCTTTGGAAGCCCCAGAGGCCTGGAGGAGGGGGTCATATACTCCGTGTCCTCCTCACTTTCACACTGCTCCCCGGGGAGCAGCTTTGGCACAGGAAGAGGCCTGGAAGAAGAAGAATAAAAGAGAAAGAAACTGAAAACTAACATGCTGCTAAACATGTAAGTATGAAATGACTGTCTTCAACCAGGCCACGACTCAAATCTGACAGAGCGAACGGATGGCACCTAGGGAACTACTCCTCATCCCAGCCAAGAACAGTCGTTATTACAAAAGGCACTAACAGATCTCTGCTCTCAGCTGACCACAGGTGCAGCTGCGCTGAGCTGGGCTGCAAACGGGGGCAGTACTTGATACTCGTGAGTCTCCATCCCCAGGTAAGTCGGGAGTCCCCATCCCATATGCTAGGAACCTGTACCGAGTCCCCACTCCAGAATCTACCTACAGTTTCAAAGAGTTTACAGATTGTCAAAAGCCTTCTTGTTTGTTATCTTATAGTATAAACACCTTTTCTCCTCGTTTGATATAAGAACCATCTGAAATAAAAGAGATCAGGTGCCTTGCTAGCTTAGCACCAGATCTGAGACCAGACTTACCAGATTTCCCATCCTGACTCCTGCTTCAGGGATCCCGCCATTATACCCAAAGGGCGTACAAGCTCCCACCCAGAAACTTTTTTTTTTTTAAGATTTTATTTATTTATTTGACAGACAGAAATCACAAGCAGGCAGAGGCAGGCAGAGAGAGTAGGAAGCAGGCTCCCTGCTGAGCAGACAGCCCGATGTGGGGCTCGATCCCAGGACTCTGAGATCATGACCTGAGCTGAAGGCAGAGGCTTAACCCACTGAGCCACCCAGGCGCCCCTCACCCAGAAACTTTTGAACTGAAACTTCTACTACTACCTGCCCCGAAACCAGACAAAGACAAAAATAACAAGACAAAACAAATCCACAAAATTGATAAACACACAGGTGTACACAGGCACACAGACACAAAGGCTACTGGGAATGTGAGTTAAAGAGAGCATCTCCCCCATCCCCTTTACTCTGTCCCCGTACATCTGAAGCAATCTGTATCTAGTGGGAACACCTACGGGGTTTGCCCGTGTTTACTCAGTGTTTGTTTTTCCCAATTATGAAAGCAGCGGCTAATTATAAGACACTTAAATGCCAAGGAAACCTAACACAGACAATCCCTAAAACATAATCAGAGATTTTGTTTTTCTCATGTCCTCGCGTTACTTTCTTTGCACACGGCATGCTCAGGTTTTCAGGTGGAACTGTATTAGTATCCACAATTTACTCTGAAACATGTCCAAAAAGACAGACTTATGGATGTACAGAAGTACAGACAGAGCAGTGCCTGGCCGGCTCAGTCATGGAGCATGTGATGCTTAATCTCAGGGTTGTAGGTTTGAGCCCCACACTGGGTGTAGAGATTATTAAAGGAAAAAAAAAAAGGATAGACAGAAATGCGTGATAAAACACGGATAAAAAAATGCTTATCAGTAGAACCCAGGCGGGGAATATATGGATGGTCACGGTGAAAATCTTTCACCCTGACTCTATGCTTGACACTTTTCATGTAATAAATTGTTTGTGGGAAATCCCTATAAAGATTAAGGAAAAATACCAAGTATTGGGGAAAATATAGGGAAATGGACACTTTCTTAAAGAGTTTTAGAAATAAGAAATTAGTAAAACTTTTCTGGAGTGTAATTCCCCAAAAATATATAACCAAACATGCATACCCTTGGACTCAGAAATTCCACTTCTAAGAATTTTCTCTAAGAAAATAATCAAGAATATTCACTACAGTACTATTAATGACACTGAAAAAAAAAAACAAAACAGGTTACAACCTATCAATAATAATGTACTGAATAAAGGAACTTTAAAAAAAATATTTGAGAGAGAGAAAAAGAGGGCGAGAGTGAGCATGTGCATACGGTGGGGGGTCGGGGAGGTGAGGGACAGAGGGAGGGAGAGGGAAGGAAGGAAGAATCCTGAAGCAGACTCTGTGCTGAGCTTGGAGACTGATGTGGGGTTTGATTGCATGACCTGAGCCAAAACCAAGAGCTGGACACCTGACCAAGTGCACCACCCAGACGCCCTAGTAGGTGGAAATTTCTGAACCTCACCCACAGTAATGGATAGAACAGCCAGACAGAAGCATGGAGACAGTACTTAAACAACATATAAACCGATCAGCTCTAACAGACATAGACACGACACTCCACTCAATAGCAGCACACGTTCTTCTCAAGTGCACAGGGACAGTTTCTGATAGACAGTATGTGAGGCCACAAATTAAGTCTAAATAGATTTTAAAAGACATGCAAAGTGTCTTCTCTGACCACCATCTCATCAAATTAGAAATCAGTAACAAAAGGGAGACTGAAAATTCTACAAAATTGTGAAAATCAAATAATACACTTTTTTTTAAAAAAGATTTTATTTATTCATTTGACAGAGAGAGAGAGAGATCACAAGTACACAGAGAGGCAGGCAGAGAGAGAGGGGGAAGCAGGCTCCCCGCCGAGTAGAGAGCCTGATGTGGGGCTCGATCCCAGGACCCTGAGATCATGACTTGAGCCGAAGGCAGAGGCTTTAACCCACTGAGCCACCCAGGCACCCCTCAAATAATACACTTTTAAACAGCCAACGGATCAAAAAAGAAATTACAAAGGAAATTAGAAAACACTTAGAGGTAAATGAGACCAAAAACACGACACACCAAAACCCAAAGTAGTGCTATATTTATAGCATTGATGGTTCCGTTAAAGATAAAAAAAGATCTCAAACCAATCTAACCTTACAACTTAAGGAACTCAAAAAGAATCAACCAAAACCAAGGCTCGTGGAAGGAAGGAAGCAATGAAGACTAGAGCAGAAGTAAATAAAATACAGGAACTGGGGTGCCTGGATGGCTCAGTCGGTGAGGCGACTGCCTTCGGCTCAGGTCATCATCTCAGGGTCCTGGGATGGAGCCCCACATCAGGTTCCCTGCTCAGTGGGGAGCCTGCTTCTCCCTCTGCCTGCTGCTCTGCCTACTGGTGCTTGCTCGCTCTCTCTGTCAAATAAATACATACATAGGAGAAAAAAACCCCACAACAAGAGAGAGTAATCAATGAAAACAAAAGTTAGTTCTTCAGAAAGAGCAATAAAACTGACAAAACTTGTCTAGCTTTGTGTCATGATGTCATTATCATAATCTTCATGTCAATATCTAGTTGGATTAAGAAAAAAAGAGAGAAGACTCCAATTCCTAAAACTCAGAAACTAAAAAGTGGAGACATTACTACCAATTCTACGGAAATAAAAAAGATTTTAAGAAAGTATTAAGAATAGTTCTATGCCAAAACAATGTGTAACTTAAATGGACAAATTCCTAGAAACACAATATTTCCGAGGACTAAATCACAAAAAATTGAGAATCTGAAGAGACTTACAGGAGACAAATTCAGTAGTCCAAAACCTGCCAACAACAATAAGCCGTGTTCCTGATAGCTTCTCTAGTGAATGCGACCAAGTGTTTAATACAAAACGAGTATGAATTCTTTTTTTGGAAAGACTTTATTTACTTGGGAGAGACAGAACGAGAGAGAGAGAGAGAGAGAGCATCACAGGAGTGGAGACAGAAGGAGAAGAAGGCTCCCACTGAGCAGGGGGATCATGACCTGAGCTGAAGGCTGACGCCTAACTCAATGGACCACGCAGGCACGCCACCAGTTCTTTTCAAATTGCTCCAAAGACCTGAAGAAGGAACACTTTCTAACTCATTCTGCGAGGATGGCACAATCATGACACAAAGCCAGACAAGGACACGACAGGAAATCAACACACCAATGTCCCTTATGAATACTGATGCAAAAGTCCACAACAAAATACCAGCAAAAAGAAATCAGCAGCACTCAAGAAGGATTATGCACCATTATACATCAGTGGGATTCACACCTGGAATGCAAGGATGGCTCAACAAATGCAAGTGGATTAATATAAATACAGCAGGTCAACAAAAGGGAAAAAAACCCCACACAATCATCTCGGTTGATGCAGAAAAGCATTTGACAATATTTAACACCCTTTTAGACAAAAACACTCAACTGAAATAGGAATAAAAGTACCTAAACATAACGAAAGCCATATATGAAATGCCCACAGCAAGGACGATATGCAATGGTGAAAGACTGAAAGCTTTTTCTGAAGGATCAGGAACAAGGCAAGCATGTCCACTTTCACCATTCCTGAGTACTCAAGAGAGTACTGGAATTTTTTCTTTTTTTTCCCCTCTCTTTTTTTTTAGATTTTATTTATTTTATTTGTCAGATAGAGAGGAAGTATAAGCAGGGGGAACGGCAGGGAGAGGGATAAGCAGGCTCCCCGCTGAACAGGGAGCCCAATGCAGGACTCAATCCCAGGACCCCAGGGTGACTGGAGCCGAAGGCAGACGCTTAACCGACCGAGCCACCCAGATGTCTCAGTACTAGAATTTCTGTTTTTTTTTTTTTTTTTCTTTTTAAGATTTTATTTATTTATCAGAGAGAGAGACGGGGAGAGCGAGCGAGCACAGGCAGACAGAATGGCAGGCAGAGGCAGAGGGAGAAGCAGGCTCCCCGCTGAGCAAGGAGCCCGACGTGGGACTCGATCCCAGGACGTTGGGATCATGACCTAAACTGAAGGCAGCTGCTTAACCAACTGAGCCACCCAGGCGTCCCTCAGTACTAGAATTTCTAACCAGATCAACAAGGCAAGAAAAATAAAAGGCAATCATATCAGAAAAGAAGATAAATTATCTCCCCGTTTGCAGATGATATGATCTCATATACAGAAAAGCCTAAAGATGCCACAAAAAGGGCACAGGAAACAGTATGTTGGTGTCTCAAAAAATTAAAAATAGGATTACCATAGGATCCAGGAATACTACTACTGTGTATATATTCAAAAGAACTGAAAGTAGGGCCCTGACCAGTATCTGTTCACCCACATTCACAGCAGCATCACTGCAACAGCTAAAACGTGAAAGCCACCCCAGTCTCCACCCACCGATGAACGGATAAGCAGAAAATGGTACGGGAGTCACCCTTTATCTGCAATTTTATCTTCTGTGGTTTTACTTACCCATAGTCAGCTATGGTGTGGAAGCAGATGATCCTCCTTCTGATGTATTATCAGAAGGTCAACAGTAGCCTAACACTACATCCAAATGCCTACATCACCCCCCCTCACTTCTTATCAGAGGCACTTTACCTCACATGACCACGAGAAGGGGGAGTACAGTACGGTATCCTGAGAAAGACCACATTCATACAACTTCTATAGCAAACTGTTCAACTGTTCTATTTTATTTTGTTGTTGCTAATCTCTTACTGTGCCTAATTTATAAATTAAACTTTACCATGTATGTACGTATATATGTATATATGTATGTTAGGAAAAAAAAACAGTGTACATATAGAGTTCAGTACTATCCTTGGTTTCAGGCATTCAGGGGGCCTTGAAAGGTATCCCATGCAGATAAAGGGGGGGCACGACTGTATATACATACACTGGGATATCACTCTGCCTTACAGAGTAAGGAAAGTCTGCCATATTCTACAACATGGTCGAGAACATTATAAGTAAATTAAACCAGTCACAAAAAGACAAATACTGTATGGTTGCACTTACAAGTGGTATTTAAAGTAGTCAAAATCCGGAAGACAAAGCGTAACAGTGGCTGCCAGGGGCCGGGGCAGGGAAGGACGGGGAGCAACTGCTCAGTATGTGCAGGATTTCAGTTTTACAAGATGAAGAGTTATGAGCACGGATGATGGTGATGGTTGCATAATATGAATGCACTTAATACCACTGACCCGTACACTTCTAAGTACGATGGTATATGCATACATTTTTAGAGAGGGAGAAAGGGAGAGGGGGAGGGGCAGAGGGAAGAGAGAGAATCCCAAGCAGACTCCATGCCCCAGGTGGAGCTCAGCGCAGGGCTCAATCCCACAGCCCTGAGATCATGGCCCGAGCTGAAACTAAGAGTCAAGACACTTAACCGACTGAGCCACCCGGGTGCCCCAAGATGGTGTATTTGGTGTGTACCATACATACTAAGAATTAAGAATCAAACTTAAAAATTGTAAGAATGATTAAGTTTTTTTTTTTTTTTACAGAAGTCAACAAAACCAAAACTGCTTCTTTGAGAAGATTAATAAAATCACTAAGCCCAGCAAGGCTGATCGATGTACATGGACATAGAGAAAAGAGGAGACCAAAACCAAGGATCTAGTTTTGAGCTGATACAAACACAGATCAGCTTATACTTTCTTCCTCAGGCCGCCGTGGGCTCCCTATGCTCTGTGCGGAGGCTGTTGGTCAGCGGGAGCACATCCCCTATGCGGGCTGCGGCTTTGTACTTACCGGGCGGCCAGAGAGTAAATGGCATTGGCCGATGCAGAAGGTTTGATTTTGGGGTGCTCGCACTCTGAACCTGCTAATGGGTTGTTATTCACATTCTGGAAAGAAAAGTGAGAAAGAACCTTCTTAACACGACTCAGTGTCTCCTCTTCCTTCTCCGACCCCGTCAAAATAGTAAGAACAGTAACACAGACCCAAACCCTGCTCTCAACGCCACTCACACATTACTACATCTGACCCCAAAGCAGAGTTACTTTCAGGCTCTGAACAAAGTTTAAATGTCAGGGTGAGGAAGACAGAGATCTAAAAAGAGCCAAGGAAATGGGGGGGTTTTGTTTTGACTCTAGAAGATTTGAGGAAATGGGCTGTGGATACAAATACCCTTTCTAGCTTTAAAAACCTACACCTCTTTCTACAGTCACCAGAAAGCCGGACCTAATTCACTCTCACGAATTAAATGGCCTGTCATTCAACGCCACTTGCAAGTGACCATCCCCCTTCTCACGCCACCAAGCAGCAACACCCAGTTCATGTGAGGGCTCCGCCATGTTCCAAACTTCACTGCTCACAGGTTTTTCTCCCCCTTTTTTTATTTGTCTGAAGGGGACTGGCAGCATTACTATGTAGTTATACTGCTAAATGACCTTCAACTATTTGTGTATCACATAAGAAATAACACTGCTCACACACAAGGGAAAGCAGATCAATGAAATGTGCACCAGCGCATTCTCCCTCTTGCTTATTACTTCACGCCATACTCTCCCAAACTCACCTGCCTCCCCCTCATCCTTGAAGGGTCTCCCTCAGAATCAGCACAGCTCACTCTCAACAAGCACTCCAGATCTTTGCTCAGAATTGTACCCCATCCCTCCATGTACCCCCAACCCCAACATCAACTGTCTCAATACCCCCTTTTTTCCTGCTCTTTTTCTCCATAGCTCTCATTAGCATCCAATGTCCTTTTTTTTATTAACTTACCACGTTTGTCTTTACTCCATTAGAATGTAAACTTTGTGAGGGAAGGATTTTTTTTGTGGAGCACACACACAAATGAACCAACAAAAGAACAAATAAGCCTTCCCACCCCCAGGTCTGGAACCCTTAACTCATGCTTATACAATGAACCACTAACCTTCTCTCAATCTACTCTCTTAGCAATCCATTTTTGCATACTACTACTGGATTTATCTCCGTAAACCATCATTTTGCTCATGTCATTCCCCTAAATTTAAAACCTTCAAATGCTCATCTCCTACATAAATTCAAATTCTTTTGGCCTTGATGGGATTTTCGAGGTCCTCCAATCTAGTACTAATGCCCCTTTCTAGACCTTGTCCCTCCTCCGACATACAAAAATTCTGCTCCACTCAAATTACATTACTTCTAGTTCCACAATATACCTCAAGCATCTGTGTCACTGTACTCATGACCTTCACAATATTCACTTTGGAAAGAACACTTTGAATTCAAATGTCATTTGTTCCATAAAGCCCTCATGATTGCTCTATTTGGAAATAATCTCTTCTTTCTCTACAACTTCAATGCTTTCTATTTATAATACACTATATGAATCCAGCCATACATACACACACACAGACAGGTACACACGCGTACCTATCGCCTTATTGGCAAACATGCTTTATCTGTTCTACTCTAGTAGTATACTTCTTGAGAGTATATATACACACGCCTGAGGACAGGGATGTTTCACTGTCTCAGAATCCTGCACAAAACCTATCACAAAACTCTGACCCATTCAACGTCATGCAAAAGTATTTGTTAATAGGCAAAAAAATGTCAGAGACAGGACTCACCATGGAGGTATCCACACTGAATGTGCCTCCAAGCCTGGACACATCCGCTCTGGGTTCCATTTGTGAGGGCAAGGAAAATGGGAGTGAGTGCCTGTTGGTTAATTCTCTGCCTGTCCAGGGGTCACTAGAGTTGGGGGCAACCACTGGTACTTTGGGGATTGGCCGAGGCAGCCATGATTCCCCAAGGCGGCCACAGGGAACAGGGGGCAGTTTGTCTCTGGACAAACAGTCGCCCGGTGTACAAGGCAAGGGACGTCTCTGTGGCCGGGATTCTGCTCCAACAGAATATGGCCGGTCTGGAGGGGGTGGTGGTGGAAGATCTCGAAGTGTGGGAGGTATTGGTAATGGTTTGTCCTTATGAAGGGAGCCAGAAGCTACCTGTAAAGCATGAGGAAAAGTAAATCAATCAAAACCTTCTTATCTAAAAAACCAAAAAACCCCACTGTAATCCACAACGCTATAATCCACAACAAAGAATCAGAAGACTGTAGAAATGGGTAATGTCTTACCTTAGAAGCAGTTCCAAGACCAGAAGCACTGGCAGGAAGAGATACCCGCTGTTGCAGAAGGTCAAGTCGAGGTGGCACTGGGGGAAGGGAAGCTTGTGGGGCCATGGAAAACGGAGAAGGAGGCCGTTCCACCTGACAAACATAAAATTTCCCAATAGGTTATTCTTGTATGAGGGAGTGGCATCTTTCAATTCCTTCTAACGCGTAGACAAGCAAGTACTCTGAACACTGTTACCAATGGGTCAGGCTTCCTGAGTTATTTCTGCGTCACCGTAAGAGGGCGCTCTCAATCACAGAAGTACCACGCAGATCCAAGCCACAGTCAAGTATGGAGAAACGGCTCTGCTACAAGAAGCTTCCTAGCTCACAACTGAAAACAAATATTACAATTTCCACCTCCTCCTCTTCAGAGAAAGAAAAAAATCTTCTCAAGATCAAAAAGAGGAACCCATATAAAATGGAAGGAGCAGACATTAACCTCTCAACAAATCATGTAGGGAAATAACATTTAAGGCACAGAACAATGAGAGATCAAAGATGAGAAATTCTCTGGCTTGTTAGGATAGAACAAAGAAAAAAATAAAGACATTTAGAGGGAAAGAATCAACAGAATGAGTAAAAAGCATCTCAAGTCCTTCTGAAGAAATGTTACTTCAAGTCAGTAATTTAAAGGAATTAATATTTCCCGTCCATTTGTGTTCTTAAAAAAATGAGGTGCCAAATTAGACGAAGCAATACATGTATAACCTCTCCCATTTCCGAGCCTGCAGCAGGGTGATGAATGGCTGGTAAGCTTGTCCGGGCAAGCTATCAAGAGATCTGCATAATTCATACAAAATGCTACTTGGCATTTGCATTCTCTCCCAGGGAGCAATACAGATGGAATAGAGGCAAATATGTATTACAAGCACTTACATAAGATGACAGAAAGATACCCGTTCACATACTTAGGCCTATCATTAGTGCTGGGTGGTAAATGAAGACAAAGAAAGCCCTCACCATTAGCTACCTGCTTTTACTCATGCTTAAGGAAAGGGCTGCATGTCTCTGGTGCACGAGTGATGCAGCATGAACAGTGAGATACCTCAAGGCTTAAGTGAGAAAGTTATTAGGATAATTGTTACTTCATCCATTTCTAGCTAGTCACTGTATCTTGCTGATTCTTCCATGAAAGAGCCTCATATCTTTTTTTAAAGATTTTATCTGACAGAGAGAGACACAGCGAAAAAGGGAACACAAGCAGGGGGAGTGGCAGAGGGAGAAGCAGGCCTTCCCCGAGCAGGGAGCCCAATGTCGGGCTTGATTCCAGGACCCTGGGATTACGACCTAAGCTGAAGACAGATGCTTAACGACTGAGCCACCCAGGCGCCCCAAAAGAGTCTCATATCTTGATCTGCCTCTTCATTCTGCTTACCAACCTCAGATCTGATTTATTAAAACCACCTTCTCACAATTCTCCCAAATTCTAGTTTCTTATCTCACCCAAATCCCTTTGCTTGCCATTACCAGCTGAGCCGTCCTCAGACTACATAACAGCTCGTCCATCCATACTCCCACTCTCCTACCAGTCTCGACTGCAATTCCTACCTCCTTGCCTTTGATCAGGTTGTTTCCCAACTGGAAAAAAGCCCTCTCTGCATTTTCTTTTTTTTTAGGATTTTATTTTTAAGTGATCTCTACACTCAACCCAACGGGGGGCTCAAACTCACAACCCCAAGATAAGAGTTGCACGTTCCACTGACTGAGCCAGCCAGGCGCCCCTCTCTGCCTACTACAACCCCTCTCGCCATCTATGGCTCGTTCCCCTTCCTGAAGTGCAGAGGGCTAAGCTAATTACACTCTCTGTGGCTCAACATCATAACCTATCCTTGCACCATTCTTTTATTACAGCAGATAATCAAGTTGCACAAAAAGATAAAAAACACAAGTGGAGAGGAAATGATCAGAGAAATACCACAAGAATGGTTCTATGACCAAAGGGACATAAATATCCACATAGAAAGGGTTTACTGCATAGCCAGCCCAGTGAAGGAAAAAAAACCATGACAAACAAGCAAACAAACCAAAAAGCACCCCTGTGTTTTCAAGGAATCAAGCATAAGGAGAATAACCTAAAAGCTTCTCGGATAACAGGAAAGGGGACACCAAATAGCCAAAAAACACTAGAACCTGAAGTGAAGTGAAGCCATAACAATTTTTAGAGTTTTTTTTCAACCTAGCACTGGGTAACCAGTCAGTCTAAAGGCTGAACAGATATCTAAGGTATCAAACGTCTCAAAAGTTTTCTCCTGGGGTGCCTCAGTGGGTTAAGCCTCTGCCTTTGGCTCAGGTCATGATCCCAGAGTCCTGGGATTGAGCCCCACATCGGGCTCCCGGCTCTATGGGGACCCTGGTTCCTCCTCTCTCTCTGCCTGCCTCTCTGCCTACTTGTGGTCTCTCTCTCTTTGTCAAATAAATAAAAAATCTAAAAAAAAAAAAAAAGTTTTGTCTTGCACCTTTCTGAGGACATACTTCATCCACGAAAGGAAGTAAAGCAAGAAAGAGGAAACCGTGGGAGCCATGTTTCCCATGTCACCATGTTATATACTGTCTACTGTATTTACAAAGTTTAGTTCATAGAAAATTATACTGAGAGAATGTCAGACAGCTTGGTAAGATCTGGTAGTGACAGGTACAAACAGAAAACTAAGGAAACAAAAATAAAGCAATTTGGAGTGCCCAGGAGGCTCCGTCGGTTAAGCTCCAAGTTGTCATTTCGGCTCAGGTCATGATCTCACAGGGTTGTGAGATGGAGTCCTACATCTGGCTCTCAGCTCAGTGGGGAGTCTGCTGGAGATTCTGTCCCTCTCCCTCTGCTTCTCCCCCTGCCCCCACTCGTGTGCTCACACCCTCTCTCAAATAAGTAAAATCTTAAAAAAAATATATATATATGTATATATAGCAATTTTCCCAGGAAAAGCAGAAGGTCATATGAGAAAACAACAGCAATTACATCATATTGTATTGCTTGGAACAGCAAGGAACAAAATCATTTACACACCAAACAGTGATTCGGGCCCCTACCCCCACCAGGAAAAAAAAAAAAAAAAAAACCACCCAAACAAACCACTCAAGTAACCGTAGTGGGGAGATAATCCTTTTCTACAACACCTGAAGTGAACAGATGACAGACACTGAAGAGGCAAGAGAAAGCACTGGAACTATATGGTGTAAAAGGTGTTGAGAACCCACAAATCTGAGCAGGGCCCACAGAGGAGCTGAAGGCAACAGAGGCTGAGAGCCAAGGTTTCTGCCAGCCTTCTAGCAAGTCTTTTAAACTTACCCAATAATCCACATGTGTTTGTCATTTGGATTTTGTAATAAGTACATTCACTGCATTAAAAACAAAACTGCAATAAAACAGCAACAGGGGCGCCTGGATGGCTCAGTGGATTAAGCCTCTGCCTTTGGCTCAGGTCATGATCTCAGGGTCCTGGGATGGAGCCCCACATTGGGCTCTCTGCTCAGTGGGAAATCTGCCTCTCCCCCCACCCCCACCTGCCTCTCTGCCTACTTGTGATCTCCTCTGTGTCAAATAAATAAATAAATAAAATCTATAAAATTAAAAAAAAAAAAAAAACATAACAGCAACAAAAAGCACCCACCGAGGGATGCCTGGATGGCTCAGTGGGTTAAGCATCTGCCTTCGGCTCAGTTCATGATCTCAGGGTCCTGGCATCGAGCCCTGCGTCAGGCTCCTTGCTCAGCGGGGGGAGCCTGCTTCCCCCACTCTGTGCCTGCCACTCTGCCTATTTGTGTTCTCTCCCTCTGACAAATAAATAAATAAAATCTTTAAAAAAAAAAAAAAAGGCGCACCAGCTGACAGCTACCTGGGATGTAACAAGTCAGGCACTAGTCTCATACACCTTCAGGAGTGATTTTAGGACAAACATGGAGATAGGGTGCCTGGTTAAAGCCTCTGCCTTCAGCTCAGGTCATGATCCCAGAGTCCTGGGATAGAGCCCTGCATCAGGCTCTCTGCTCGGTGGGGAGCCTGCTTCCACCTCTCTCTGCCTGCCTCTCTGCCTGCTTGTGATCTCTGTCAAATAAATAATAAAATCTTAAAAAAAAAAAAATAAAAAAAAGTGGGGATAAATTTTAGTTATCTACTCAAAAAAGTTAAGTATTTTATAACAAATTTAATTCATACAAAGAATAATAGACACCCATGTAGCACCTACTGAACAACTAAGAAATCCAAGAGCACTGACTGCGCAATTCCCATTGCCCCTCCCCTAATTATATCCTTTCCTCCATCAAAGAGTTTAAATGTACATTCACTTTCATCCAGCAGTTCCACTGCCAGGAATTTAAACTACAGACCTGAAAAGAGTATCAGTCTGTGTAAGTCTGGAAATAATGTGAACGTCCATTAAGAAACTAAATAAATTACGGAATGGCCAAGCGACAGCACCATGCACGAAGCTGTTTTTTTCTGTATTTGAACTTCTCCAGTGTAGGTTTTAACTTTTATTTAAATGAGTAAATTTAAAATCATTCATACAGATCAGCTATGGGAAAGGGGTTCCTTTTCTTTTCTTTACAGCCCTACAGCACTTAGAGTGTGGACCCAACATCTACAACAGCGCACGCTGTCTGCGTGTGGTAAGCTGTTCCACCCGCACGCATGCTCTCTTCTCAAATACAACCACTAGCTCCTTGCAGGCCTTTGTTTCAGGTCTCTTATCTCACTCAATACTTACAGCACCCAATAAAGAGCCTCTTACCCAGCATAATGGACACTTTGCAAAAATACTCTGTTTATTGTAAACCCCTCAAATATCCCATTAAGGCCAACTCCTCGAAACTTGTGCCCTCAAACATTACAGCAATTCAGTGGGTAGTCAATTATTCCCCATGCATGTTAAAAAAACTTGTTTACAACCAATTTTTTTTTTTTTAGAGAAATAAGGTGACACTACACATAATATACAATTATTTTT
This sequence comes from Mustela lutreola, assembly GCF_030435805.1. Taxonomy (NCBI): domain Eukaryota; kingdom Metazoa; phylum Chordata; class Mammalia; order Carnivora; family Mustelidae; genus Mustela; species Mustela lutreola. Next base: position 190,422,241 of record NC_081290.1, on the reverse strand, counting down.
TAAACTTAGTATTGGGCAATTTTTGACTTAAGTATACATACACTGAACTCATTCTGCAGAGCATTCCATTATGGGGACTGTAGCAGGCAGAATGAGGATTCCCCATCCCCCAGCCCCAAGATGTTTATTCACACCCTGAAACCCAGAAACTGAACATGTCATTTTACTTGGTAAAAGGGACTTCGCTAAGTATGGCTCTTGAGATGGGGGAATTACCCTGGACTATCTGGATAGGCCCAATCTAATCACATGAGTCCTTGAGAGCCTGTCTGAAGGTTCTAGCAGCGGAGTGCAGCTACTCATACACCCCAACTGAAGACCAGTCCTCTCCTCTATTGGGGAAGGTTGTGTTCTTCGACCAAGCATGCAGCTTTGGGAGGGACGCACATGGAACTGTGAGGGAGGAAGGGGACACCCGCCTCACCAGCCAGATCGGCCGAATCAACCCTGGTGATCAGTGGGGTGACAGATGTTGCAGCCATACCACCCTCACATCCCACATGAGTCCTTCAAAGCAGAGAACCTCAGAGAGAAGGCAGGAGGAGGAGGAAAGAAATCCAAGAGCCAAAGATTGTGTCTGACCATTAGAAGCTGGGATACCATGAGCAGACAGCCAGCAAGGACATGGGGATCTCAATCCTACAGCTGGCAAGGAACTAAACTCTGCCAAATCCAAATAGAAAAGGAACTGGGTCTTCCCATAGGGCCTACAGGAAGAACTACAGACCTGAATCTTCCCTGATCTAGCTGGAGTGCACACATACTGGGGTTCTGACCTTCAACACTGTAACAGAATAAACTTGTGTTGCTTTAAGCTGCTAAATTTGTAGTAATTTGTTATGGCAGCAACAGAATACAAACACATGGATGTATCATAATTTCTTACTGCTGGACATGTGAGTTGATTCGAATTTTTCATTACTGCAAATAAGGCTATAAGAACTGGATCTGGGGGCGCCTGGGTGACTCAGTGGGTTAAGCCTCTGCCTTCAGCTCAGGTCATGGTCTCAGCGTGCTGGGATTGAGCCCCACATCAGGCTTTCTGCTCAGCAGGGAGCCTGCTTCCTCCTTTCTCTCTGCCTGCCTCTCTGCCTACTCGTGATCTCTCTCTGTGTCAAATAAATAAATAAAATCTTAAAAAAAAAAAAAGGACTGGATCTGTATCTTTGGGTGCTTATCTGAGGATTTCTTTAGGATAAATCCCTAGAATTGGAATTGCTAGTTCAAACTGGGACCATTAATGCATTTTGATGGATGTCAAACTGTCCTTCCAAAAGATGGGCTAATCTGTACCCACATCAACACTGAATGCGATGCCTGTTTCTCCACAGTAAGTATTATTCATCTATAGAATTTTTTTTTTAAGATTTATTTATTCATTTATTTGACAGAGACAGAGAGAGCAATCACAAGTAGACAGAGAGAAAGGGGGAAGCAGGCTCCCCACTAAGCAGAGAGCCTGATGCGGGGCTCGATCCCAGGACCCTGAGATCATGACCTGAGCCGAAGGCAGAGGCTTAACCCACTGAGTCACCCAGGCATGCTCATCTATAGAATTTCATGAAGAGAAAAGGGTAATTTTAATTTCAAATAAATAAAGCCAGGAAAAATCACTTATCTTAGTATTCAGCTTCCCTAATACTCCAGGAGTTACCAATAAATTTTCATCAATGAACAGAAGAAATCTATGTGAGAACATATAAAACTTTATGTTTAGAGATCAAGTTTATGCTTTAGAGAGAAAAATAATCTCTTTTTAAATTTTTTATTTATTTGAGAGAGAGCGAGACAGCATGAGGAGAGAGGGGTGAAGGGAAAGGCAGAAGCAGACTCCCCGCTGGGCAGGGAGCCTGACGTGAGACTTGATTCCAGAACCCCAGGATCATGACCTGAGCCAGAGGCAGACGCTTAACCAACTGAGTCACCCAGGTGTCCCTCAAACTAGTCTCTTAAAATGGACCCAAAGAACCTGTTATAAGGGGCCAAAACTAAAAAATCTGTCCACTTCAAAAAACCAAAAATGTACTACTGCTCATCCCAGTCTTCCTCAACTACCTGCTATTGATAAAGCATAGATTTATTAATTCCTATACTAAAGTTGTTTCAATTTCCAAACATTCAAAGTAATTGCTATGTGCTCAATTTTGAATAGTAAATTACAAATGAGACATGGCTCTTGCCTTCTATAATTTATAATATACCAGGAAATACATTTAATAAACTATTACGAGGTATTAAGTTCTATGGCAGACATACTCAGTGTCTCAGAGACATCTGGGTAGACCTAGAAATGATGTGTATATAAACACATGGGAACTGGGGGGTGGGGGAAGCAGGAACAGTCTGGAAAGGTGTTCTAGGAAATGAAAACTCAACTAACTTATGAAGAAACTACCAAGACAGGGGCACCTGAGTGGTTCAGTTGCCCTCAGCTTCGGCTCAGGTTGTGATCTCAGGGTGCTGGGATTGAGCCCCACTCAGCAGGGAGTCTGCTTGTCCCTCCCCCTCTGCTCTTTCCCTTGCTCACAAGCTCCCTCTCTAAAAGAAATTTTAAAATTCTTTAAAAAAAGAAAAAAGAAACTACCAAGACAAAAGCACAAAGAGATTTTAGTGGTTTGGCCTTGCTGGACCACAAAACATAAAGCAAAAAGGATTTTAAGGGCAAAGTGCAGGAGGAAAGGAGAATTGCTTAAAACCCATTAAGTAACGAGAAGTCATCAGAGTATGAGGCAAAGGAATGGGATGGTCAGGTTTGCGCTGAGCTCTCGGGTGCTGGCAGCGGGGCAAAAAGACGATGATGATGGCCTGAAATAAGGCAGTGGCACTGAGGACAGAGAGGAGGAGACACACTGGATCCAATCATTTAAGAGATCAAATCTATTCCTTTTCCTGGAGGCAGGGGTGGTAGGGCCAAGGGAGAGAGCAAGCGAAAATACCAGACTCCCCGCTGAGCATGGAGCCTAAAGCTGGGCTTGAGCCAAGGACCCCAAGATCATGACCTGAGCTGAAATCAAGTCAGACTCTTAACCAACTGAGCCACCCAGGGGCCTCCCCAAATCCATTCTTTCCATCTACCACGTGTCAGGTAGTAAGGTACTATTATAAAAGAAGGCTGCCCATAAATTTATATAAAAATCCTCCACATTAGAATCTTCTGTTTGCCTTGTATTGCTTACCATCTTCAAAGGACTCCCTTCCTTCTAATTAGTCAGCAGATCCCTGTTTTACCCTACCCACCGATGTTATAAAATTTGATCCTATCTTTCTTAGTCTGTATGTTTCCTCTCTTTACTAGGGCCTTTCCAGTTTGCTTAGCTTCTACCTGGTACCTCCTCTGCCACCCTCCAGTCACTTTGGTCGCCATGTCCTTGGTTACTAACAGTGCCTCTCCCCTCTGCAATCTAACTTTCCAGTGCCAGGACTCCCGTAGGAAAGAACACCAGAACACCAGACCCCACTCAGAGAGGCACAATAGGGCCTCACTGTCATATCGCCTCTCATTCTCTCCAAGCTGAGGAAAGCCCAGTTCTAGGACACAGAGCATGGGCCTTGAAGCCAGAACGTCTGGCCACAGCTATGTAATTTTCAGCCAGTTCCTTAACCTTGCTGTACCTTGGTTTCCTCATCTGCTAAATGAAAATAAGAGTACCTACTCCTGGGCTATTTGAGTATATACGAGGACAGGATTACAAGAGTTAGAAAAAGGGAAGTACTCAGCATGGCATCTCTCACATAGTAAATGCTCAGTAAATAGTCAGCTACTATTGCTTCCTGCGGTCTGGATGTCATCAAATGCTCTCTATTCCTTTAGAACACAACTCACAGTGGAGTCTGCCAGTCTCTGAACCTGAAGTCTCACCTTCGCACCAGCCAGTTCCTTCATCATAAAGAGAGAATCATCAGCTCGTTCATCATCGTCGTCCTCATAATTTGGGGAGGGAGCTCCCTCGGCGCCTTGCCTCAGTAGGCTGCCACTTCCTCGAGGGTCAAATGGATCGACCACAATGGGCTCAGTACCTTTAATTTCACATCGGCAGAAAGGACAGCCCTGGCCTTCGGATTCCTGCAGAGCAAACAGGAGACGGTCAAAGGCTCATCTGTAAGTATGGACAATATGGAAATACATTTCCTAAAGATGAAAAAAGAAACCAGAAGCTTAAAACCTCTCCCACAAACCAGACCATCCTTTCTCTCCATAGAGGATACAAAACGCCCAGTTCCTCCGAGGACTACACAGCAGAGCACACGGTCTGGAGCCATACCTGCCAGGATGTGAGACAGGACGTGCACATGAGGTGTCCACAGGGCTCAATTTTCACATCCTTGTCGTTTTCAGCGCATATTTTACACAGCTGGAAGGTGGAGCCCATCTCACAGTATAATTCATATTGTTCCTTTAATAAAGAAAAATTGAAGAGACTACTTAGCCGAGAGCGGTATCTGTCGAACAAATGAATGACTGCAACCTTCAACTGACACTGGGAAAACTAGACTGTTACTCCCTCCACAAATTTGGCTTATATGGAAGTGCCCCAACAGTGGTCACCATTCTCTCACTGACACAGAAAGCACACGGTCTTGTCCTATTTCAGGTTTTTTAGAGAAACTACACACACATAAATCCACTAGGCTAGTCGATGGTTTAAAACCTAAGTGTTCCAATCACTCCGTAGTGCTCTACCATGAGTTGTGTCGAGGACAAAAGCTTGTCTCCAGAGAAACGGTGAGGAGGTAAAACAAAATTCACCTGGGTCACTTTGATGTGGTCTTGGGGAGTTGGTTCACATAAGCCTGTCAGGTCGGGATTCTGATTCCGTCCATCTGGAAACAGATAGCTGTAAAAAGAGTAACCGGCCTTGGGGTTTTACTAAAGACAATTTATAACTGTTGGCTAATGCAGACAAAATAATAGCTGGGCATTCTCTCATCTAAAAGGGCAACTGTGGGGGCGCCTGGGTGGCTCAGTGGGTTAAAAGGGCAACTGTGTTGGGGTGCCTGGGTGGCTCAGTGGGTTGGTCATGATCCTGGGTACTGGGATTGAGCCCCGCATCAGGACCTCTGCTCAGCAGGGAGCCTGCTTCCTCTCTCTCTCTCTCTCTCTCTCTCTGCCTGCCTCTCTGCCTACCTGTGATCTCTGTCAAAAAATTTTTTTAAAAAAATCTTTAAAAGGACAACTGTGGGGGCATCTGAGTGGCTCCGTCAGTTAAACGTCCAAACTCTGATTCCAGTTCACATCATGACCTCAGCGTGGGGAGACTGAGCCCCGCACCATCAGTTTCACACTCAGCACAGAAGTCCGCTTGAGATGCTCTTTCTCACTCAGCCCCTCCCACGGCTCATGCACACTCTCTCAAATACATAAATAGGCTACTTTGCATAAGGTACAAAGGTAAATCTTTGTATTTATCAAAGATAAATACTTCAAAAAATAAGTAACACAGAACAGTTCCAAGAAGATATTCTCCAAACAATGATACTCCTTCTCTAGGCCACAAGGCCACAGGCTTTATCTTTAAACTAAGTGGCTGACAAACTTTTTCTGTAAAGGGCCACACAAATATTTTAGACTTTGCAAGCCATAGAAGTATGTCCCCTATATTCTTTGGTTGTTATTGTTTATAGTAACCCTTTAAAAAGGAAAACCCATTTTAGTTCCAGGCCATACTGCAACAGCTGGCTGATGGGCCATAGTTGGCCCAACCCCTATTTTAATCTATGGATAGCCATAAAATAAAAATTATTAAATTTATTTTTATTTTATTTTAAGTAGGCTCCACACCCAGCGTGCAGCCTGACACAGGGCTCGATCTCACGACCCTGAGATCAGGACCTGAGCTGAGATCAAGAGTTGGACACTTAACCACTGAGTTACGTCGGTGTCCCCAAATTCTTAATTTAAGCACCATCTGTTTTTGGCCAAAGGCCTAAAATGCCCTTGTTTACCGGCTATTTAACATGGAAAGACAATAATTCAAAAGAAATGTAACAAGAAGCAAAGCAAGCCCCTGAGACCAGGTACCAGGAAGCCCAGAGTGCCGGCCTGCTCTGATACGTGGGGAAGCACTCCCTTCAGCCCCAACGCTGCCGCAGAAAATGGACTCTCCTCGTTGCTTTAAAACACAAGTAGCTTTCTAACAGCTGGTCAACTGCTAGTATTTTTAGTGCCTACCAAGCGATAATCAGTTTGCGTTCCCAAAGGAATAGCATTCTGGAATAAGTAAGAACTTACTTATCAATATTAGCAGAGATTACAAAAGCCCAAAGACTGAAGAAATACTGCCAAACCAAAATGCTTAGAGCAGATGAAGGCCACTGAGCCTGCTCTTATTAAAAACATCTAAGCACTCTAATGTGGGCTAGTTAAATAACTGGTAACATTTCCTGCTAAATGGCATATTTTCAAATATAGATTTGGAAATAAGTTAACATCTGGAAAAGGAAAAATAAACAGTTTACACATGGTAATAACTAAAGCACTAGAGAAAAATCATTTCACTCAAAGAATCCTTTTAAATAACAACAAAAGTCCTACAGAACCTGAAGGTTAAAATAATACAACCTGTTAATATGTTTCTTGAATCTTCAGTCCTGAAGACACCTGGAATCAAGTCACTGATGATTAAGTTTTATAACCCCTAAATTCCTGTATTCCAGCAAGGGGCAAACAGCAGATACTCACAAGCCTTCCCTGAAGCCATCAATCAGGGCTTGGAAGAGAGGTTTATTGTGAGGGATTGTCTGCAGAATGTTCCCATCAGCAGTGACATACCCAATAGCCCACTGACCCAGACGAGTGCAACTCAGCCGGAAAATGTAACTGAGAACAGAGATGAACAGAACATTTTATATGCTTTTGTTAGGGTGGAAGGCAAGACAGAGACAAAAATCAAACGGATCATCAATAATAGATTCTACAGTGACTCCAGACCAAAAGCAAAAAATACAGAAGTTCAATTCTTAAGTGGCTTGAAAGCATTTATCAAATCCTAAGATCTGCATAAGTCAATTCTTCTGGTAAACAGACATCAATCCCAGTGCAGCAATGGAGCTACTGGGAAACTAATCCAAGATCACCTTTCCTCTATCCTGGCAGAGGTCACAAAAGCATAGAATTCAGGAGAATAAACACCTTTGCTTCCCAGCACTGACCTGCCCGGTTTGTGAATGAACTTCTGGAGCCGAGCTTTCACTTCATCGTATGTCAGGAAAGCCATGTAACCAGGATGAGTTACAGCAAGACTGTTCCAGTTCCTGAGCAAAGAGGACCAGGGCTAAGGGAACAAGAGCTCGATCAGACCACTTAGCTCAGGACATCCCACCATCCTCAGAGCAAGGAAGAACAGAAAGAAAACCACCTCAATTCTCCATTCATTGTCACAAATTTTCAATTATATGGTTACTTTGAGAGAAATATGTTTGAGACGTAAGAAATCAGAAAAGAGGGGCGCCTGGGTGGCTCAGTGGGTTAAAGCCTCTGCCTTCGGCTCCGGTCACGATCCCAGGGTCCTGGGATCGAGCCCCACATCGGGCTCTCTGCTCAGCGGGGAGCCTGCTTCCTCCTCTCTCTCTCTCTCTACCTGCCTCTCTGCCTACTTGTGATCTCCATCTGTCAAATAAATACATAAAATCTTTAAAAAAAAAATTCAGAAAAGCTAAGAAGAAACAAATATATGCTTGTAGAAAGAAATTTCATTATAAAATGAAATTCAAGACATTTTACAGAAGTTCTAAGCAACAGCAAGGCCCACGTGTACAACTAAAAAGTTGCAAATAAAGGCTTACACCAGTTGGCATACACATATTATCTTTACAGAGAGAAAGAAATGAGCTCTTTCTGAAGTATCAATGCACATTAATAATAACAGTCAAGAATTTCAATACAATAGGAGAAAAAGCTGGAAATGTACATAAATGTCCAGCAACAGGAAACTGATTAAATAGGTCATATTACACCCATCTTCTGGGCATTCTACAATGATTTAAATGATACAAAGAATATTTAAAAGAGAGATTATAAATGTGAGGAGAAGAAAGCGCATTATATAGTTATTGTGTTTAACAATAAATAGATAAAACTGAGTAGTGAGGGTTTTTTTGCTTATAATCTCTACACTGACTAAAAATACTTTTGTATTTTTACAAAATGCACCTGGGTGGCTCAGTGGGTTAAAGCCTCTGCCTTCGGCTCAGGTCATGATCCCAGGGTCCTGGGATCGAGCCCAGCATCGGGCTCTCCGCTTCATGGGAAGCCTGCTTCCTCCCCTCTTTCTGCCTACTTGTAATCTCTGTCTGTCGAATAAATAAATAAATCCTAAAAAAAAATACTTTTGTACAATATGTAAACTTGCAAATGTTATTTTTTTAAAGAGCTCTCCTTTCAGGAAAGAAGCAACTAGTTTAGCCAACATTTTAGTATCCTACCTGAAAGAGTCGTGTGAAGATGTCAAATTCAAAAACTGAAATATAATCATTGCAGGTCAGATCAATAGTGGATTTCAGAGCCATGGCCTCGAGCCCGGAGCTGATGGGATGCACTTCGTGAAGGGCCTGTCGGAAACTCTTCCAAGGGACTATAGTCCTAGATGGGGGAGCAGGGGTGAAAGGGAAGGCAGAGTGAGGTAACAGACAATGCTGTGCACTGCCATAATAACCAAGAAAGCCACATTAAGGTCACAATATCAATTTCAATTCTCTTAAAGAAGTTAAGTTATATTTTGGATTGAGAACAGAAAGGGAATAAATATTTCTTAACTTTCTAATAAGGAAATTAGTAATAGAGAAACCTTTTTCCACTATTCTTTGGCAATATGTCATAAACTAATTCCCTTTCTCATCTTTCTTCACACATCTGTTCTCTTTAGAGAAACATGGAAAGAGAGAGATTACTCTTTTATATAAATGTCATCTGAGGCCAGGCCTTCACTAACTTAAAAGCTTACATTTAAACTAACTTTTTAAAAGCATATAAAACATCCTGAGTTCTTTGAGGAACTCATAATCACAAGGCCTAGACAGGAGGAAATAGTCTTAAGACACAGGAAGAACACAGTTCTGAAAGGGAGGAGGAATAAATTAGTAACATAAGAATGATTAAACCCCAGATAAGGCTAGCACAAGACACTATGGGATTTCTATTTCTCAAGATCTTTATGTAAACACAAGCTCACTGACTCTGAAAAGTTTATGTACTCACTGCCTAGAAATTAAGAGATAAAGTGGCATTTTGAACTCTTCTAAGGAGTTATTAAATTAAAAGGAACAAAGTTAAATTTATTCCGATCCTCTTTAACAAAGTTTTTAAATCACCGATTATTCTGTATTTTACATTTAAGCATATTTTTAAAAAGAAGGCATCTAAAGGGAAATTTATATTAGGATCTGTATGTACAACTAAAAAACTGTATTGCTAATTTTTTTAGTTCCCCGATCCAAATTTCATAGGCTGTACAAGAACATTTATATTAATACTTAAAAACAGAAGTCTAACACATAAATCTGTCTATATAATTTAAAACTTCTATACAACAAAAGACAATATGACAAAGTAGAAAACTAGCCACAGACTAGGAGAAGGTATTTGTAATGTAAGGTAACTAACAATCAGTGTCTTTCAATAGGAAAAAGACAAGTTACTCAGTACAGAAATGGACAAGTTAGGAACAGGAACAGGCAAGTCAGAGTAAGAATCCCAACTGGTCATAACTGCGAAAAGATGCTCAATCTCCTTTGTCATTAGGAATAAAAAGCAAAATATGATACCCAAGTCACACTACCCGTGTTAGCCCGACTGTAGAGCTATGGAATTTGTGTAGACTACTTACAGGGATATAAACTGGTATAACCACTTTGGAAAGCAATTAGGCAATATCTGGCAAAGCAGAGGACGTGAAACTCCCTGATTCAGCTATTTCACTACTAGGCATGTAACTGTGAAGAAGCTCTTGCATATGAAGGCAAAAATAATTTTGTTCACTGTGGCACAGTTTGTGAGCACAAAGAATGTGAAACATAAACCTCTATTAACAGCGGAATGGATAGGGAGAGAGACAGACAAATATTCGATATAAGAGCGTGGGTATCAGTTGAATCTGCAAAGATTTCTTTAAAAAAAAGAACCTCCAAAACATGGGGAGGTAGGTATAATAGTGCCCCCCTTATCTGCAAGGGATACTTTGCAAAATCCTCAGTGGATGGCTGCAAAGGCAGATAGTACCAAACCCTATATATACTGTAGTTTTTTCCTATACATGCACCTATGATAAGTTTAATTTATAATTTAGGCGTAGTAAGACAACAACAATAACAAAATAGAACAATTATAACCAATATACTGTAATGAAAGTTATGTGAATGTGGGTTTTCTCCAACAGCACCTCAGTGCAGTAGACATCCTTCTAGTCATGATGAGATAATATGCCTACATTGAGAAGATGGAGTGAGGGGAAGGACGCAAGCACTGCGACAGTGTTAGGCTACTACTGACGTTGTGTTAATACACCAGGAAGACCATCAGCTTCTGGACCACAGCTGACCTCAGGTATCTGAAACCATGAAAAGTAAAACTGCCAATAAGGGGGGGCCTACTGTACATACGCATTCATTATTTTTCTTTATGCTTTCCCATGACATAATTATTTCATTAATTAAAAAAAATAAACAGGGGCACCCAGTGGGCTCACTTGGTAGACCATGCAACTCTTGATGCTGGGGTTGTGATTTCAAGCATCACACTGAGGCTGCAGTTTATTTTTAAAAAAAGGTAAAACATCAAAAAAAATTTAAGCAGAAGGCCACAACATAAGCTTTAGCTCTTCACAGTTCATATTCATTATTTTGAGGGGCACCTGGGTAGCTCAGTGGTTAAGCGTCTGACTTCTGGGTCTCAGCACAGGGCCTGATCTCAGGGATGGAGTTCCAGACCCACAATGGGCTCCATGCTGAGAGCCTACTTAAGAAACAAACACATAGGGGCGCCTGGGTGGCTCAGTGGATTAGGCCGCTGCCTTTGGCTCGGGTCGTGATCTCAGAGTCCTGGGATCAAGCCCCGCATCGGGCTCTCTGCTCAGCAGGGAGCCTGCTTCCCCCTCTGTCTCTGCCTGCCTCTCTGCCTACTTGTGATCTCTCTCTGTCAAATAAAATAAATAAAATCTTTAAAAAAAAAAAAAAAAAAAAAGAAACAAACACATAAACAAAACAAACAAAAAAATCAAATTCATTATTTTGAGACTTACTTTTCCCCAAAAGCTTTCCTCCAAAATTCTGCAGCATCTGCTTTCGTAATCCGAAATGTGTCTCCTTGAAAGAGTCCACTCGGAAAGATTCCTTTTAGTTCTGCCAGCATGTGGCTGAAGATCAGGGATAGCTTGGTTAGGTTTCGCCTACAAATGATCAAAAAAAAAAAAAAAAAAAAAGTGCAATAATTAAACACATAAAATTACTTCTATTTTAAATGCGCTGAATTCACCAGATCAGGTATGTAATTAATATAAACATGAACATACATTTACAAAGAACCTCTTCAAATATACTTTCTGGCAAATATTATTCAGAGATACATAAAACTAGGAAAGAAGACAGGAAGGAATGTGCTGCTGACACTATTAAATACTCTCATTTTTATCTTTGTTCAAAGAAGAGCTTCAGAAACTGTTTTTGTCCTAACATCATATGAAAGATGGAGATATAACACACGGATGACTGTTGCATTCACTAGGTCCACTCCTACTCCCTGCATTCAAAAAGATGTCCTATAGTAAATCGAAAATTTAACAATTACATATTTTAAGGCTTTCAATCTCAGGTTAATCAGGTCTAATACCTCTGAGTATTAACTAACATGAACAAATCTACTTTTTGAGGATGACATAGATACAATGACTCAACAAATAAAGGTGCAAACTTGTATGTTAACATAATCAATCGCAGGGGCACCTGGGTGGCTCAGTGGGTTAAAGTCTCTGCTTTCAGCTCAGGTCATGATCCCAGGATCCTGGGAATGAGCCCTGCTTTGGGCTCTCTGCTCAGCAGGGAGGCGGCTTCCTCCTCTCTCTGCCTGCTGCTCTGCCTACTTGTGATCTCAGTCTGCCAAATAAATAAATAAAATCTTTTTAAAAAAATCATTCACAAACAAAAGAAAGGAAATAATAAAAAAGCAAAATATACTATTTCTGCTTTGCCTAAGCTACTCTGGATTTTTTTTTAAAGATTTTTTATTTATTTGACAGACAGAGATCACAAGTAGGCAGAGGGAGGGGGGTGGGGGGTGGGTGGGGGAGCAGGCTCCCGGCTGAGCAGAGAGCCCTGGGATCATGACCTGAGCCAAGGCAGAAGCTTTAACCCACTGAGCCACCCAGGCGCCCTATTCTGGATTTTTTTAAAAAAATTTTATTTATCTGAGCTAGAGACAGGGAAAGAGAGAGAGAGAGTGTGCGAGCATGCACCCATGAGTGGGGAGAGGAGCAGAGAAAGGGGAGGAGGAGACACCTCACGGAACAGGGAAGCCCAATGAGGGGCTCAATCCCAGGACTCTGGGGATCATGACCTGAGCCGAAGGCCGTCATTTAATTGGCTAAGCCACCCAGGATCCCAGCTATTCTGGATTTTAAAGCTAATCATATCACTCATCCAAATTAAAAAATAAATTACAATTTTAATATCCAGACCTAACAAGTATTTTCACTTAAATCAGACCTTAAAGAAGTTAAGTTTTACCAAAACAGTTCTTCCTATACCAAACCTGGAATGCTAGTATCCAAACCATGTGACAATTTCTACCTGCATGCATATGCTAGTGCTATGCTTTATCCATTAGTGAGCTTTACTCTGATAACCTCATAAAGATGCCACAGAAAATAATGGAGTTATCGAATCACTATGTTGTATACTTGAAATTAATGTAACATTCTGTCAACTATAATTCAATATAAAAAAGATGCCACATAGTACCAATTTAACACACCAGATGATGCCTCTACTTTGAGGTATGTCCTTTAATCAGATTATCTTTCTTATCTTTAATGTGCTGCCACACAGAGAAAGACAGACAGATGCTTTAGATACTGTTAATACGCCAAACCAGCTACCATCCGTACTTATTTTCACCTTGTCCCCATCATTAGTATTTTTATATTCAAAAGTCTATTCTTAAGTGGATTATAAAATTTCAAGTCAATTCGTGATCAAATTTGAGTACCTAAAAATTCTCTTTCATGGAGAGATTGTTCTCTTTTTTGCTATATAAAATGCTGCACCAAAGACACCAGGTCTTCCTAGCCCTGATTCTTGTGCAAAACGCTACTGAAATCTTTCCAGTCAGCTTTCAACAAATCAGCTTCAGTTCTAAGATCTGTCTTCTTGCACTTTAGCAAGTTATTCTTTCTAGTTTCCGATTTGCTTTCTGAAAGCACTACAAAAGTGATAATATATTCTTTGAAGACAGTCTAAAATAATTCCTATGCTATGTAGATCAAGTGTGAGATACGAAGACAAGCACTTATCCAATCCCTAAGCTCCTTTAACCGTTGTCCTCCTCACACTTTGAGATCCTTCAATTATGGCTTATTAGAACTTTTGCTATTTTATCAAAAAAGAAACAAAAAGCAGAAAGACCAAGAATATATCACAGAATGGGGCACCTGGCTAGTTCAGTAAGTAGACCCTGTGACTCTCGATCTCAGTGTCATGATTTTGAGCCCCACAGTGGAGGTAGAGATCACTTAAATATTTTTTAAAAAGAACGAACTATGCTAAACAGTACAGAACAATGTGTGATATGACCAAAAAGATATATATCCCACTCTCAAGGTTACCACAGACCTTTTTCTGGACTCCTATAATGTTGTCCTCACTTGGTTCTCCTCCTGTTCTCTTAACAGTTATTTCCCAAGAATATGTTCTCCGCCACTTTTCTTTCTTTTCCCATGTGCTCTCCTGACTCTTCCTTCACATTCTCAAGCTTCAGAAACTACCCTGCAAGCAACTCCCAAATCTCAAGCCTTGGAAGCTCTCCAACTCCCAACTGCCAACCACATTCCTCCACTCAAATGCTAGCACCTCAGAGCAACATGTTCAAAATTAAATTAATCTTCCTTCTCAAGTCTGTTCTTACTTCATGTTCTCTTTAATGACAACACCATCTTACTTCTCACAAATTCAAAACCTTAAAGTCATCTTGGTTGCTTCCATTTCCCTTATTCTCCATATCGGATTTATTTGTCAATTTGCTGGCCACTGTTGTCTTTCCACTTTTAAATTATATTCTTTAAAAAGATTATTTATTTATTTATTTATTTGACACACAGAGAGAGAGATCACAAGTAGGCAGAGAGAAAGGGGAAGCAGGCTCCCCACCAAGCAGAGAGCCCGATGTGGGGCTCGATCCCAGTACCCTGGGATCATGACCTAAGCCAAAGGCAGAGGCTTTAACCCACTGAGCCACCCAGGCACCCGAAATTATATTATTATTCTAATATAAGTTCCTTGCTACCTTCCCCCATCTACCCTACAATTCAAAGTTCAGTCTTTCAACATACACACAAAAAGATGCTAACATCACTCATCACGAGACATCCCCTCTCACCTGACAGAATGGTTAAAATAAACAACACAACAAACAACAGGTGTTGGTGAGGGTGTTGACTAGAACTGAACTGGAACAGTCACTGTGGAAAACAGTACGGAGGCTCCTCAGAAAGTTAAAAACAGAACTGACCTACAATCCAGTAATCACACTACTGGTTCTTAACCCAAAAACTATAAACACACACGCACCTCTATGGTTACGGCAGCATTATTTACAATAGCTAAACCAAGGAAGCAGCTCAACTGTCCAGATGAATGGATAAAGAAGATGTGGTGTGTGTGTATATATATATATATATATATATATATATGTCCACGAAATATTACTCAGCCATAAAAAGTGAGATTTTGCCAATTACCACAACATGGATGGAACTAGAGAGGATAATGCCAAGTGAAGTCAGTCAGACAGAGAAAAACAAATACCCTCTGATTTCACTCATATGTGGAATTTAAGAAACGAATGAGCAAAGGAAAATAAAGAAAGAGACATACAAAACAAGAAACAGACTCTTAACTCTAGAGAACAAACTGGTGGCTGCCAGAGGGGCAGTGGGTGGGGAGAGGGGTGGACTAGGTGAAGGGATTCAGAATGCACCTATGGTGGTGAGCGCCGAATCAGGTACAGAACTCTGAATCACTACGCTGTACACCTGAGATTAATTTAACACTCTGCTAACATACTGGATTAAAATAAAACATTTAATAATAATAAAAACAGACTTGAGTCTTCAATCTCCTCCTCTACAGGTCCAATCATGCCATATAATTGCCCTTTTTAAAAATTAATTGTTTATTTATTTATATGAGAGAGAGAGCGTGCGCACACGCACACACGAGCACAAATGGGGTCAGGTGTAGAGGGGAAGCAGACTCCCCGCTGAGCAGGGAGCCAAGATTATGACCTGAGCTGGAGGCAGACACATAACTTGACTGAGCTATCTAGGCGTCCCTAACTGCCCTTTCAGGAGGGAAAATAACAATTTCCACAGTGCCAGTGGGACAAAACCCAAACTCAGCTTTGATCTGATGACTTTCCACTGCCCTGGATCTAACCTACCTTTCTACCTGACTTCTTTCTTTGTTAGGAATATACTCTAGCCAAACTGAATATGTCATCTTTTCTTATACATACCGCCCTTACTCACTTTCCCACCTCTGAGCCTCTGCTTATCTGGTTCCCCAGACTGAAAGAAGACGCAGCTTAAATGTCATTTCCTAAGAAGCCAGCTAGAAGTAATAAGCCACTAAAATACCCACAGCCTATTTGCTGAAGTTCTCAGACCGTCTGAACCCATCTTGTGCTTTAGCTATCTGAGTACACAAGGGCTATATTTCTAATATGTATCTATATCCCACAGGATATCCGGCACAATTTCTAACCTTCATGATACCTTCCGAAAACACTGAGTGCCCACTATGTGCCTGCTGGGCAACAGGGATGGACACAACAGTGAACAAGACAAAATTCCTGTTTTTATGGCATTTACATTCCCACAGGAGAGCATCAGGTAATGGGAGAAAAGTACTCTGAAGAAAAAGCAGAGTATGAGAAGAGAGTCGTGTAGGGTTGCTGTTTTAGAGAAGGTGGTCTTGGGAACCTCTCTCCAAGAGCAGATTTTTTTTTTTTTAATTAAATTTTTATTTATTTATTTGACAGAGAGAGAGGGAGAAAGATCACAAGTAGGCAGAGAGGCAGGCAGAGAGAGAGAGGGAAGCAGGCTCCCTGCTGATCAGAGATCCCAATGCAGGGCTCAATCCCAGGACCCTGAGATCATGACCTGAGCCGAAAGCAGAGACTTAACCCACTGAGCAACTCAGGCGCCCCCAAGAGCAGATTCTTAAACGAGGTATGAAATGGGGACAACGTGAGTCTGGGATGACCAAGCCATATCGGCGCCTTTTCAAATAATCTCACAGTCAGAGGGGCAGCTGGGTGGCTCAGTGGGTTAAAGCCTCTGCCTTTGGCTCAGGTCATGTTCCCAGGGTCCTAGGATAGAGCCCCAGGTCAGGTTCTCTGCTCAGCAGGGAGCCTGCTTCTTCCTCTCTCTCTGCCTGCCTCTCTGCCTACTTGTGATCTCTTGTCTGTCAAACAGATTAAAAAAAAAAAAATTTCCAGTCAGATCTACCAAGTGCCCAGCATTATGCTGGATCAGAGATAAAATATACACACCAAAATAATAATGGACAGAAAGCTATTTTAATATGTGAAGTAAGCCACGAGAAAAGGGAAAGTTATTGACCACAAGGATGTAATGAGACCAGGTACGTAAGAGCAGTTCAAAGTGCTGACTGAAATAGACACAGAAAATCAATTTGAGACACTTTCCTACTTAAGGATGCATTCCCCCAAAAAGCCAGCTTACATTTCTTAAAACCACCAGAGATGCACATCATAAGCATCACACTTCTTAAAAGGAAATTAAGCATCTATAAAATCCCATGGGTCAGAGCATTTTGTAACTGATCTGAGTTGAAATTCTGTTCAATAACATTTTAAGACCATAGGCTTATAGCGGAGTGTCCGCCGTGTACAGAGCTGAATTTAATCAGCAGAATCTGTCTAAACATGTAATCTTAGAATAATGAGGCATGATGGATGTTTAGGCTTATGACAAAGCAAGCAATACTTCGCAAAATTCTGTCAGCAGTTACTTCAATTCATACACTACGTTCTAACAATTCTCCAAAGAAACACAGAGGAACATATCTCTTCTACTTTTTTTTTTTTTTAAAAACAAATACCCTGAAGACATAACTACTCTCAAGTTCCAGCAGCAGCAAGCAATATAGGTTTTTTTTTAACTCAGTATTTGAAGGAGGAGGTCATTTTTATTGCCTTTAATGCCAGACATCTACATCTAAGTAACCACAAATTCTACCGTATAGCTTCCATCTTCCTCTTCTCTTCGCTCACAACTTCCTTATAATCAAATGCTGATTCAGTATGCAGTGTCAGTTTAAGTTCAAGGCCAGTGTCAGTTCTTTTCTCCCTACCTCCAGTTCTATTCTAAAAGCTAACACACCTTTTTTGTACCTCAAGCCTAAAACAACGGTGACATCTTCTGGGTATAATTTCAGCTAGTAGGGACTAAGATTTCTGTGTCACAAATAGGTACATTAAAGATTAAAGAAGCAATTACCGTTCCTGTTTTAGCTTCTAAAGTAGAAAGATAAATACAACTTGAGAGGAATTACAATCACCACTTCTGCAGATCAAACAAGACAGTGTTGAAAAGTAGCCTTTAAATGAATGAGATAAACAGAAACCTCTTCAAATGATTCCGACTGATGAAGTTACTACTGCACAAAATACTGAAAAACAAGTTATCTTATAACTCATAGCCACGAAGTTCTTTGCAGAGGAAGAGGAAATGGAAAAAAGAACATAGTGCGGGGAGATAAATTAACACTTTCTATTAAAATATATTTATTGGATGCCTGGGTGGCTCAGTGGGTTGAGCTCTGCCTTCGGCTCAAGTCATGATCTCAGGGTCCTGGGATCGAGTCCCACATCGGGCTCTCTGCTCAGCAGGGAGCCTGCTTCCCTTCCTCTCTCTGCCTGCCTCTCTGCCTACTTGTGATCTCTGTCAAATAAATAAATAAAATCTTTTAAAAAATTAAAATAAAATATATTCATGAACATTTAAGATGAGTACTGATAGTACCACTCTTCCTTGCTTAGTGAGAATGCCCCAACCCTTCGAAGTACAGCAACAGTATTATGAAGAAAAGGACTGTCGAGAAATCAATACATTAAGGGATTGAGATCTTCTAGGAAAAAAATATTATAAAACAGTCCAATATATTCATAAAGATATTCTCATTTAGGGTGCCATTTTCTGAAACTCCATTTAAATAGAGATAAATTCTATAACTGACAAGCATACTCTGTTTATTCTTTCTATAAGAGTTATCTAAAAATAATGTATGATAATACTAGAGAAGACTAGAGATTTAAAATGTTTTTCCTGGGATGCCTGGTGGGCTCAGTTGGTAGAGTACATGACTCTTGATCTCACAGTTGTGAGTTTGAGCCCCACATAGTTGGGTATACAGATTACTTAAAATTAAAACTAAAATACTTAAAAATAAACAAAATAAAATGTATTTCCTGATCCCCCATTAATTTACTGGGCCCTTGGGCAGTTACTTAACCTCTCTGGGCTGCCACTTCCTGAGATGTAATATAAGGGAGCTGGAACCAATGACTCTTGAAAATCTCTTTCTATGAATAAAAATTTATGAATTTATGCTATTCCATGGATTTGAAACTAGAAACCTTAACTTCAGCAATTTAATTTCACAATAGGATTGAAGAAGAAAGACTCAAGAGAAAGCAAACTAGTATATATATCTTTATAAGAATGAGGACTAGAAATTATAAGATAATTTTACAAGTTTATTTTCTTTCTGTCTACAAAGAATTTTTTTTTACTTTTTAATATTTTAATTTTTTTAAATTAAACTCAATTAAATAACATAATGTACTATTAGTCTCAGAGGTAGAGGTTAAAGATTCATCAGTCTTATATAACACCCGGGGCTCGTAACATCACATGCCCTCCTTAATGTCATCACCCGGTCACCCCATCTCCCCCTCCCTCCCTTCCAGCAACCCTCAGTTTGTTTCCTATGATTAAGAGTCTCTTATGGTTTGTCTCCTTCTCTGATTTCATCTTGTTTTATTTTTGCCTGCAAAGAACTTGTTCATTTATTTTTAAAGATTCTATTTATTTATTTATTTTGACAGAGACGGAGAGAAAATGAGCACACAAGCAAGGAGAGCAGCAGGCAGAGGGAGAGGGAGAAGCAGGCTCCTCACTGAGCAGGAAGCCCAACGTGGGGCTCAAATCTTAAGACCCTAGGATCATGACCTGAGCTGACTGGCAGAAGCTTAACTGACTGAGCCACCCAGCGCCCAACCTACAAAGAATTCAAATGAACTCATGTCTCATGGAATTTAAATGAGCAGTTAATTGTATGAACCCACTGTGGGATCTGAAAAGTTAATCTGATCTGGTAAATACTGTTTTCTATTCTAACACCGGGGATTTACTAAATCCCAGAATGTGTGGTAGGTTATTTTACTCAATTTCATTTCTGAAGAAATAACTAACATCAAAAATCATCGAAGCCGGGGCACCCGGGTATCTCAGTTGGTTCAGTGTCTGCCTTCGGCTCGGGTTATGATCCCAGGGTCCTGGAATTGAACCCCACGTTGGACTCTCTGCTCAGCCGGGAGTCAGTTTCTCCCTCTGCCCCTCCCCCCGCTCATGCTCGCTCTCTCTCTCTCAAATAAATAAAATCTTTAAAAAAAAAGTCACCTCAGCCATTTCAAAATACTACCTTACATGAAAACAGTTCAAAGTTTCCGGAAGAAGTTTCTTTGATTTTCAAAGAGAAGAAAACAGAACTTGCCTTTTACCATTTAGTTACTTAAGAGATTCTAAGTGATGGGGGATACAACTGGTGTAAATTCAATTTCTCTGCATGACAGAATTTTCATAACGAAACACTGGGGGAACCCCAATAATTTAGGCTGGAATCTATTTTAATATTTATGGGCCCAATGAACCTCTACTTCCCAGTGAGTAAATTTCAAAATGATTAGCACTTTTGATACAATGATTAACAAACAAGCTATAGAACATTATATAGTATCATCTTGAAGTTGTAAAATCTTCCCCCAAATGAGGTCACAGCGATACCCCATTTTTTGCCATTCAGCCAGCAGTGTGAGGTAAAGGCCCCATATAGAGGACGATAAATTGATTATACTGTTGAATGGTGAAACGATCAATGCTTGTAAGAATTTCATTTGCTGCCACCATTTCAGCGATAACTATGCTGCTTTCCTCTTCAATGAACCCTGAGAACCTTATATGCAAACACAGTGTCATCCAAAGAATGCTGAGAGCATACTGTGGTGAACATTCATAACCGGGCAGAAGCACCCCTGCTCACAGTAATCAGCTTTAAAAATAGATAGAACGGAACTTCTTTCAACAAGCTCCACAGGAAGTCAATAAAGTACTGTTTAACTCTTATCTGCTTAAACTGCTTAAAAAAAGGGGATGGGGGTGGCAAAACTAGAACCATCACCTACAAAAGGAGTTCTGAGCCAGTATCTCTAAAAATATCAATGACCTTTTTTTTTTCCAAAATACAAAACACATATTAAATGTACCTGTTGCTATACTTGTGGCCATCCTTTTTAAGACCCTCAAGTTACATGTAACAGACTACCATCACAGCACTAACCATCCACAGCATTTTCAGCTCCCTGTTTCACAGAATTGAAAGCTGAAGGGACACTAATCTAATTCACCGGATGAGTAGGAAGGCAGCAGCCCATGTGAGAATCTCCAGTACTCCCCTCACACTTCTAACAAATTAATCTTAAGCCACAGACTCAATCTCATTACTCCCCCTACACAAAAATCTTCAAAGACTCCCCAATAACCACCAAAAAAGTTCAAGTTGTTCAGCTTACAAATCAGAGCACTTACAATATGGTCCTGATTCATCTTTCTAAACACACATGACTCATTATTCCCCCCAAATCCTATAGTTTCCGGGGCCCCACACCTTTCTTGATGATGTTACGTCAACAATTCATGCCTCTATTTCTAACAGTTAACCTTAAGAGCTTACTGCACATCAGATGCTTTGCTAAGCTACATATATACCTCATTTAATTCTCATAATAGTGCATTGAAATAGGAATTACTAATACTATCACACAAATGAGAAACAAAGACTTAATGATGTTAAATAACTTGCCCAAGGTCACAGAGCTAGTAAATGGCAAAGCTGGTCTACTGATTCAAGAGCCCAGACTGATCAGTATGATTCAGATTTCCTTTCTATCGCCTATGGTTACTGAACTCCTGCCCAAAGTCCATCTCAAATGCTATCTCCCCAGTGTGTGCAGTGGGGCGGGCAGGTGTGGGATATTTGCCTGTCTTTATTCCATGTCCACTCTCCAGCCCGAGACCCCGAAGCACCTTGCTCATACTCAGCACAAGCTCTACCATATTCTCTTTTGTATCCGTTGTCTTAGTCCCCAACTGGACAACTCCTTGTGGGCAGGGACGGTGTCTCACATACTTTGTCTCCTGCAGTAGTGAGCACACTGCCTTGCACCTAACAGGCATTCAATAAATTTGTAGAACTGAACGGGAAATTTTTTTTTTTAAATAAACATTTTACTCTGGAACCTTAGATTTATAAAAGAAGTTGAAGATACTACAGAATTTCCCATGCAGCCCTCATTCAGTTTCAGTTTCCCTTAATAGTATTAAGACCTTATATTACTGTGGTTCATTTGTGAACACTAACAAACCAACAACCATATGGTCCTATCAACTGAACCGCAACTTTCTGCAGGTCTTGCCTGTTTTTTTCCATTAATGCCCTTATTTGTTTCAGGATCCAATCCAGGATACATAGCATTTAACATCACATCTCCTTACTCTCCTCTGGTCTGCGGTAGTTTCTTAGTCTTTGTTCTTCTTCGACCTCACAGAGTTTTAAGGGGTTCCTGTCAGGTATTTTGCAGAACATCCCCGGATATGCTTAGCTGATGTTAAGCTCGTATTTTTGATGAGGCCTGAGTTTACAGAGAGAATCCCACGGAAGTGAGATGCCCTTCTCATCACATCCTATCAGGGGCTACATGAAGTCCACATGACATCACTGGTGATGCAAATCTTGATCACTGGGTTAATGCCAGGAGTGTTTGGCATTCTTCTCCACCAGACAGTTACTAGTGGACAAGATGTCCTTTTTCACCAACAGTTGTCCTTTCCTAACTCATCTGAAACAGGGTCATTTATACTAGAGACAATATTTGAAAATAATTATTTCCTAAAGAGTTTAAGAACATAATCTGACTTCCCTGTATTTATAACCTTTGAATTTATTCAACTCAAGTTTTGAAAGGTAAGTATATAAGCTATTACAGACACTGAAGCATTTGTCTGCAGCTAAAAGTGTATTAACCCCAGTATCTGATTACTTCTTCTCCAGACCAGTTCTTTAAAGAATATGCAAGCACTTAAGTAACAAAATGCAAAACGAAAAATCATCTCTAAAACTTCTCATACCTTCTCACTAGCAAATGACAAAACCACCAAGTTGCTTTCAGAAAGCCTGTCCTATGAACTTAAAAAATATATTTAAAAATATATGGATACACAGACAGACAAAACAACTTATACTGAGCAGGAAACAGCTCTAACAGAATCTAATCAAATATGCAGAAAGTCTATCTGGTTATCATTAATTATTTACCTCCTAAATATATGACACATTAGACATTTAAATATATGGTTTCTCTGAACAAATACAGAGTAGCTACTGAACTTTAGTATCCTCAAAACAGGGGAAGAAATATGGAATTTTCTGTAACTATCTGAATCTAAGACTTTTGAAGGGATCAAAACTGGAGAAATCCTCATAACTGCCACTCTCTTCAATATATTTTCCATGAAAAATAATCCTCCTTGGGATGGCCTGAATAGTTCAGTCAGTTAAGTGTCTGCCTTCAGCTCAGGTCATGATCCCAGGGTCCTGGGATAGAGCCCCACATCAGGCTCCCTGCTTGGCCAGATGCCTGCTTCTCTTCTCTCCCATTCCCCCTACTTGTATCTCTGCTCTTGCTGTCTCTCCGTCAAATAAATAAATAAAATCTTTTAAGAACAAAGAGGAGGGGCAAAACAAATGCAGGGCACATGGTTAGCTCAGTTGGAAGAGAGTGCAACTTTTGGTCTCAGGGTCATGAGCTGGAGCCCATACTGGGTGTGGAGATTACTTAAAATATATACATAAATAAATTTTAAAAAGGCAGAACAAATCCATGTGAACAGTTATTTTGAAAATACTGGCCAATCAATGTCCCAAGCAAACTACCTTTATAAGAAAATCATGCTGGGGCACCTGGGTGGCTCAGTGAGTTAAGCCGCTGCCTTCGGCTCAGGTCATGATCTCAGGGTCCTGGGATCGAGCCCCGCATCGGACTCTCTGCTCATCGGGGAGCCTGCTTCCTCCTCTCTCTCTCTGCCTGCCTCTCTGCCTGCTTGTGGTCTCTCTCTGTCAAATAAATAAAATCTTTAAAAAAAAAAAAAGAAAAGAAAATCATTCTAGTTTTGTATATTCTCACCTAAGGCAGAAAGTAATGCCCTCTCTTTGAGACCCAGTCTTTGTCGGTATCTTTTATAAAGACTCGAAAATGCACTTAGCATCTTAGCACAGCTTCATAGATTGTAGGATTTCAGGGGCTGTGCCACCTACCCAGTAGCATCTACCCTACTTCCAAACAGGAAAATGAACATTTGAGCCACCCATGTGTATTGAAGCCACCACGCAAGAGTAAACAGTGTTTACTGTGTGCAGTAAATTCAGCAAAGTAAAACACATATGATAAAATGTCAACAGGGTCAAGGTGCAGAGGTATATTCACATATGAGGAAAAATAAAGAAAAAAAAATCACAAATGTACCTTGAATAGAATACGAGATATCTGAAAGCTATATGCAAACTTAAACCGATCATGATGAACTGGTAGAAACTGAATGGTACTTGAAAAAGTGATGTGGAGTGCCTGGGTGGCTCAGTGGGTTAAGCCTCTGCCTTCAGCTCAGGTCATGCTCTTAGGGTCCTGGGTTCAAGCCCTGCATCGGGCTCTCTGCCCAGCGGGGAGCCTGCTTCTTCCTCTCTCTCTGCCTGCCTCTTTGCCTACTTGTGATCTCTGTGAAATAAATAAAAGAAATCATTAAAAAAAAAGAAAGAAAAAAGAAAAAGTGATGTGTTTTGCCTGTGAAAGGAGGAGGGGAGGGTTTAAACAAAGAGAGGAAACCAAAAAATGGTAACTGAAAAAATGAATTGGTAAAAATCTTCAGAACGCAGCAACTCTTAAAATCTTAACATCTAATTCTGTTCTGTCTCAACATCAAATTAGACACACAATATAGAAGGCATTTTAATAAAAATTACAGAGAACTCTAGTCCAATAACTTTTACTAATTCACTCATTCCACAAATACTAAAAGCCTACTCTATGGCAAGCACTGTTTTAAGCTTACAAATTTAGGGGAAATGGACTATTTCATTTCAAACGCTGAGTAAACCACAACCATTAAACAGAGTAGGTATCAAAAGTCCCTCCCCAGCCCTCAGAGACATAGCAATGCACGCACATGTGCACAAGCATGCCCACTAGACCATAACAGAACTACAGAAGAAATTTTTGCTAGATATTCCCCACAAAAGCAAATTCTTACTTTTGCAAATTGTCACAAAATGAGAAAGAATTAGGTCACTGTGATTATTTCTATAATCAAACACAAGAAAAAAATTACATGCTAGTTTCACTTACTAATATAATGTATTATATAGGTGAATAAATCATAAATGATTGTTAGTTATATATTTATATATTATACATACTAATATAACACATTACATAGATAAAAAAAAATCATAAGTGACTGTTTTGTTTTTAAAATAAAGATTTTTGGGTCACCTGGGTGGCTCAGTGGGTTAAGCCTCTGCCTTCAGCTCAGGTCATGGTCTCAAGGTCCTAGGATTGAGCTCTGCATCGATCAGACTCTCTGCTCTGCAGGGAGCCTGCTTCCTCCTCTCTCTCTGCCTGCCTCTCTGCCTACTTGTGATCTCTGTCTGTCAAATAAATAAATAAAATCTTTTTTAAAAAAATAAATAAAATAAAGATTTTCTTTATTTTAGAGACACAGAGAGAATGTGAGCAGGGGGAGAGAAGAGGGAAAGGCAGAGAATCTCAAGCAGACTATGCACTGAGTGTGAAGCCAGACACGGGACTCGATCTCACAACCCTGAGATCAGGACTTGAGCCAAAATCAAGAGCTGGATGCTCAGTCGACTGAGCCACCCAGGAGCCCCAGAATCATAAATGATTGTTAAATAGAGTCCAGTGAGCATTTACACATCATTACAAACTAGAGATAATCCAAGCAATGCAAGGATAGTTTAACTTTGCTGATGTGTAACCATAATTCACTGCACATAGAGAAACACAACATGAGGCACCTGGGTGTCTCAGCTGGTGGAGCATCCAACCCTTGATTCTGGCTCAGGCTGTGATCTCATGGTCATGAGATCCAGACCCACGCTGGGCTCTGCGCTCAGCAGGGAGTTTGCTTGAGATTCTCTCTCTCCCTCTGTCCCTCCCATTCAACTCCATCCCTGTGAGCTGTCTTAAATAAATCAAGAAAGAAAAGAGAAGAGAAGGGAAAGGAAAGAAAAATAAAACATGTTCAGTTCACAGAGCCAGTGACTTCTTACGTCCATGGCAGTCCAGTTACCACTGTGGTCCCAGCTCCCACCATCTCACCCGGGCGACTGGTTTAGCTCCTGACTGGTCATCCTGTACTCTCTGGCAATGAGCTCAGCAATGAGCTATACAGACCAAGGGTTCCTCCTTCCCCTCCCTCTGCCAGGAGGGGTTTCTAGTAAACCCCTTTCCAAGGGTTCCCACAGTCTCAGGTGCACGACAGATGGTTCTCAGTAACTCCTAGAAACAGGTGGTTCCTAGACTTCGCCTTTTTACCTCACTCACCACAGTTAACCCCATTAAAAGAGAGGACAGGGTGGGCTGGGAGACAGAGTTTCCTTCCTGAAGCCCAGTCTCACCGAACAGCCAGGTGTGCCCCAGCCTGAGCACTCCTCTCCACAGCACACCAAGAAGAGGGGGTCTGCGTTCCTGTCATCCTTCTAACCATGAACTCCAGCCTGACCTTCACCTGCAGCCCACTGAGAGCAAGTTCTCAGAACTACTTGCTGACCGAATACTTGTAGCAAGAAAACTTCAACAGCCTTTGCATTAGGACACTCACTGCTTCTGAAAAGGTGATGGTAAAGCATACATGAGATCAAAATGACTATTTTAACCATTTTCAAGTGTATAATTCAGTGGATAGAGCACTCAATACTTTTCTTCTTCCCTTATTTTTCACTGACTATGGATCTCTGCGTTTTTTCCTTAAGATTTTATTTATTCATTTGACAGAAACAGAGAACATAAGCAAGGGGAAGAGCAGGCAAAGGAAGAGGGAGAAGCAGGCTCCCTGCCCAGGGAAGCGAAACCCAATGGTCTCAATGCCAGGACCTAGGATCAGACCTAAGCTGAAGGCAGACACTTCAACAACTGAGCCACCCAGGTGCCCCTCTAATTTTTTTTTTTAAAGCAAATACTGGGGCGCCTGGATGGCTCAGTCAGTTAAGTGTCTGCTGCTTTGGCCTGAGGTCATGATCCCAGAAGTCCTGGGTTTGAGTCCTGCTCAGCGGGGAATCTGCTTCTCCTCTCCCTCTGTAGCTCCCCAGCTTGTGCTCTCTCGCTCGCTATCAAATAAATAAAATCTTTAAAAGAAAAAAAAAGCAAATACTTAGG
Source organism: Mustela lutreola (assembly GCF_030435805.1). NCBI lineage: Eukaryota > Metazoa > Chordata > Mammalia > Carnivora > Mustelidae > Mustela > Mustela lutreola. The sequence goes on along the minus strand of NC_081290.1, from coordinate 190,395,231 downwards.
TCTGCTTTCTGTGAACAATGCACTATTCTAAGTGTTTTCCAAATATTGCCGTATTTATTATAACACGACGGTCCCAGAACACCTTTAAGTGAGATAGCTAAGGCAAAGAGCAGTACCTGGACTCAAGGCATAGACAGTGAATGGCAGAGGGCTCCACTCTGGGCAATCCAGCTCACACAATCCAGCTCTAATTCTGTTCTGTCTCAACATCCCTGCTCAACATGCCATATTTCCCAACACACGCTTGTGTCACTGCCTGAGAAACTGAGAAACTGTGCTATATAAGGCAGGGCCTTAATGATCATTTAGGATCTGCAAGTGAAGATTTAATCTATAAAACCCTGATCCAGTGATTAAAAGGTAAAATAGTTAATATTCACTCACACAGAGATAGGTCTAAAGATCCCCAGGACAAAGGTTCAGGCTGAGAATTTAGCTCACAGTTACAACAAGTAACAATGGAGGATTCTCTTTCCTAAGTGTCTTTTTTTATCACGTTCTTTGAAGTCAGAACAGGAGAATTTAAAAAAAAAAAAAAAAAAAAAAAAAGGATCAACTTTACCCAGGAAATACAAGTCAACCATTTTAAATGTAAATAACTGGGGAAGAAGTTCTAAGAATGAAACAAGCTGAAGACTACTAAACTCTGAATGCTTACACTTGGATTTCAACCATTCAGGTATATTGTATTAGACACTGAAGCGGGGTGAGTGTTTTGCATGTGAAAGGAGGAGGGGGAGGGTTTAAGCAAAGAGAGGAAACAAAAATGTTAGCGAAGCCTCCTTACTCCGTTTCTTTGACAAATTTAAAACACTGGATTTAAGCTTTGGCGGGGAGGGGGGGGGGACGACGACATGTATTTTAATACACAGTAAGTAAAAAAAAATTAAGCTGCCAGGATTAAAGTACACAATGCATTTGCTCCTTCGTACACTACAGCCTGGCAAAAAAGACATTCTTGGAGCCAGTTTTTGACCTTGTTCTTTAAGATGGTCTAATTTAAATGCAGTTGTGCACTTCCCAAGTATTATGGTTTTAGAGCAAGGCTTGGCTGGCACTAGTAGAACGAAGTGATTAGGAAAAGCTTTTGCACATTCTACTTGACATTCGCTGCCTACTTCTCTATAATGTTCTGGTTTTCTACAAGTTATCACAGATTCTTTGAGAGGAGGCAAGGGAGAACTTCATGTTCCCTCTATTTGCATAACCAAGCTTATGTCCAATACAAAATATAAAGACAAAATCCTGTGGTAAATCACACTATTTGATGAGGGAGCAGGAGGCTGGCTGAGGACAAAGCAAAAGCTGGCGCCTTGCACCCCCTCTTCACCCTTTCCCCTCCGTAAGTGTAGCATCCCTCAGGCAGCCCTGACTGCCATGAACAATAAGCAAATAGTTAACTTGCAGAGCTCACAATACTGCTTAGACAGGAGTCTCCCTTGGCTTACAAATGTCCTAAATCTCACTAACAAAGACATTGATAGCAGGATTGTGACACCCCACCAAAAAGTCTCCCAACTATCTTGATGTTGATGGCTGGTCTAAAGACAACATTGATCCAGCAGCAAGGGCAAGGCCTCCGGCAGGCCTGGAACATCCTGGCACCTTGTAGGCCCTCTTTAGCATATGAAACTCCACTGGAACCTCCCTTCCCCTCACCTTCCCCTAACAGTAGGGTACATAACCTGCCATCCCTCACGGCACGGGGCAGCAGCTCTTCCAGCCCACGGGTCCTGTCCCCGTGCTTTAATAAACCACCATTTTGCACCAAAGATGTCTCAAGAATTCTTTCTTGGTCATCGGCTCCGGACCTCAGCCCACCAAACCTCACCTAGGTTCTAGAACTTCATCACTATTGAGTATTTTTGTGTGCAAAAGACATACCAATTAAAAGATGTACTCATGTCTGAGTCTACGTGGTTTACTATTTCATATGATACTTGAAGTGTTACCTCCAAGGGACCATTTCTGTAATATGGAGTGGAATATACTGTTACCATTCCTCTACATTCAAAGAAAACCAAAATAATTAGTAATAAACATTTGGGAAACTAGCTTTAAAAGAAAAAAAAGAAAGAACGAAAAAAGAGGTTCAGGCACTTAACTAGCTACTCGTCCTTGGGTAACTTATTCTAACTCTAAATAATACAAAAATGCCTACTCAGGTCCTCTGCCCATTTTTTAGTCAGATTATTTGTATTTCTGGTCTTGAGTTGTAGGGAATCTTTATGTACTTTGATAACTAACCCCATATTGGATATATCACTTACAGATATTTTTCTCCCCTTCAGCAGGCTGCCTTTTTGTTTTGTTGATGGTTTCCTTCACTGTGCAAAAGCTTTCTAATTCTATGTCATCTCAACTGTTTATTTTTGCTTTTGTTTCTCTGGCCTGAGGAGACGAATCCAGAAAAATATTGCTAAGGCCAATGTCCAAGAGTTTATTGCCTAGATTTTCTTTTCTTTCTTTCTTTTTTTTTTTTTAAGATTTATTTATTTGAGAGAGAGGGCACACACACAGGGGGTGGCGGGCAGAGGGAGAGACAGTCTTTTTATTTAATGATTTTTTTCCAGTATTTTATTCATTTATTTGAGGGGGGGCAGAGGATAAGGGAGGAGCAGAGTCCCTGCTGAGCCCCTGGGACCAGTATGTAAGCTAAAGGCAGATACTCAACCAGCTGAGCCACCCAGGCGCCCAAGACAGAGTCTTAAGCAGACTCTACACGGTGCTCAATCTTATGACCCTGAGATCATTACCTGAGCTAAAACCGAGTCAGATGCTTGACTGAATGCATCACCAGGCACCCCTAGATTTTCCTTTGGGAGTTGTATGGTTTTATATTTTAATCCAAATCCCTTCTCACTTCTTTTTGATAAATTTCTAAAAGTGGAACTGAGAAAGATTCTAAATTTTTCTATATATACCAGCCCCCAGAAAGGCTAAACCAGTTTCATTCCCACCACAACCAGGTAAGGGAGTACTCCCTTTTCCTGCATGCACCCTCCTTTGAAACACTAATTATAAGCTGATTTTCCAATTTTTTGCCAATTTGGGGGGCTAAAGAAAATTATTTTATGACTCATAAACTCAACTGTTCTTTTAATATTTATATGTGCCCTTTTATTTTTCTTTTGTGAACTAGTCATTTCCTTTGTCAATTTTCCATTTAGAAAGAGGATTTTTTTTAGTTTTTAAAAATTTTTTAAGATTTTATTTATTTCTTTGACAGAGAGAGAGGGAGAGCACAAGCAGGGGGAGCAGCAGAGGGAGAGTTCCGAGAAGCGGGCTCCCTACTAAGCAAGGAGCTTGCTGCAGGGCTTAATCCCAGGATGCCAGGATCATACTTGAGCCACCCAGGCATTCTCCCCTCTTTTTTCTTTGTGGCTCTTGCAATCTATTCTCTCCCTTCTTCCTTCCTCAGTCTCCACTGCCGACTCCTCTCCCCTTAGATGATTCTGTCCACTCTGCTGGCTTTAAATACCGCCAAAAACTGCATCCCACACATCCCCCTCTGAATTCCGAAGTCTAATACAGCCAATTGCCTGCTTGACTTATTGCCTTAGACGGCTCATAAAAATATCTCCAATGTAAACAAGTCCAAAATGGAACTCTTGATCCTCCTCACTCCCAATTTAGCTCTCCCCACATCTATACTCCGAATACCCCATTTTAGTAAATGCCGCTGCCACTGGCAGAGTTAATGACAGAGACCTATACGTCATCTTTTTTTTTTTTTTTTTTTTAAAGATTTTATTTATTTATCAGAGAGAGAGAGGGGGAGAGAGCGAGCACAGGCAGACAGAATGACAGGCAGAGGCAGAGGGAGAAGCAGGCTCCCCACCAAGCAAGGAGCCTGATGTGGGACTCGATCCCAGCACGCTGGGATCATGACCTGAGCCGAAGGCAGCTGCTTAACCAACTGAGCCACCCAGGCGTCCCAGACCTATACGTCATCTTGATCCTTCCCTGTTATTTCTTCCTGCCCTCCTCTTGTCCAATTCCCCAGGAATTCTTTCTGATTCTAGCTCCAATCTGCCCACTTTTCTTCCTTTCAGTCTCTCCCTAGACCAAACTATCTTGCTTCCCATCTGGCTGACAACAACCTTGTCACCTACCCCTCTAATCCCACCACTGCTATCCCTAAGCCTAATCCATTTCCCACAGAGCAGCCAATGCTATCATTCTAAAGTAACTACCGAATCAAGTTCTTCCCCTCTTTTTATACGTTTCTGTGAATTCCCACTGCTCAAACCAGAAACCTAGCCAATGCTAGCTCTGCTGCTTCTTTTTTTTTTTTTTTTTTTTAAGATTTTACTCACTTACTTACTTATTTTTTATGGGAGGTGGAAAAAGAGTATGCACAGAGCAGGGGGAAGAGTCAGACGATGAGGGAGAGAAAGAGAGAGAATCCCAAGCAGACTCTGCACTGAGCGCAGAGTCCAAAGCGGGACTCAATCCCTCAACCCTGTGATCACGACCTGAGTAAAAATCAAGAGGCTTAAACGACTTAGCCACCCATGCACCCCTTTCTAGGTTTAAAACACATCAAGTACTGTCTACTTCTTGCTATCTCTACCATCACCACTTTGATTCAAGCCATCATCTTTCTCCAGGACCAAAAAGGGAGTGCTGCCCCCTTCCCAATCATCAGAAAGTCATTCCTAATCTGAGTGGGAATCTTTAACCAAAACCAAACTTTTTCTTTTTTAAAAAAATGTAATTATGTGAGAGAGAGAGAGAGAAACAGAGAGACAGAGAGCAAGCCTGGTGGGGGGCAGGCACAGGCCAGAGGGAGAGAAACTTAAGCAGACTTGAGCTGAGCACAGAGCCCAAAGCAGAGCTCAATATCACGACTGGAGATGAAACCAAAAGTCAGACACTTAACCAAATGTGCCAGCCAAGCGCCCCAAGCCCTATCTTCTCCACACCAAAGATCTAAGCTGACTACACTAAGATATGACACACTAACTGAAAACCTCTCTGGGGGGCTAGGGGAAGACTACAGCAGCACAAATACTTCTGTCTTGTCTATGAACCACCACTGTTCTACTAGAGAAACACCAAAAACCTTACAAGCTAAAACTCTAGGTTACAACCCTCCTAAGAGAAGGACTGTGTTGGTTCCACGTGGTGTGCAATCATTGCTCCTCGAGTAGTGGAGCTTACCATCAAGAAAGTACCCAAGACTAATTTTTTCTTTAATGAATGGTTAGAACATGAACTTTTAGTTAGTTCTAAATTATTCCCAGCTGAATGACAAGGAAGCCAAATCTTGATCATTTCAGCTTATAACTAAAAAGGCAGCAGAGTTACAACAAAGTTTCATCTTATTTTCAAATTGTATACAATCAAACAGTAATGTTTTTAAGATGGACTCTGCTGCATAATCCCATTCAGCTTCTATTGTAACATCCTGTGCAAGAAGGAAAACAGGTGCAAAAACCAGGGTCACAGATCAAAGACAAGAAAGCAGCTTAAAGTTTTTGCTTAAGTCGTTTTTTATAAAGTCTAAGAGAAATAAGGGCAAGTTTATCTTGAGAGAAGTTACTTCACCTAATATCCTCTCTAAAATAAAGACAGGAAGCAACTCTATTAAATATGGATAGATATACAGAGCGGACTTAAGGGATCAGCTCTTCAACATCCAAATTCCCTTGTGCATACAGCTTTAGGGAAACAAGTGTGTTCCCCAAGCCAGCAGGTTCATCTAGAAGTGACTCCTGGCCCACGCTGGACTAATCACAGCACTCACCTTTTCTTTCGAGTTGACTGGTTCAGGGATCATCAACTGATCTACACATACATAGCAAGCCAAAGTCAAAACTGAAACTGAGAGTCAAGACGTTGTGCTACAGTGGAAACCCCACAAGATGTAAATGTTGGATGTAGCAGAGGTCAATTTTCCAGCAATTTAGACACCCGTCTGCATCAAGAGAATGCGGAGAGAATCCTGGCAACATTTCCAACCCCAGTTTGTTACTCCTGAGGATTCCTTGCATCCTTGCCCTAAGTGCAACTCAACATATTCACTTTTTCCAGAATTTACAAGTCCACACATTTCTCTCTCCCAAGAAGAAAAACCAGGAATGAAGCATAAAAGCCCTGTAATACCCTTTCATGATAAAAAACACTGAACAAGGAACACAAGGAAACCTTCTCAACCTGATAAAGGAGATCTATGAAAATCCCACAGCTATGGGCCACCTGGGTGGCTCAGTGGGTTAAGCCTCTGCCTTTGGGTCAGATCACGATCTAAGGGTCCTGGGATTGAGCCCCATATCAGGCTCTCTGCTCGGAAGGGAGCCTGCTTCCCCCTCTCTCTGCCTGCCATCTGCCTACTTGGGATCTCTGTCAAATAAATAAATAAAATATTTAAAAAAAAAAAAACAAGAAAGAAAGAAAGAAAATCCCACAGTTAACATCATACTCAATGGTGAAAACACCAAAAGATTTCCTCCTTATCAAGAACAAGACAAGAATGTTTGCTCTCATCACTTCTATTCAACATAAATTCTATTCAACATGAAGTTCTAGTCACCACAACCAGGCAAGAAAATAAAAAATACAAGGCATCCATAAAGGAGAAGTGTTAAAACTTTTCTCTATTTGAGAATCTGACACAATCTCATTTGCAGAAAATCCAAAGGAATCCAGTAAGAAATTACTGGAATCAGTGAATAGTCCTGCAGAGTTACAGGATACAAAATCAGTTGTGTTCTATATACCAGCAATAAACTATCCAAAAATGAAACCAGGAAAAACAATTATATTTATAATAGCATCAGAAAGAATAAAAAATTTTTTTTTCAAAGATTTCATTTATATGAGAGAGAGAGAGGAGAGAGCAAAAACAGGGGGAATGGCAGAGGGAGAGTGAGAAGCAGGCTGCCCACCGAGCAGGGAGTCCAAAGCAGAACTCGATCCCAGGACTCTGGGATCATGACCCGAGCCAAAGGCAAGAAGCTTAACCAACTGAGCCACCCAGGGCCCAGGAATAAATTTTTTTTTAATTTTATTTTTTAAAAGATTTTTATTGAGTGAGTGAGAGGGAGCAAGCTCACGTACACACCACGTTAGGGAGAGGGAGACAGAGAATCCTCAAGCAAACTCCCTGTTGAGTGCAGAGCCCAAAGCAGGGCTCCATCCTGGGACCTGAGATGAAACCAAGAGTTGGCCACTTAACCAACTGAGGCACCCAGCACGCCTACTTAGAAATAAATTAAACCAAGGAAGTGAAAAACTCGTACACTGGAAACTACAGAAACACTGCTGAGAGATGTTTTAAAAGACCTAAACAAATGGGAAAACATCCCATGTTCATAGATAGGAAGACTTAGTATATTTTTTTAAGATTTTATTTATTTATTTGACAGAGAGAGAGAGATCACAAGCAAACGAGAAGCAGACAGAGAGAGAGGGGAAACAGGCTCCCGGCATAGCAGAAGGCCTGATGCAGAGCTTGATCCCAAGACCCTAAGATCATGACCAGAGCCGAAGGCAGACGCTTAACGCACTGAGCCACCCAGGCGCCCCAAGACTTAGTATTGTTAAGATAGCAATACTTCCCAAACAGATGTACCAGTCCAATCCAATTCCTATGAAAATTACAGCCACCCATTTTGCAGAAATTGGTGAGCTGATCCTAAAATTTCATAAAGAATCTCAAGGGACCTCAAGTAATCAAAACCACCTTGGAAAAAAAAGGAACAGAGTTGGAGGATTCACACTTCCTGATTCTAAAACTTTACTACAAAGCTACAGTAATCAAGACGGTATGCATACTGGCCTAACAACAGACATAACCAACGGAAAGAAGAGAGAGAACCTAAAAATAACCTTCATACAATGGACTTTTGACAAGGGAATACAGGCCAATTCAACAGGGAAAGAATGTTCTTTTCAATAAATAGTGCTGGCACTAAAGGATACCCATATGCAAAAGAATAAAGTTGGACCCTTACCTTTGACGATATACAAAAATTAACTCAAAATGATCACAGGCATAATCTTCATGAAATCAGATTAAGCAATGGTTTCTTAGCCAAGATATCAAAAGCACAAGTAACCAAAGAAAAAAACAGTGGACCTCTCCAAAATTAAAATTGCTTGTGCTTCAAATGACACTAAAAAGAAAGTGAAAAGACCACCCAAAGAATGGGAATTAAATGCTGTAAATCATATATCTCTGATTAAGGGTCTAGTATCCAGAATATGTAAAGAATGCTACAACTCAACAATAAAAAGAACCCCAACCAGGCAAAGGATTTGAACAGAAATTCCTCCAAAGAAGATACACAAATGACAAATAAACACATGAAAAAAAGATCACATTATTACTCATTAGGGAAATGCAAATCAAAACCACAATGATAGCTACCCCATACCCAGTAGGACAGCTATAAAAACAAAAACAAAATATAACAAGTGCTGGTAAGAAACTGGAACTCTCCTCCTCCATTGTTAGAGGAATGTAAAATGCTGCTGTGATAAACAGTCTAACAGTTCCTCAAAAAGTTAAACATAGAATTACCATATGACTCAGCAATTCCTCTCCCAGGTATTTACCCAAGAGAACGCAAAACATATAGCCACACAAAAGCTTACATGCAGATGTTCACAGCGGATTATTCATTATGTCAAGTGCAAACAACCCAAATGTCCATAATCAAAATGTGGTATATCCATGGGATAGAGTATATCTAGCCATTAAAAAGGGAAGTAGAACTGACCCACACTATAACATGAATGAGTTGTTAGGAAAGCCAGACAAAAAAGGCCACACATTCCAAGTCCACTTACATGAAACGTCTAGAACAGGCAAATCATCAGAGACAGAAAATAGATATTTGTGACTGCCAGGGGCCTGGGGGGGTGGGGGGAGCAGAAGTGGGGAATGGGCAGTGACTGCTAATGAGTGTGGGGTTTCTTGAGATGATGGAAACATTCTTAAATTAGATAGTGGGGGACGGTTACAAGACTTTGTTAACATACCAAAAACCACCGAATTACATTCTGTAAAAGGGTGAATTTTATGATACATTAATATCTCAATTTAAAAAACTGATTAGGAAAAAATTCTTTAAGGAACCAAAATACAGATCAGAAAGGTCACACAGGAAAGCCATACATTTTCCTTGGTTAAAAAAAAATCTGAGGGGCACCTGGGTGGCTCAGTTGGTTAAGCCACTGCCTTCAGCTCAGGTCACGATCCCAGGGTCCTGGGATCAAGCCCTGCATCGGGCTCCCAGCTCTGCGGGGCTGCTTCTTCCTCTGACCTTCTCCCCTCTCATGCTCTGGCTCTCTCTCAAATAAATAAATAAAATATTAAAAAAAAAAAAATCTGAATCTCAATTGAAATTTATTTATTCTCATTTTATAGAGAACTTGTACAAACCTTGCTGTATGGATTCAAAGCCCATAGTGTATTAAAAACTTCCTATTATGGGTAATAACACTTGATACAGACAAACATACTGACAGGAAGATTTTTAAAAAAACAGCAGAAGAACCTGAAAGCAATTGTATGAGGCCACTTATTAAGGGCAAATTGGTCCATGTACTTAATTATGATCTGGCAGTATCACCAACACACAGCTTGATACAATAAACGATGTTTATAGTAAAGAAAATCAGAATGAGGATTAAAATTAGAGCTAACCCACTTATTACTTTCATTGTGCCGATCACCACTCTAAGTGCTGAACATTTACTCACTCATTTAACAACTCCCAACAACCCTACAAATAAAGTACTACTGTTATCTCATTTTACAGATGAATAAACAGGGATCGCATAGCTAAATGGCAAAATTAAGATTCAAATGCAAGCTTCAGGGTCCCTCCTCTTAACCAACACAGCATACTGCCTCTCAGGAATGAACAATCCAGCAGGGAAAAGAAAAAAAATTAGATAATGTTCAGTATGCTCTAAAACTGGGAAATCTACTATTTTAATCTCCCTATAAAGGTCCTCTTCAAAAAAGAACAACAGTGACAGTTCTGTGGCAGCCTCTTACCCACAGGACAATGTCCAGAGACAAAAGAACTCCCACCTGTACTCACAGCTCACTTGTCTGCCCCAATTCTAGCCAACCCAGACCACTCATGTTCCTTCAACATACGGAGCCTGGGCATGTTCATGCCCTCATGTTAAAGGCCTTTTTTTCACTTTTTTAATTTGAAAATTTCTACTTGCCTTCTACAACCCAGCTCACATCACACTTCCACTTTGCCACATCCCCTGATGCAACCAGGCAAACCTGTGTTCATGCAGCCTTTTGTACATCTCTCTATTAAAGCATCTGCCTCAGTACATCATAATTAAAAACTCCCCTTTTCACCTCCTACAATTAGAACCTAGTTCACTGTAGATGATAAATTAAATTTCAAATTAAATAAAGCAAAATTATTTTTTAAAAACTCAGCCATACAAAATCACCAGTTAGCTAGGGTCCACATAGGTTTTTATCTTAACAAGTCATAAAATTTAAATATTTAAAAGGAATAAAGTTCACTTTCATATAAATTAGAAGCTATAAAGGTTCCTACAGATCGATTTCAGTCACCAGAAATCTTTTTAATGAGAAAAGACTGATACTCTGGATCAAACCTGAGTAATCTGTTGTAGTAAACTTAATATAAATAATGACGGGCATAAAATTTTAACTAAGGGATGAGGGTTCCCAGAATCTAAGCCAGAGTCAAAGGAGTGGTAGGTAAGCTACAAGGATACCATTTAGTAAGTTAGTGCTTGAGTAATGCATGCTTACTTAATGCCCTCAGAAATTACTGTTCTTCCTGACTGGTGTCACTCCTTGAGTGTTAATTTACTACCTACAAACCTCTAGTCGAATTTACATTTTATTACTTGTCCTAGATGAGTTAGTATTTCCCACTGGACCAAACCAAATACAACCATACCTACAATCAACCCGTTTCTCTCCCAGTATGTAATTTGTAACAACCAAACTAATAACATATGGGATACCCAATACAATAAAAGAAACGTCATTTCACTTTGATTAAAAAAAAAAAAGTTACCTAACTACTGACTTTATTTTTTTTACTTTTTATCCCACATATATGATTTCCCTAATAAGTTATAGCTCTGGCAAAATCTGCCCTCTTATTGTTGACTCCCAACCTCAGCTGAACCTCAACCTTCTTTCAAACTCTCACCTATCCCCAAACTTCCATGAACTGTGGGGGTCTCCAATGGACCTGTACCTCCAACTCATCTGCATGACTAAAAGTCACTGACTTTTCAGAGGCGGGGGGGATTCAATGTCCTCCAAGGTAACATTTTATATAAAACCCACCTTTAAATCAAATGTCAACTTTGCATTCTCATTGACCTAAAATTTAAAACCAAGTCAACTACTTCTAAGTGTTACCCATTGAGGCAGTCACAGACCTGAAGAAGTATTTGTGTGGTATGTGCCATTACCTAGGCTGAGAATTCTCCTCATACATTCTTTCTTTCCCCTCCTTGAAGAGGCTTATGGTCTGCTTAGTTTTCTTCATCAAATTCTCCATGAACACCCTAAAATACTCATTTTCTCCAAGGGTCTCCATCTTCCCCTCATATCTTGACAAGACAGTGCGGAGGTGCTGGTAGGTGTCTGGCAGCAGGTCTAAGATATAAGGTGGGCTATTCTTTAGCGCCAGCTTTGGGTTCTGACACAATCGCACCACCTGCAACAAATGGAAAAGAAGGGCTATTACTTGGAGGATCTTAAGGACAATTTCCTTTTTCAAGTTAAAAAAAAAAGTTATAAAATATGTGCTCTGTTGCAGAAATACTAAAAAATGCACAAGACCATAAGAAATGATCCATAACACCCCTGCAATTATTTTGCATTTTTAGTGGCCCCCCCCAGAAGGGTGGGTTCTTAAAACCATATGAGAGACTAATGGTCCAGAAATTACATAGCAGACAAGGGGGGCCTGGCTGGCTCAGTCAGTAGCGTGTGCAACTGTTGATCTTGGGATTTTGAGTTTAAGCCCCATGCTGAGTGTAGAGATGACTTAAAAATAAATCTTTAAAAAAAAGAAGGAGGGGCGCCTGGGTGGCTCAGTGGGTTAAGCCGCTGCCTTCGGCTCGGGTCATGATCTCAGGGTCCTGGGATCGAGTCCCGCATCGGGCTCTCTGCTCAGCGGGGAGCCTGCTTCCTCCTCTCTCTCTCTCTGCCTGCCTCTCTGCCTACTTGTGATCTCTGTCAAATAAATAAATAAATCTTTAAAAAAAAAAAAATAAAATAAAATAAAATAAAAAAAAGAAGGAAAGAAAATAGGGGCACCTGGGTGGCTCAGTATGTTAACCCTCTGCCTTTGGTTCAGGTCATGATCCCAGGGTCCTGGGATGGAGCCCTGCATCAGGCTCTCTGCTCACCCCCACCCCCACCCCTCTCCTGCCTATCTACTTGTGACCTGTCAAATAAATAAATAAAATCTTAAAAAAAAAAAAACTTACATAGCAGACTAAACCTTGCAGCAGGAGGAAGACATCACACTAATACCTAAAAAGTGCTAGATGAACTAGAACAAGTTCATTTCAAATGCATGGCTCACCCCACAACACAATAAAGAAAATTCCTAAGGACTGAAATAAAGAACATGGCTGCCCTGGGAAGTAATAGGCTAGAATTGTAACAGCCACTAGGGTCTGGGAGCAGAGGAGCCTTGAAACCCCATGGAGCTCAACTGAGATACCATTTCTTGCCATATAAATGACCTCCAGTCCCCATGCTGGGTATGGAGAATGCTTAAAAAGAAAGAAAAGAAGGAAGGGAAAAAAAAAAAAAACAACCTCCAGAACATTTAGCTTAATAATTCTTTTTCCCATCTTTTACATTCAACTTCTGAGTTCTTATGTTTTATTTGGGTTTCTTTTAAGGAATACGTAGCAATATTTTTAAAACCCAATGTAACAATTTTTGTTTTTAAACTAGTGAGTTTAGTACATTTTATATTTGTTAATAATGACTAATAAATTTATATTTATTCCTACTATCTCATTTTGTATTTTCCACTTACATGGATTTTTCCGTGTCTGGGAAAGACAAATTAGTGGAAGGGAAAAGTCTAGAAACAGACCCAAACATATACAGGCCCTTCACTTATCACAAAGGAGTGGTCTTTTCCAAATATAGTAGTGGAACAATCAGGTATCTAAACAGAATAAAAAAAAAAAATCAAACTAAACCCTCACCTTACACTATACCAAAAAAAACAAAACAAAACCATACATATACACACAAAAAAACAAACCCCCAAAAAGTAGACCTTGGGTTATAGATCTTAATGTGAAAGGCAGACCTATAAAGCTTTAGAAGATAATATAAGAAAATTATCTAAACTACAGAGAAAACTTTCTTTTTTTTTTTTCAAAGATTTTATTTATTTATTTGAAAGAGATCACGAGTAGGCAGAGAGGCAGGCAGAGAGAAAGGAGGAAGCAGGCTCCCTGCCGAGCAGAGAGCCCGATGCGGGACTCAATTCCAGGACCCTGAGATCATGACCTGAGCTGAAGGCAGCGGCTTAACCCACTGAGCCACCCAGGTGCCCCAGAGAAAACTTTCTTAAACAGGATTATAAAAAGCCTTAAACACATACACAAAAACGTTAATTGAAAGTCTACTACTTTATAAGAACGTCTGTTTATCAAGATGCCCTACAAAGAATAAAAACCCCTGTAGAGGGGCGCCTGGGTGGCTCAGTGGGTTAAAGCCTCTGCCTTCGGCTAGGGTCATGGTCCCAAAGTCCTGGGATTGAACCCCGCGTTGGGCTCTCTTCTCGACAGGGAACCAGCTTCCTCCTCTCTCTCTCTGCCTGCTTCTCTGCCTACCTGTGATCTCTGTTAAATAAATAATAAAATCTAAAACAAAACAAAACAAAACCCTGTAGAGAATTAAAGAATATATAACACATATATATATCCAAATGTATATATTCAGAATATACAGGCATTTCAGAGACAGCACAGGTTTGATTCCAGACAACCACAATAAAGCACTTAATAAAGTGAATCAAATTAGTATTTTGGTTTCCCAGTGCATATTAAAGTTATGTTTATACTATACTGTAATCTATTAAATATACAATACTAGGTCCTAAAAAAATGTACATACCTTAATTAAGAAATACTTTATTGCTATAAAATGCCAAGCATCCTCTGCTTTCAGTGAGTTGTAACATTTTTGCAATTGAGGGTCCTGCCTCAAATGTGGATGCCTGCTGACTCATCAGGGTGCTGGTTGCTGGTTGATTTAAAGTGAGAGATGTGCGATTCTTTCACTTGAACACTCAGAGACCAATGTAGGGTTATTAACTGTCCTAATTTCAGTATCATTGTGTCTCAGGAAATAGGCCACATGAGAGGTAGAAAGAGGGGGAAGAGCTGGCCAGTTGTAGAACAGTCAGAACACAAAACATTTATCAATTAAGCTTGCAATTTCAGGGGCTTCTGGCTGGCTCAGTGAGTAGAGCATACAACTCTTTTTTTTTTTTTTTTTTAAAGCATACAACTCTTGATCTTGGGGTCTTGAGATGAAGGCCCACACTGGGTATAGAGCTCTCTTAAAAAAAAAAAAAAAAAGTTCAACATTTCTCATGGGTGAGGTTTGTGGTGCCCTAAAACTATTAGAATAGTAATAACAAAGATTACTGATCACAGAAACAAACATAAATGAGAAAGTGTGAAATACTGGGAGAATTTACCATATGGCACAGAGTGAGCAAAGTGAGCAAATGCTGTTGGAAAAATGAAGTAGAGAGACTTCCTTGAATTTGTCAAGAGGCTTGCTTCAATTTGTAAAAAAAGGCAGTATTCGCAGAGCACAATAAACTGAGGGATGCCTGTAACTGCTTCGGTGCCATTTAATTTCTTCTCTCCTTCTGGAACTTCAGTGACTTAATCCATAAGACCTTTTCATCATGTTCCATATGTCTTTTACACTCTTTTCTGTTTTCTCCATCCTCTGCTTCTAGTGGTTTAGTCTGGATTTTTTCCCCCTAATTTAGCTTTCACTTCACTAATTTTCTCTTCAGCTGTATCTATGCTGTTAAACCCATTCACAGAATTCGTAATAATCAGCTGCGTTTTTCAGTTTCAGAATCTGTTTATTTCAAATGTCAAAATTATCAATTTTGTCTTTAGTTCCTCTAACACATTAATCATACATTTTTTTAAGCCCATGATTGATAATTCAAATATCTCTGCCTATCCTATGGGTATGTTTCTACTGTCAGTTTTTCCTCTTGGTTTCTAGTTGCATTTCATCTCTTCATATGCCTGGTTATTTTTTACGGAACGTTGGACATTATAAATAAAAAATTATAGACACAATCTGAGGCTATGGATGATGGGGAAGGGTTCACTTTTGCTTCTGGCAAGCAGACATGCTAGGGATATTAGGTTCCCAGATCATCTTAATCTAATCCAGAACTGAAAAGACTGAACAACTGGGCTTCACTCCTTAGTAAAGACTAGTCTACTTGTTTTACCCTTACTCCTGCAATTAAGGTCCTGAGGAAACCAACCCAAAACCAGAGTTTCCCAGGGCCCTCTATCCTAGGAGGCTCTGATTCCAATATTTTGTCTTCCCTGACATCAGCCTTTTGAACACTCTACTCAGTCTCTCAACTGTCACTTCCAAAGTCAGCCATGATCTCATGGACAAAGCAGCCACTAACATCAAGCTAACTTCTCAGAGTCTTCCTTATCTTCTGGAACTTGGCCTCATCATTCCTTACTGCTTTTATAGCTCTTCAATGCTTTCTAGCTTTTCTAGTTGTCAGCAATATATTTGGTTTGGTTTAAAACAATCTGACGTTGTCTAACATTGGCAGAAGCAAAATCTGACATCTTGCTTTTTATTTCACATTTAAAAACATCTATTTCCTTGTGTCAACAAAAGCTCATTATAAGCCTGAGATGTCTAAATGATTCCACTCTATAGATAGACCACAGTATATCTTAACCATCCCCCTCACCCCACACTGTTTTAACATTTATGTTGTTTTTAAGCCTTTTCTATTACAAGGACTACTGTGATGAACATCACTGAGCATGTTATTCTTTTATACATCAGATTATTTCATTCAAATAGATTCCCCCAGAAGTGAAAACATTAGGTTCAGCTGGGATAACCGCAAACCTTCCATTTAATAACTAATCATCAATGACTCTTCTTATAATGAGTCAGATGGTATTAAATTTTTAAAGCTAGGAATCTTATTCTCTGTACAGCATTTCCTGAACTCTTGAAAAAAGAGGCCCATACATATAATCCTACTAAACATAAGCTGAATCAACAAAAATATCTGATGCATGAATATTTTAGGTGTTTTAGGAAGCTGCTCATCCTATTAAAGATTTCAAGCCAAAAGGGAAAAACACAGCCAAGAAAGAAAGACTACCTCAAAAGACAACTATATTCTAAGTGCAAGAGTTAATAAGAATTCATATTAATAAACAAATAGTCTTCAATTTACAGTGTTACATTCCAAAACCTCATTTTTAAGCCAGTTGTTTATAATTCAGAATATATTTTTACAGAATATATGTTTATAATAAAAATAATTAAAAGAAAATCTTCCTTAAGTTAGTTTATGGAAGAAAGTAGGTAGACTGACTATAAGACTTAAGATCTCAAGACCCAGCAAAGGCTATAAGAGGTATGTAATTGAAGGTTTTTATCTTCATAGAAAATTGGAAATGATAAGGAGAAAGAACCAGAAGAGAAAAAGATAAGCAAGAAGCTAAGGTTTTTGGGAAGAAAGGACACTTCCATCCTCTGAAACAGAAGGGATGAGATTGAGAGACAAACTCAGACATATGAAGGCAGTTAACATGAAGGTAGCAATGTTCCTGATGGTTTTGATTTTTCTCAACGTACCCATTCAACAAATGTATGTCAAGCACTGGGATATACAGAAGTAAAAAGACAACATGCCTGAATCTGGGAGCCATCAGGCAATAAGCTACAAAAAAAGAAATTAAAAAAATATATACACAGGGGGTTCTAAGACCTGAAACCATTAAACTCCCAGAAGAAAACACAGGTGGTAAGCTCCTTGACAATGGTCTTGGTGATGATTTTTTGGATCTCACTTCAAAAGCAAGGGCAAAAGAGCAAAATTAAAGGAAATAACATCAAACTGAAGTTTCTGCCCAATAAAGGAAATCATCAACAAAATGAAAAGGCCACCTACCAAATGGGAGAAGATACTGGCAAATCATGCATTTGATAAGGGTTTAACATTCAAACATTAAAGAACTCACACAACTCAGTAACAAAAACAACCGGATTGTCATGTGAGCAAAGGATCTCCATAAACATATTTCCAAAGACATACAGATGGCCAACAGACACATGAAATGATGCTCAACATCATTCATCATCAGGAAACTGCAAATCAAAACCACGGTGATACCACCTTATACCTGTCAGAACGGCTAGTATCAGAAAGACAAGAAGGAAGTGTTGGCAAGGATGCAGTGAAGAGGGAAGCCTCCCGCATTCTTGGTGGAAATGTAAACTGATGCAACCGTACAGGAACCAGTATGGAGGTTCCTGTAAAAAAATTAAAAACAGAACTACCATACGATCCAGTAATTCTATTTGTGGATATCTCCCTGAAGAAAAAAAAAAACTAATTTGAAAAGACATGCACCCCTGTGTTCACTGCAGCACTATTTACAATAGCCAACATACAGAAATGATCTAAGTGTCCATGGTCTGATGAATGGATAAAGAAGATGTGGTATGTGTGTACAACAGAATACTACTCGGCCATAAAAAAAGAATGAAATCTCACCATCTGTGATAACATAGATGGACCCTGAGGGTATTCTGCTGTGAAATAAGCCAGAAAGATAAAGACAAATACTGTATGATTTCACTTATATGTAGAATCTAATAAATAAGATAAACGTGCAACCAAAACTCACAGAGAACAAATTTGTGGTTGCCAAAGGGGAGAGGGGGTTTGGAGGTCAGCAAAATGGGTAAAGGGAGTCAAAAAAGTATAAACTTCGATCAAGGGAATGTAATGCTTGGTGACTATAGTCAATAATACAATATGTATTAGATAACTAAGCATTGTTAATAGAGTAAATCTTAAAAGTTCTCATTGAAAGAAAAAATTTGGGAGGACAGCTTTGTAACTTTGTATGGTGAGAGATGGTAACTGTACTTGTGGTGATCCTTCTGCAATGTATACAAACAATCATTCATCATGTTATACAGCTGAAACTAACATCATGTTACATGTCAGTTATACTCCGATAAAAAGAAAAGTGTCAGGCTCTATGCAGAGCATTTAAATAGAGTAAGAATATGCTGAACAAATTCCTTTTTTTTTTTTTAAGATTTTATTTATTTGATAGAGCACAAACAGGAGGAACAGCAGAGGGAGAAGCAGGCTCCCTGCTGAGCAGGAAGCCTGACTTGGGGCTCCATCCCAGGATTCTGGGATCATGACCCGAGCCAAAGGCGGATGCTTAATCGACTGAGCCACCAAGGCACCCCTGAACAACTCCTTTAGAACACTGAATAGGGAAAGATTCTCTGATGTGTTTTTGGATTAAGAGTTGAAATTACACAAAGTAGTTGCCATGCAGTATCAGCGGAAGAGGAGCCCAGAGTGGGAAACTAATCCAACAGTCTGAACATGGGAACAGGTCTGGATCTGTTTGAGGAATAAAAAGATCAGTAAGACTAAGGAGACAGCAAAGTGGAGAGAGGAGAGAGAGATGCGAAATTAACAAGGAGGTAATTAACAAGGGAGGCATTAGGATGAAGCCTGTAATATAAGCTTTTAAGTTTTTGATTAAAATTAGAAAGGACCAAATGTTTTCATATTTTGCTAAGATTGCATCAACCAACTATATTGAAATGTCCTGTTTCGGTCATTTACCTTCACTAATTTTCTTTTTTTTTTTTTTAAAGATTTTATTTATTTTATTTGACAGACAGAGATTACAAGTAGGCAGAGAGGCAGACAGAGAGAGAGGGGAGGAAGCAGGCTCCCCGCTGAGCAAAGAGCCCAATGCAGGGCTCGATCTCAGGACCCTGGGATCGTGACCTGAGCCGAAGGCAGAGGCTCTAACCCACCGAGCCACCCAGGCGCCCCTAGCTTCACTAATTTTCTTAACCTCTGAGCCTCAGCTCTTCTACCAGCAAAAACAGAGAAAATACTTACCTCACAATAAGCACTTATGAAAGGCCTGCAGTTTCTAATAAACTGGTACTCAATACATGTTCTGCTCCCATTTCCATGCACCTTGAACAGGCTTATCTTCAGGGTAGGCAGGGAATTACAGACTTTAGGTAGATCATCACCTTTGGATGACTCTCGGAAACCGACACCACAACTCCTACCATCCTGGCTTATGCCACTGCTACCTTCCCAGTCCTGCATAGTCTCCAACTGATGACCAAAGATAGAGAAAAGGCAGCAGGCCCCTCAAGAATACGGTGACCCACGATCTGCAAAAGCTACAGTATCCTCCCACCCCACCTTCCAAGGTCCAAATCCAGCAGAGCTCCCAATATGAATTTATATTTATATCCGGGGCTACACACACCAACCCACCTGTTCTCCCTATTTATTTATTTTTAAAGATTTTATTTATCTGACAGAGAGAGAGAGAGAGCACAAGCCGGGGGAGCAGGAGAGGGAGATGCAGGCTCCCCATGGAGCAGGGAGCCCAGTGCAGGACTCCATCCCACAACCCTGGGATCATGGTTGTGCAGGGAGCCCAATGCAGGACTCCATGCCACAACCCTGGATCATGATGACCTGAGCCGACTCAGACATTTACCTAACTGAGCCACCCAGGTGCCCCCTGTTCTCCCTATTTAAAGATAAATGCATTAACCTCAGAGAGTTTAGGTTAAAATGTAGTTATTCGCCTAATACCTCTGAAAAAACATACACTTTCTTTCAACAACTAAAATTGCTTAATCTTACATACAATACCCAACCTATAACATGCAATCAATAAATGTTAATGATAATTCACCAAAAAAAACCACTCCTCATAATATAACATTTAAAATATCACAAGTTAAAAAATGTCTCCAAGGGACGCCTGGGTGGCTCAGTTGGTTAAGCGGCTGCCTTCAGCTTGGGCCATGATCCCGGCATCCTGGGATGGAGTCCCACATCGGGCTCCTTGCTCAGCAGGGAGCCTGCTTCTCTCTCAGTCTCTTCCTGCCTCTCTGTCTGCATGTGCTCGCTCTCTCTCTCTCTCTGACAAATAAATAAATAAAATCTTTAAAAAAAAAAAGTCTCCAAAAACACTTGATTTGCTTGTATTTTTAAGCTAGTACCGTGTACCTTTCACAAATATTATTCATCCCTCCCTCAAACATGACCTTATGAAGATCATTTGCAGATTAAATGTCTGATCTTTTTGAGATGAATCATCACATGACCAGGGAAATCAGTATTCCACTAACAGCTCTTGAGTTTTTAACACCAACACAGACCATAAAGAAAATATTGAAGTAGACCTACTCTTTTGATACTAAAATCTCCTAGAAAGGAAAATGCCCTCAACACGTATAACCTCTAGGAAAATGTTCAAAAAAGGCTCTGTGACTAATTTAACAGTTAACAAACATCAAAAGTGAAAACCTGCCTTTATTACTTTAATTTCCAGTCATAGCTAGCTAGTTAAAGCATAAATGGACACTGAGCTCCAAAAACATTCACCAAAAAATTTCTAAAAAGCTAAAATATTTTCCTGTTCAGTGTGTCCTCCATTTGGCCAACTTTATTTGGCCTTCTGAGTCTTGCAATGGCAAAAATGGCTTCCTTTTGTTTACTTCTGCCTGTACATTTACAGCATCACTCAAAACAATGCCAAAAAGAAACGTGCTCTGGGAAAGCAACAGCATCCTTGTACGGCTGCCACACAGTTCATTCATAACAGCTTTCTCATTGGCCTCACTCCTCCCTTTGCTTCTGCCAAGCCTCAATGGTCAATAGAAAAACTTTGGAAAGTGCTATGATCACAGTAAAAAACGAATAAAATTATGCTTGGAAATAGCTAAATTTATAAAAAGAGAAAAGTTACCAAGAACAGTGCCTAAGCCTAACACAGACTCTTCTGTACCACTAAGGAACTTGAATTTCCAATTAGACAAAAAACTAACCATATAGGACTATGAATGACTAAGTATTTTTAGCTCTGTAAACCTCAACTTATCCGTGGAACGGTTTTTCATTTCAAACATTTCATACGTTAAAATGTGATTAAAGTAAGCTTTATGCTTAGAAATGAGTATTCAGTTGGTTGAGTTGATCTTAAAACACGTAAAATCTGGTTACAGTTTTTAAAGTTAAAAACTCCATTTTGCTCAAGGGAGCAGGAGGTATGGCAGAAAGGACCCCAGGTCCGGAGACCTGAGCTCTAGCCTGATGACCAACATTATTTGGCTATGCTGACCTTAACCAAGTTTACTGACCTCTCTGGGTCTCAATTTCTGCCTCTATAAATGAAAGAGATCAATTAATTTCTAAAGCCTCTTTAGACTTTAATTTTTTAACATCTTCTTGAAGCTTCAGGTTTAGAAATTCACCAACACAGAAACCTGAAAACGGTTAACAGTATTACAATTATATACAGTGAAGCTTTTAAATGTTTTTTAAAGAGAAATCAGAAACCTGTACTTTTTTTTTTTTTTTTAAGAAACCTATCATCACAGATAATGGCCCAAAGAAAAAAGCCTTTTACTTCTAATTACTATTATCCATTATTGATTTCTCAAAACTCCATTCAGAGACTTGAACTATAATTACTATCTCACACTTCTCAAATACCACCCAACACTATTTATTAAAGACACTATGCCACTTATAACTAATTACCAATCTCATTACTTTCATTTATCACATTAGCTGCAGGAAAAAAATCCAACACAATGTAGAATATTAAATAACCTACACGTACTGATAGTTTAACCATGCAGTTTTAATACACAGATTCTATTTTTTAAAGAAAAATATAATTCTCCACCCAGACTTATCAGTGCAACTTCAAACAGAATACTCAGCAGATTATAGAGATTAAATGATTTTAGAGATAAATACTAGAGATTAAATGATTTTAGCATCACTTTTGGATGTCAGACCATCATTAAGATACAACTGTGGCTTAGGATAGTACAGAGGCACTGATGTGCTCTCAAATTCCTTCCCTTCCCAATCCCTTGTCTTGTCTCATCAGGAATGAAGTGAAGTTTTGCCTAATGATTTCCACAGACACTTCCCAGAGCCCTTTGTATACTTTCAGTTAGACCACCAGATTCTAAGTACACTGGGTCATCTTTAACTCCCCAGCACCTGACATACAGCTTGTGTCCAATTTTAGTATATGTGCTGCCGAAGCGAGCACTACAGCTTGTGTCCAATAAAAGTGTATGGACAGATGCCAACATAATTTTTAATTTTTTTTTTATTTTTTATTAACATATAATGTATTAGCCCCAGGGGCACAGGTCTGTGAATCACCAGGTTTACACACTTCATAGCACTCACCATAGCACATACCCTCCCCAATGTCCACAACCCAACCACCCTCTCCCTACCCCTGATTTTCATCTAAGGTACCAAGGAATCATATTTAAATCAACAAACTAGACAAGGATCATGAGTGCAAGCAAATTTTTTGGAGGGCAACGTGCTAATACATATATATTTTAAAACTTGAATGTATGAGTCTTCTGATCCAGCACATTTCATTTCTAGGAGTTTATTCTAAAGAAATATTTAGAAACTGCATAATGGGTAGTCACCACAGCACTGTTCCTAATATTAAAAATCAGAAATAACCTAAAAGACTATCAATATGAATTTATTAGATAAACATATAATTATAAAATCTTATACAATCCTTAAAAAAAAAAAAAAAAAGATCCAGGGAGACCTATATGTGGTATTAACATGGTAAATCTCCATAATACAGCAAATTTTGAAAAAGCAAAACAGAGCGCCTGGGTGGTTCAGTGGGTTAAAGCCTCTGCTTTCAGCTCAGGTCATGATCCCAGGGTCCTGGGATCCAGCCCCACACTGGGCTCTCTGATCCGTGGAGAGTCTGCTTCCTCCACTCTCTCTCTGCCTGCCTCTCTACCTACTTGTTATCTCTGTCTGTCAAATAAATATATAAAATCTTTAAAAAAAAAAAAAAAAAGAAGAAGAAGAAGAAGAAAGAAAGAAAGATAAGGAAAAACATTCTAGAACCATTTTTATTTAAAAACCCACTTTTTCTTAAAAAATGTATATTCTGAGGGCGCCTGGGTGGCTCAGTGGGTTAAGCCTCTGCCTTCACCTCAGTTTGTGATCTCAGGGTCCTGGGATCCAGCCCCACATCGGGCTCTCTCCTCAGCGTGGAGACTGCTTCCCCCCCTCTCTCTGCCTGCCTCTCTGCAGACTTGTGATCTGTCAAATAAATAAAATCTTTAAAAAAATGTATATTCTAAGTACAATTTACTTTTGAAATTTAAGAATAATTAAAATCTTCAACATAAGTGAAATACACTACTGCTATTTCTCAGGAAAGAAAAAAAAGTCTGTTAGGCTCACCTAAAATAAAAGCAACTGTGGAATGGAGGCTTGCTACTTCAAGCATGTTCCCTGGGGCCAGCTGCATGGACATCACCCAGGAGCTGGTCAGGAATACAGAATCATGGGCCCCACCCCAGGTTTACTCAGCCTCTACCTTTTTAACAAGATCCCCAGATGGTCTGGGGGCACATGGGTGGTACATCTGGTCAAGCATCCAACTCTTCGTTTAGGCTCAGGTCATGATCTAAAGGTCATGAGACCAAGCCCTGCATTAGGCTCCCACTCAATGTAATTGGCTTGAGCTTCTCCCTCTCTCCTTCTGCCTCTGCCCCTCCCCATCCTCTAAAAAATAAATTAGTCTTAACCACCCCCCCCCCCCGGCAATGGTCTGAATTCATATTAAAGTGAGAAGCACTGGCTTATAAGAAATCACCTAACAGAGTCTGAACACCAGACGGAAAGCAAAAGTATTAGCTGGGTGACTTAGGTTACTTAATCTCTCTGAATCTCAATTCCATTCTCCTCAAACACACTATTTTGAGATTCCTGATGTATCAGCAGATGTGAACTGTAAACTGCTGCTCTACAAGGGACGATTAGAACTCAGTTATCAGTCTTAGTGAGTAAATGCTAAAAAGTCAGTAACTTGCTCAAGTTGATCTATCTTTCATGGGCAATGCTCTCCATCCAACCTTCTCAGAACCTAGCTTAGGGAAAGGGACTAAGGACTGGAGATGGAACCCAAACTGTAGACAGTATGTACCTCTGGAGAGGTAGTCACGTGGGGGCAGGAGTAATAGGGGACTTTTACATTTTGTTCTGTATGATTCATGTCATTTTTCACAAAGAGTGCTACAACAGATACTGCTATTCAAAGTAGGAAGAGGCGGGAATTAGGATCCTATCCCATTCACTAAAGTATCAATACCCTGGCCTTGTTTTAAGACTTCCTCATGCCTGGGGCACCTGGGTGGCTCAGTGGATTGGGCCGCTGCCTTCGGTTCAGGTCAAGATCTCAGGGTCCTGGGATCGAGTCCCGCATAGGGCTCTCTGCTCAGCAGGGAGCCTGCTTCCCTCTCGCTCTCTCTGCCTGCCTCTACATCTGCTTGTGATCTCTATCAGATGAATAAATAAAATCTTTAAAAAAAAAAAAAAAGACTTCCTCATGCCTGATCCCAGAGCCAGAGCAAAGGCAGTATTCAGAGGTGGGTCTGAGAAGGTGCTCAGGCAGTAGAGTCTGCAAAGCAAGAGTCACTGTCCATCCTAAAAAGCTTGCAGAGAGGAGACCCAGAGTCATCGTGGATTTCTTCTAAAGGAATCACAGGAGCATCTGACTGTGGCACCAAATCTTCCCAGGGCTTGAAATCCCCAGTGGGTGTATACCACCAATGCCATCGTTCGCACCCCTTTCCCTTCCTCCCTTTGGAAGCTGCTGCAGGAAGGAACACAGTGTGGACAGAGCTGAGGCTGGCTTCCAGTGCTCCTGGTTTACTACTCCCACCTATTTCCTTCCAGCACAAAATGTGCTAATCATGAAAACATTTCACAATGACTTACTTGTTATAATCCCCCTACTTCCAACAAACCTAATGTAGATCAGAATTAAAAACTTCATTAAAAAGTAGGATTGAGGGGCGCCTGGGTGGCTCAGTTGGTTGGACGACTGCCTTAGGCTCAGGTCATGATCCTGGAGTCCCAGGATCGAGTCCCACATCAGGCTTCCAGCTCCATGGGAAGTCTGCTTCTCCCTCTGACCTTCTCCTCACTCATGTTCTCTCTCACTGTCTCTCTTTCAAATAAATAAATAAAATCTTTAAAAAAAAAAAAAAAAAAAAAGTAGGATTGAAGTTTAAACTCAGTTTTCTTTTTTCTTTTTTTTTTTTTTAAATTTTTTTTTTTTTTTAAGATTTTATTTATTTATTTGAAAGACAGAGATCGCAAGTAGGCAGAGAGACAGGCAGAGGGAGAGAGAGGGAAGCAGGCTCCCTGCTGAGCAGAGAGCCCGATGCGGGACTCGATCCCAGGACCCTGGGATCATGACCTGAGCCGAAGGCAGAGGCTTTAACCCACTGAGCCACCCAGGCGCCCTAAACTCAGTTTTCAAGTTAATACTTCATTTATTATTCTTTTAATGATCTAGGTTAATCATTCGGGAAATGTGTTTTTTTTCCATAGTATAAACATTACTAAGGGGGCACCTGGGTGGCTCAGTCGATAGATGTCTGCCTTCGCCTCGGATCATTATCCTGGAACCGTGGGATCGAGCCCCACATCGAGCTCCCTGCTCTGCGGGAGGCCTGCTTCTCCCTCTCCCACTCCCCCTGCTTGTGTTTCCTCTCTCACTGTCTCTCTGTCAAAAAAAAAAAAATAAAATCTTTTTTAAAAAGTTACCAAGTTGTTATGTTTGAATAGAACATGAATTCTGTTGGCAGTGAAGAGTAAGGGACCAATCTGCCATGATTTATCAGGCTTAATGTATATATACTAACAACAAACCTACTACATACTAAAAACAGGTTTTACTATATAGCAAGAGTTACCAAACACGTCAACCAAAGTTACAAAATGAACAGATTCTCTTCTTCCCTGACCCAACCTCAGTTTTATTCTATATACCTACCAAGTTACCACAAATCACGTGAAATGCTCAAGCAAGCTCATGTTTCACAAGGAATTACAAAGAATTTTACATCCTTTGGGGGAGGCCTTAACAGCACAATCATGTTTTACAATGACTATGTATTATTACCTTTAAAACCGAGAAAGGTAAAAGTACTTTGAGTAAATGGTACCTTAAGTCAGCACTCAAAAGAGATTCCCTACCTGATTCTCCCTAATTCATCACACAGAGAATGAGGAGGGACTATGTTTTGAGCTCATTTTATTTTGTTAACTGTTTGCTTGCACTTCATTCACCAACTACTCCATGTCAGGCCCAGGAACTGAAATTAAGACAAAGCCTTGGTCCTGAAGAGCTCTACTGGACGGTAAAATAGATGGACAAAGAAAAGTCATAAATGATGCCAGAGGTAACATGCATTGAGTATAATGGGAAAATAAAGTGCACAGGACTCTGAGACCACCATGCAAAGTAACCGGTACACGTAATTTGGAGACACACAAACCCTTAACCTGAAAGTAGAAGACAAATGATATTTCACTGAATGATATTAAATGCTATCCTAGTATCACTCAAGAGAACATCTACTTCGCTTGAGTGTGTGAATGGCAGAACATAAGTGTGCATGAAGATTGTTTTATACCTACACAGGTCACTTTCTGAATAAATGGCTTTTTGTTACTGAAGCTCTGCTGTATACCTAAGAAGGTACTGTATGGAGGGAATAACTAAGCCTCAGGAGATAGGTGATCCTGGATTCCAAGTCAGCCTCCAACCTCACTAAATTAAATCACCTAACTTCTCTGAGCCTGTCTCCTTCTATAAGACACACATGATACCACCAAAGGGCTACTGCAAAAAAATAAGTTTAATGTAATTAAAATGTATTCCCACCCCCACATCTTTTCTTTTCAGTTACTTCTTTGGAACATACAAAACAATTTAATATATGTGCTGCGGAAGCGAGCACAATACAAAACAAATGAAATATTTACAAAGCATTTACTATTGAGTAAGCCTCATGACTGGACACTGCAGGAAGTTAGCAGACTATAGTTGCTGTCCTCATGGAGTTTACAATCTTGTATGTACGCTATGTTTAAAATTAAGAGATCTCTTATCGCTTTGTACATATTTACATGGTCCCTTATCACTATAATGTAATCTCCTGGAAGGTAATTTACACCTAGCACTATGCTTGGGACTTAGCATGCAAAGGAAGGAAGCTGAGAAGGGAAGGAGGAAATAGTCCAATGAAATATACTGAATCATAAATTCTATTTAGTGTACCTTACCTCTAAAATATAGAAAGGTACTTTTGGGGGAGGGGGCGGGTAGGACAAAGAGAAGATAGGTAGTAGAAGGAAGAATCACCTTTTGAAAATACTTTTTTAGGGGTGCCTGGGTGGCTCAGTGGGCTAATGCCTCTTTCAGCTCGGGTCATGATCCCAGGGTCCTGGGATAGAGCCCCGCATCAGGCTCTCTGCTCAGCAGGGAGCCTGCTTCCCTTCCTCTCTCTATCTACTTGTGGTCTCTGTCAAATAAATAAGTAAAATCTTAAAAAAAAAAAAAAAAAAAAAAAAAAACTTTTTTAAACTCATGACTTGAAAGGAAGCTTTTTCCCTTATAAATCATAAGGGAATTATAATTTTTTAAAATATTTATTTATTTCAGAGAGCTGCAGGAAGGGGTGGGGGAAGGGAGAGAGAGAGAATCCTCAGGCTGACTGCCAACTGAGCCAGACATAGGGCTCAATCTCACGACCCAAAGATCATGACCTGAGTGGAAACCAAGAGTCAGATGCTTAACCGATTGAGCCACCCAGGTGTCCCATAAATTCTTTTATAAATTATATCCCATTAAAAAAAAAAATCAACACCTTCATGTTCTAGTGATATAAGCCAATTCAAAATAAAAACAGAGTACAAACATAGTACACCCAGCATGATGCTCTACTCCAGAGATGGGCAACCTACAATCTCCAGCCTTCTTTTAAACCTGCAAACTAAGAACAGCTTTTACATTTTTAAAGAGTTATAAAACAAAAGCAAAGAAAACAAGACTAAGTGCGTCCAGCAAAGCCTCAAATACTTACTGTCTGTCCCTCGACAAAAAGTTTGCCAACTCCTGCCCTACTTCCTAACAGAATTTTGAATCTCTCACCAAACTAAATACTTCAATACTTCCGAGCTGACATTTAAGGCAATTTATAGGATTTCTCTCCACTCCCCTGCCCATTTGGCTCTTACTAGCCACTTTCTTCACACACAAGTATTCACACAAATATTAATTACAATATACAAGGATAGCACCAAAAAACCCCAGAGGCTGACCATGTCTTTTGTTAAATAACAAGTGCTCTAGGACAAGCATTTTCCCAACAATGAGTTTAAGTTCCACAATGGATTAGTAAAATCGAGCCTATGTTGACCAGAACCCATGACTTATGCCAACTTCTCCATCTGCACATATTCAATATTGGGGGAGGGGAGGACACCAACAGTTCCCAATGCAAAGTCAATAAATTGATTATTATTAGGCTGGAGTATCATTCACCTAGCTTCAATAACAAAGACAAAACAGGAAATAGAAGGTGACAAGAACCAAATTCAGTAACTTGTGGGACACCTGTGGATTTGAGAGTTAAGTTCTTTACCACTTACATCACACCACATGAAGACAAGGAGGGTTACTGACACATTTAAGACTCTAACAATAAAAAAGTGGGAAAAAAAAAAATTTCTGAAAGCATAGAAGAGACCGTTCAATCTAATACGAAAGTACCCAAAATCTGGAGAGCAGTATGAACCTATCAGATAAATACATCAGAAAGAACTAAGTTTTATTTCAGCATGATTAGTAATATGTGATATGGGGCACAGAAGAGTACTAAAAATTACCTTCCAGGACAAGCGACACAAGGAATAAAACATTCCTCTCCCAACATTAGAAAGGAAAAGCTAAGTGTCCACTTTCCCTAAACTATCAAAACCTGAGAAGCACTCAAAATGAGTATTCTTCCCCATTAAACACTCTGCAGAAAAAATAAAAAATCCATACACATACTTTAAGAAACAAAGGAATAAAACTTAAAGAAGGATCTTATTGAACTACTTTACAGAGATTCAAAAGTCTGAGAAAATTTGTCGTTTTTAAGGAAAGGTCTCTAGTCAACGGTTCCGATATACCGCTTACACACATCTTAAACGAGAAACTAAAAATACAAATTTTTTTTCTATTCCAGGAGAACCTTAGTCCTTACCTATAAATCTCTAAAATGTAACCCTACAAACTTCAGATACTGAATACACTGGATAATTTTTTAAAAACTGTCAATGAATTCAAAGTGACCTTTCCATGCCTAACTTTCTGTAATGGTTTTATTATGACTTCTAATAATGAAATTAGCACTACACCACCAATATAATGAACATACAAATACTGGGATCATTCATTACAGTACCAGATTATTTAACATTAGAAACACTAGAAACCCAAAGTGGCTCAGGAATCACTTGTATGCACTTTAGGAGTGTTAATTCATGCACCGGACTTATTAAGCATTTATATAGAACATTTATATTTGCCAAGTGTTTCATAATCATTTTTATTAGCTGTTTTACTCCAAAAGAATCCATGAAGAACTTACAGAAGAGGAACCTAGACCTAGAGGAACCAAAGAAAACCAAGTTTATTCTGGAGGAAATAACACCATTCTCTTACAATATGCCAGATACTCTTAATTACTTTTCATTGGCAATATGAAATTTTTCAAGAAATAAGCTATGAATTAATGAATGTGAAAAATATTAAGGAAACACTGCACTGAATTCTCTGGAAATGCTTAAACACTCTGAAGTACTCTGGAACACTATAGTTCTTTACCACGGACACAATGAAGAAGTAAAATTCTCTTAAACGGCAAACTTAATGGCCAAATAGAAAAGGGTATTTTTTACACTTGCTTTAAAAAAGATAATCGAAGCTCACGGAACAAGCTTAAAGCCAGGTCCTGCAACAAGGAGTCAGGTCCACCACAAAAAAACTAGAACCCTGCTAAAAGCAGCGTGAGGAGGAAGTTCTGGAAGCAGCCAGAATCTGGAAGGAGCCTGAAGCTGCTGTGCAGCCCGCTCAGTGAATACATCTTTCCGAAGATAATGGTTCTAACCAGAACTTGTGGTTTAATCTCAGCACCAGCAATGGATCCCATCCAATGTTTTGGAGGATGAAAACTTGCCCCAGCGCTAGACGTGGAGGAAAGTTCTTCCCTGGCCCATTTAAACATCCGAATTTCTTTTATCTTGGTGTTACATCTTAACGAGAAAAAACTGTGCGCGCCGCGAGCGCAGTTTGCCTGCGGAGTTGTCCTGACCCCAGGTCTCTCAGTCAGAGCCCATCAACGTTAATTCCCGAGTCGGAGCTCGACTCCTCATCCAGCTAACAGCCCCAGCCGGTACATCGCACACTCTTTTCTTTGCCCTCCCTCTCCCTCCTACCTCCGGGGGCAAATTTCGTGACCCACATCCCTAGACCCCGCAGAGCCCCAACATAACCCCCCCATTATACTTCCGCCCTGGTGGCTTCCCAGTTAACCTTCACCCCAGCCCCCACCCCATCTTTGTCTCGTTACCCCAAATACAGCACCTCAACGTTCCCCACTCCCAACCGCAGCCCTTCCCCCACCGCCAACCCCCACCCTCCCGGTCTCTTCCCCACCCCCACGTCCCCCATCCCTCGGCTGGGTCACCCCAGCTCCTCGCCTCCCCAGCCCCGCATGACCCGTCCCCTCCCCCCAGCTTCCTCTGTCCCTTCCTTCCCCTCCCTCGGCCCCTCCGCCCACGCCCACCCCTGCTCCCGCGGGTCCCAGGCAGGCCTTTCACCTTGTCCATGAGCTTCCAGCACTTCTCCACCATCTTCTTGTCCACGGTGCCCGGCGGGTGGGGGCTGAGGTGGTGGTGGTGGTGGTGGTGCGGCTGGAAGGCGTCCTTCATGAGCCCGATCAGGCCGCCGGAGCCCGAGCCCCCGGAGCCGCCGCCGCCCCCGGCCCCGGAGCTCTTTTTCACGTTGCCGGCCATGGCCCGGGGAGGGTTGGGGGCCCAGCCGGCTCCGCACCGCTGCGAGCGAGGGAAAGAAGGAGGGCGTGAAGGAGGGGCCTCTCCCGGCCGCCACCGCCGCCACCGCCGCCGCCGCCACCGCCGGCTGTCCGGGCGGAGGGAGGGGCGGCCGCGGGGAGGGGAGTGGGCGGCGACGGGAGCGCGGGTCCGCGCGGGCGCGCCCCTTCCAAGAGCGCGAGCCCGGGGGCGGGAGGAGCGCGCGGAGCTCGGCGAAGCCGGCGGCCTGGTCCCGACTGGGTAGCGACCGCTCCTGCGCCACCCCCTCCCGAGTCACAGCTCCCGGAAAGCCGCGGCCAAGTTTCCGCGCCGCCTACCCCTCCCCTGCCCCCGGGGGCGGGCCCAGGCGGAACCTTTGCGCCTGCGCCCTCTGCTGGAGAAGCCGGGAAAGGAAGGGGGCGGGGTCTGACAGGAGTCTGCGCACTACACAGAAGCCGAGCCCTCCATGTTCCTTGTGGGCTGTAAGGTTGGCGCTTTGAGGGGTTTATTGGGACATTTAAATGAAGACAGGTAGCAGTGGAAGCAACCTCGACGTCAAGTCTTTCCCCCATACCTGACGGATGAGGAAATTGAGCTTAAAGTCATTTGCTTCTTCACACTGTTGGGGAAAAACAGAAGTTCTTTCCCCACTCCTTGGTGTTTTGAACTCATTAAGTCGGCACCAAGGACAAGAATGTGACAAGAACGTGACTGTTGCCGATATTCAAGCCTGATTACACCCCAGAAAGGCATGAGACACTCAGGCCACAAGCTCTTCTTCCAGGCCTTTTGACTTTCTGAAAACAAAACACCTCCCCCTCCTTTTGGCTTCTGAACACTAGTTCCTTTTTCTGGGAATTGAGTATGTACTTAAGATTCCCCAGCTCAGCGCACTGGGCTCCACACATTGCGCAGCAGGTCAGTGCGGCCGGCACAGGCCTTGACCACAGATGCTGTAAGACGGGTGTGAGCTCTGACCAGAGGAGTACTTGCTCCTCTTGTGGAACAGAAATGCAGTTCCCAGTCATTTCCACTTCTCTAATCTAAAAGTTCTGTTGGAAAAACTTTGAAAAAAAAAAAAAAAGGGGGAACTTTCTTCCTAAAGAAGGAAGTGCCCTGCCCTAATTTGCTAATATTCTGAGCCTCCTCTTTGGGAACTTGCAGGCTCTAGTGTGTCTGTAAGTACTCAGTTCCGTCTTAGATCCCCCACCTGGGTCTTCCACAAAGCCGTTGACTGATAAGGGAATTAACTTTATCATATGCTCCTGTCACAGTTGGGGAAAATCTCTCCGAACTCAAGCACCCATCAGCCAGACATCCTTGCTTTGCAATTCAATGGCCTTTACCTTAGATTGATTAAGGAGTCAATATTATTTCCTATCAGTAGAATTTCCTTTAATCAGTTCCTACCTAGAGAGAGAAGAAATCTTCCAAGGGAAAATCTAGACAAGCCTCTTAGATAATTGTCAAAACTTCCCATCTACCACCCTGGTTGCAAGCCCTCCCTTTCTCTCCCCTGATCTGTTTATTGAAACATTTTCCTCACTGGTTTCCCTGTCATCTCCAGTCCATTCTGCCACCAGACCAGTCTTCCTGACATATAGTTCTGATGGCATCAGAAAAAACACTTCCAATTCCTGATTGTCTCCTGGATGAAGTTAACAGTCATGATCTAACTCCAAACTACCTTGCAGTTTTATACTATTCCAATAGTATATGTATATGTATATCCTATGCTGCGTGAGTCACCAAGTCACAAAATAACACAATTCTTTCTTTTTTCATCACCATGGCTGAGAGTGTTCCCTCTGCCTAAAGTGTGCTACTGAAGGGGCACCTGGGCACCTGGATGCCTCGGTGGGTTGGGCTTCTGCCTTCTGCTTGGCTCATTATCCCAGTGTCCTGGGATCTCTCCTCGGCAGGGAGCTTACTCCCCTCTCCCTCTGCCTGCCTCTTGGCCTACTTGTGATCTCTCTCTCTCTGCCAAATAAATAAATAGACCCTTTAAAAAAAAAAAAAAAAAGTGTGCTACTGAAGTCCTATCCATTCTTCAGAACCCAGCTCAAATATTTTCTTTCTCACCAGACATTCCAGCTAGAAATATCCTTGCCTCTTCTAAATTTCCATAACCCTGTATTCTCACAGATGCCTCATATTAATTTATGCTATGCTGTCTGGTAGACTTTAGTCTTCCACAGTACCTAACACAGTATAAGTACACAAGGTATTTTCCCCCTCTTCATCAAATTTAATGGAATACAGGCAAGAAATTAACCCCTGGACCTATATGGGTTCCTCTGGGTCATCTACACATCTCTGGCTTCCTTTAAGGCTTCCAAGTTTTATTATTTCAGTACCACCTGGATAGAATGTAATGGTATAATTTATATTTTATTTCTTCTTGCAGGAGCCATATTTCTGGGGGCACCTGGGAGCCTGTGACTCTCAATTTCATCTCAGGTCATGAGGTCAAGCCCTGCATCAGCCTTATACTGGGTGCGGAGACTGCTTAAGACTCTCTCTCTGCTTCTCCACCGCCCCCCCCCCAAGAAGAAGGAAAAACAAAAGCCATAGTTTAGGTTTTTGGTTTTTTTTTTAAGATTTATTTATTAGAGAGACAGAGAGAGCATGCAGGACACATGCAAACGGGGGAGCAGGGAAGAGAATCTTAACAGATTGGGTGCTGTGCAGAGCCTGAGGGTTGGGGTGGGGGTGGGGGCCTCTATCTCATGACCCTGAGATCAGACCTGAAGCAAAATCAAGAGTCAGATGCTTAACTAACTATGCCATTCAGGCGCCCTACAAAAGAGAAAAAGCCATATTTCCTTGAATATACAAATGACCTATCTCTCACATTTGAATAAACCAGAGGGAGTGGTTCTCTCCTCTGTGTCTCTTTGAAACTCCCAGAAGGGATCCTATTCAAAGAAAGACAGAGTTCTGTGGAGATGATCTTACCTATTTTCACTTCTAAGCTGAAGTTAATGAAAAAAGAAGGAAAGAATGACCTTTTTTTTCTCCCCCCACAATTTTACTTGGCATGTTTTCAACATATACTGAAGATGGGATTGGATTGTTGATTACAGTGTCATTTGCATTCTTGGCTTATTCGAGAGCAGGCTTGGTTTGTATCATCACATCATGTGACATGGGGCACTTTTTTACTCCATTTCACCTTCACCCAAACCACATCCTCATTCTGCACCCGAAAGTCAGTTGAGTGAACATATTTGAAAAGTAAATGCTCTTCGGAGGCATGATATGTTATTTGTTTTCTGTAAACCCTGTCCTCAAAATGCTGGCCCCTGCATCCGCGTAATGCGGAGATTACTCATTCCCTGGAAAATGACCCCAAACTGGCTTCTAGATGAGGAGAAGGACTGGAGCAGGAATCTCTATTGCATTTCTGTGCAAGGGGGAAGGATTCAGGGAAGGAGGGGCAGAGAATAAATGAAAAACACACTTTAAGATGAGAGGAAAAGTATTCTCCAGATTTGGGGATTGTGCGCAGAGTCATCTGACCCTGGGGTACAGGAACTGTAAGCCCCAGGAAAGGCAAGCCTGGTTCTTCTTTTTATGCTGTAAAATGTCTGAAGAATCAGAGAAGTACCCTGCAGCCACCAAGGTGACAGACAAATAAACACAAATCAGCAGCCACCTGAATCTGTCCACTCCCCAGAGGAAGGCTTTTTTTTTTTTTTTTTTTTTTAATTTATTTGACAGATCACAAGTAGGCAGAACAGCAGGCAGTGGGGAGAGGGGGAAGCAGCTCCCTGTTGAGCAGAGAGCCCAATGCAGGACTCAATCCCAGGAGCCTGGGATCATGACCTGAGCTGAAGGCAGAGGCTCAACCCACTGAGCCACCCAGGTGCCCTGAGGAAGGCTTTTTAAATCCCAAATCTCAAAGCATTTCTTCAGATCTGCTCCTGACAGCAGGCAATTGACCAAAAGTGTTGACAGAGAGAGAGAGAGAGAAATATCTAAAGGGTCTGCAGGTTCATTGACCCACAAGAGGAAAATCCTGACATTTCTGCCATTTTCATTCTAGCCAGTACGGTGCCCAGAGATCCAGGTGGCAGACGGATGACAAGGCTGTTGTAGCACAGAGCTGGAAGGAGGATGTGGATAAGGACAAGTCGCCCATCACACTCCCTTCCCTGAATTTGTTTTTCCAACCACTCATGACCCCAGCAAGTCGCTAGGAAGTATCCCCAAGAGGGAGGCACCCCAGACGTGGCCCAAGAATTTAAGTAGAAAAATTTAGGAGACGCCAGAAGTCAAGCAAGTCCACTAGAGGGAGCCCCGACCAACTCAGGACTGAGGGGAGCCTGGCAAAGTAGCTTCACAGCACCCGACTGAGAATCAGCCACATTAGGGAACAGGGGAAGCAAGGCAATAAATTAAGTCCCCACAAGGGAAGATAGCCCTGTGAATACCCAGCTAAAATCTGGTCCTTCCAGGATTTACAGCATCAAAGACTTAAAGACCAGGAAACTGAGGTTGAGCAAAATTAAATGGCTTGTCAGAGTTTACACAACCGGAAGGGGGACTAGAACTCATGGCTCTTGTCTCTAACCAATATCCTTTCTTCTACATTTGTCTCCCTCTATGTCAGCACCCTGGAGTCCACGGGTCTACCTCTCCTCTGTGTTGCCTTTCTCTGAAGTGAGAAACTCCCTCAGCTACATTCTGCACTTCTTTCCCTCATACACTGCAGAACACCTTCCCAAAGCCTAATAATGCCATGTGCTCCCTCATGAGCCCTAGAGATATAAATCACCTGGAGCTACGTCAGCCCTTTTCCTCTGTGTCAGCACAACAGCATCCTGTCAGATGTGAAAATCTGTCATTTGTATGTCTCAGAACTTCAGGCACTGCTAAGTGAAAATAAAGCCTAGTTAACTGGTTCCAAAGCTCTTTCTCCTCGAAATACATTTAGGATTTAGGGATAAGGAGAGAAGCGACCCTCCAAGACCTTGCTATTTTAAGATTTGTGCTTGGCACATTCCACCTGCCTATGAGCTCCATGTTTCCCAGTTACCTGGACAACATTTGGTCTCCAGAAACCCAACCGTGCAGTTCTCAGTCCTGCCCTCAAAGGAAATTTGCCACCCTGGATTGGCTCCCATAACCCAGGCTCCTCCTCAGGCTCTGAGCTGGTTGGGCCTTTTCTCTGCCCCTCCCATGAGTGGGTCACCCCACAGGGAGACACAGCAGAGGCCAGAGAGGATCCTACAGGTAAGAAGAGGCAGGGCAAGGATGATGGGAAGAGGGAAGGGACAAGTACTGAGATTTATTTTCTCCAAAAGACGACTGAGAGAAGTGATTTCTGCTCATAGAACCTGACTGATAGAAAGAAACAGCTCCACCCTCCCCAAATACCAGCCTTGCCTAACGTTCCAAGGAGTCCAAGCATGGAAGCTTCTGGAAAGTAGAAGAGAAAGACTTGGAGACTAGAACTCTAACTTTCCTAGGACTCCTGGTTCAGTCCAGGGGTCAGGAAAGGAGCCCCATGCCCAGGCTTAAATATGAGTCCTCTCCCTCCCTAGGACAGCAAGGAGATGCCACCCAAAACCAAAGGAAAGGGGAAGAAAGCTGGGACACAGGAGAAGAAAGAGAATGCGGGCGCTGGTGAGTCAGGGTGGCTGGAGGTGAGTGCCTCCTGCTTCTCCATGCTCTGGCTTAGAGACCAAGCAGAGGTGCTCCAGAGAGAACGAAGCCCTCTGCATGACAAGACAGAGTTTCATGCCCCTCCCTCTTCGGGTCCCCCTGCCCCCAGGTTCCATGGAGCTGGGAAATTGGGGAAATCAGCACGCATCCGCTCCGTGGTGCCCTTCTGGCTCTGTGCCTTCCTTAATACATTCATCACCCATATTCCAAGTACCTACTCTGTGCTGGGCAGCCAGGACACAGGGGTGACCTCGATAGCCTCTGCCATCAGAGATCCCTCGTTTAGAGGCCCTCAGAGCTGCAGGGAAAAAGTCCAAGGTGTAGGCTGAGGATGGGGAGACATGAGGAAGGCTGAGATCATGATAAGCTGAGATTTTGCCAACTTGCCAGGGCAGATGTGGAGGCCAAGTCTGCATACCGGCGGGTAGTGATGGAGAAGAAGCTGCTCCAAGACCACCTGGGTAAGAAGGGTAGAGGCTCTGGGACACCAGAGGTGGGACAATAGGGCAGTTTGCATCCTGGAGGCTTGGATGGTTGGAGCTGTGTCAGGAGGCTGAGCTGATCTCTCCCCCATCCCCCAGTGGAGAAAGACTCGACATTGTGAGGAGGGGGTGGGCAGTGAGGGTGGGTGAGGAGAGCTATTTTTCATAAGCAGGACATGGAGTTTTGCCTTCTTAGCAATGAAGAGCTCATGGGATTCTAGGGGGAAAACCAACCAACCAATCCAGAGAGAGAATGAGAGGCTGGGAATCTGCCACCAGATTCCCAGAGGTGGGAGGAGTCTATCAAGCCCTTGGGGCCTGATTTGGTGGGACCCCCAGCCCGTTGTGAGGACTGCTCTGGGACTTTCCGCAGCTCTGCGGAGGGATGAGGCCCGCCGGGCTAAAGCTTCTGAGGAGCAGCTGAGGCGGAGGCTGCAGGTGCTGGAGGCTGAGTTGGAGGAGGCCCGAAGTGAGAGCAAGGCCATCTATGCAGGTGCGTGGTTGGCCAGGCAGGTGGGCGGGAGACAGGGGCCTGGAAGAGGACAACCAAGAGGGCCAGAGGGTGCAGGAAGGGAACTGAGGAGGACTTCCATCTGCCATGCCTATCCCCAACCTTCCCGGCTCAGCATGGATCAGGCATGGGGCCTGAAAGAACCAAAGGAAGGCCTCCGGGATGCTGGGCAGGAACCTTCCAGGATGCCCAATGGCATGTGCTTTATGGATTACAGAAAGCACCTCTTGTAATGTGGATTACAAAAACTTACATGGCCTTATCTCATTGGTGCCATGGGAGTAAGTGGGGAGAAGGGCTAGAATCCAGGTCCAGGACTGGACCAGGTCGGGGAGGGGTAAAGGGGTGTGGTTTCCCAGCTCTGCCCCAGGTGTTCCAGTTCCTCCAGCTTCTTAAAATCACGGGAACTGAGAAGGCCTTTATGTTCCTGTCCCACTGGGCCAAGCAGGCCCTTCACCACCCACAGCTTCCTTTCCTCTCTCCACTACTCCATCCACACCTGGGTCCCTGGTCACCCTCTGCCCCCACCACAGAAATGAGTCGTCAGTGCCGGGCCCTGCAGAAGGAAATGGAGACCCGCAGTAGGCAGCTGGAGGAAGAAGTGACAGGCCTTCGGGAACAGCTGGGTAGGCTTCCCCACCCCCTAAGCCCTCTCTCTCCTGGGGCACTGACAAGGTCCAGCCTGCAGGGGCGGACTGAAGATCCTCTTTCTCTAGAAGACTGTGTGCTGTCTAGGTCCTTGGACCATTTTCCCCACTGACTCTTCCACCATGGAGGACTGGAGCAGAGGATTCAAGATGATAAAAATCTCTAAGTTGTAACTAAAGCAGACCTGGGTCTCTCATCTCATCTCCCTCTCTCCATGATCTCTCCAAATCTGGGTCTTTCTCCCCACCCCTGCCTTATCTGTCATGAGCGAAACATATTCCCTCTTAGCTGATTTTTACAATGAAACTAAGAAAAGATATTTGACTTATTTACTTTCATATCTTCAATGCCAAGTGCATGCCAAGTCCTAAGTAATTATTGCTAAATAAAGGAATAAACCTTCCAGATAAACAAAAATGTAAAGAACAGTAAGGTTTTCTTTTCTCTCTTGGTTACAAGGTAGAGTTGAACTATCTTAGCATGGCACACAAGGTCTTTCATAATTGTGGTCTCAGAGTTTTCTTAACCTAAAATAGCCTGTTTCTTTCTTAGTAGGTGCCATGCCCAGTGTGGGGCTTGAACTCATGACCCTGAGATCAAGAGTAGCAGGCACTATGGACTAAGTCAGCCAGGCTCCCCTAAAATGGCCTCAGTTTAGCTACAGATACCCAAGACTTGCTTCTCTGCCATGCAGACCCTGCATTTCTTTCCTAATCCTTGCCTTATCTCAAATTTAAAATCAATCAGCATTTAGGGAGCACCTCCTGTATATACGAGGCATCTTCTCACACATTCTCGCATTTAACTCACAGTAAGCCGGTAAGGTTTGTATCAGTCTGTCTTTAAAGATGAAAAAACTGAGTCTGAGAGAGGCATGCCTGAGCTTACACAGATATTAAGTAAGTGACAACCAGACTTTGGACCCACATCCCTTGTCCCAAGTCCACTACTTTCTTGGCTGTACCTTAATGGTATACGTCAGCTCTTTATACGGACTGTGGGAAAATTGATGATCCTGGGGGAAGGCTGGAGTGATCCCATTTAAGTTCTGCTTTTTAGGCACCTTTGAGGACTCTGTTCACAGGGAGAGTGTCACTATTCAGTCCCCTTCATCCTTCTGTCCTGCCCCACAGAGACGTGCCAGAAGGAGGCCAAGGCTGCAGGGCAAGAGGCTGAGCAGGCCCTGGGAGAGCGGGACCAGACGCTGGCTCAGCTTCGGGCCCACGTGGCAGATATGGAGGCCAAGTATGAGGAAATCTTACATGTAAGCACCACCGTTGGAAGCCCAACCCCCAGTACTTAGTGCTCCCCTATCCTCCCACTCCGACCCAAACTAGTTCATGCTGCCATCGTCATCAATGGTAGACCCGGGGAAAGGAGAAGCAGTATCTCCAGAGGGAATCCTGCTCTGTCTTGAGGGTAGACTGGCAGGGGAATGCAACCATGCCTACTTACTAAGAATAAGAACTTGAAGAAGACACTGGCGAGGAAAGCGTACAGACCAGCCCGGGGCACCACCGCTCACTCTACCCTCTCCTTTCCTGGGGCCTCAAACTTGGTGTCTGCAGGGCAGCCTGGACCGACTCTTGGCCAAGCTGAGGGTCATCAAGCCTCAGTGGGACGGGGCTGTGCTGAGACTTCATGCCAAGTACAAGGAGCAGCTCCACCAGTTTGGACTCAACCCCCTGGATCTTTGAAGCCGTAAGCCGCTAGTCTCTGGGGCTCTTGGAGGCTCCAGCAATAAAGCTATCTTGATGTAGAACTCAACAGAACTGTGGTCTGTGGCTTTTTGGCAGATACGAGTATCTCCTTTGGGGACATCTTGGTTCTGGGCTGGCCCATTGCCCTGGAGACTTAAAGAGAGGAGAGAAATTTGACAAACTCTCAGCAACTCTCTTAGAGAAAATGGGCCCCAGGCTTTGAGTCTGAGGCCTTTCTGGGGCCCTTCAATCACCATCCTCTATTCTCCTTTGCCCTGCCAACACAGGCAGCCAGATTTGTTGGGGAAAGGCCCTTTCTATAATAAACCTACAGTGACCCTGCACCAGCCCCCACAATCCTAAGGTGCCTCAGAAAGAAGGTGTAGCTGCCCTTCAAATTCTTGCAATATATGCGAGAGTCCAAGAGTTATGCCTGGGGTAAGTTCCATCTGGAACAATCCTAGTCAGCCTCATAAAAGGAAACTCTGTGTCCCTCCTCTATTTTATAACACTCATTACTACTTCACTTCCGGTCACGTGGAAGGGGTCACCAAGCAATTCTCTAACAGCTCTGTGGACACCAGCTGGGTATCTTACGATTTAATTCCATTCTGGCACTACCGATGTGAAGAGAGCATCCGATCCCACAGGCCTCAGGCTCAGTCCCACAAGACTGTCCCCACTTCAAAAGCCTGTGTCAAGTCCAGCTCGTCTCCTGGGCTTCTGACCCATTGGTGGAAAAACAGAGGTTCCCACGACCCCCTTCTCAGGTTCCATCATCTTGCTAGCGTGACTCACAGAACCCAGAGAAACGGTTTACTCACTAGCTTCCAAGTTTATTATGAAGGACACAACTCAGGAAGAGCCAGGTGGCAGGTTTGCTGGGGGCAAGGCACGAGCATGGAAGCCTGTGTCCTCTTTGGGGGTGCCACCCTCCCCGCATCTCTGTTTGGTTCCATCTTTTTGGTTTTTCATGGAGGCTTTATTTACTATGGGGTCATGGTCCATGACACCATTGGTGGTTGGTGATTCATTCCACCTCCAGCACCTCCCCTCTCCCCAGAGGCCCGGCGTGGGGATGGGGTAGGCTGAAAGTTCCAGCCATCTAATCACATGGTTGGTTTCCCTGGCAACCAGCCCCCCATCCTTAGGTGTTTTCCAAAAGTCACTTCCTTAACAAAGTTAAGTTTGGTTGAAAAGGGCTTGTTATGAGTAAAAGACGATCACTCTTACTACTCAGGAAACTCCAAGGGCTTTAGGAGCTCTGTGCCGGGAAAGAGTATAATTTATTATAAATCACACCACTTGTTTCAGGCAGAACTCCATCTGTGGGACACAACTCCCAAAGCTCCCATAGGACTTCCTGTGGAACCAGAGGGCAGACCGCCCCCTAGTGGGGCTGGCTAAGACCTCTGGACACACCTTCTTCTGGGAGGTGGGCCCAAGGGAAGGGAGGGAGACTCAGGGCAATCCTGCGATTGGAGGTGCCCAGAATCCTAGAGCTGTCCCTTCTGGCTTAAAGAGCTGTCCCTTCTGGCTTAAAGGAGCTTCTCAGCTCCTACCATCACAAGCAGGAGAGGCCACTGGGCAGGTCTGTGCCAAGCAGGAGAGGACTATAGCAGCTCTGACACCGGAGCCCAGTCCTGAGCAGAGAGAGAAGAGAGAAGGTTATTCAAGGATGAGAAGAGTAAACATTTTCCCTGCGCCCACCTGCCCTGTCGTGCCCAGGAATGGCAGCGAGTTCCATGGGTCCTTCTGTCCCCACCTACCATGGCCTAACATCCCAACCTGCATGTCCCACACTGCTTCACCCTGTGGTTCCTTTCTCTGACTCCCTCTATCCTTCTCTAGCTGCCTGCAGTCCATCTGTCTCTTCTACCTTACCTCTCCAAACCCGGGGGGATTGCAGGCTTCCGAGCCCTGGCAAGACCTCGCTGCCAGCTTCAGGTGAAGTGGAGGCTCAGCCACAGCCAGCTGCTGAAGCTTTTCCAGGTCATTCTCTCCACCCATGGGATACCCGTTCACCTCCAGAATCACGTCTCCCATTTGCAGCCCTGCCTGGGCAGCTGAGCCTCCTAGCGTCACCTGGTGGCAAAGAGAAGGGTCACAGAACATGGGATACCATGGAAAAGTTGCTGGATTGTTCTAAGACCTCAGGAGGGAAGGAGATGAAGGCTCATCAGGAGGCAAATGATTGGAAAGACCCAAGGTTCATGGGGCATAAGTCACCTGGGAGATGAAGATTCGAGGCTCACTGGCCACACAGCTAAGTCGGAAGCCATAGCCACCGCCGGGCGCAGGGTATAGGGAGCACTGGCGGGAGCCGCCTGGGACAAGAGGCAGGGCTGTGTCTTCAACTGGTAGGTCCTTGGTTTCAACCAGAGAGGCCGAGCAGGTTTCCTGCGAGGAGGCAGGAGCCTCTGTGCTCTCCAAGAAGAGAAGTGGGGATAAGCGAACCTGAAAGGAGGCAGATAGAACAGACCTGTAGCATCTCCCTCTGCCTGAGCCCTGCTCCATTCCTGCCCACACTCCAGCCCCCGCCCCGCACTCGCACCATGCTGAAGAAGCGGTCAGCTTTAGGGTCGACAACAATGAGGGAGACACAGGAGCCCTGCGCCCGGATCCTGGCCACCGTCTCCTCATGGCCCAGCCCCTCCACACTTTCCCCAGCCACAGCTACCAGCCGGTCCCCAGCCTGCATCCCGGCTTTCTCAGCTGGCAGTCCTGGGTCCACCTCCCACAGGAACTGTCCTGGGACATAAACATCCTCATCGCTCCTCCCCCAACCCCGGCACCACCCCAGGCCACTGTGGGCACACGGAGGAACTGATCCAGGGTGTACACAGGAGGAGGAGGGCGGAGGCTCAGGGCTGGGGTTTTCTGTGCACCATGTCGTGCTTGCCCACCCCCAAGCCACACCCTCCCGACCCATCTCTGGGGCTCCCACTCACCAGGACGACCATCAAGACCTTTCTCCTCACGAAGCAGGAACCCAAAGCCCTGGGACCCTTTCTTTAGGTGCAGACGGCGGGGCCTGGTGGGCAGTGCCCAGCCCTCTGCCAGGGGTGCAGCCAGGGGCATTCCCAGCTGGCGACACCGTTCCTCCACCTCTGGCCCTGCCACCAGCAGGGTCACTTGGTCTCCACTCTGTGAAAGCTGTGGGGACCCAGTGGGGCATCAGCGTCAAGCACCTGGGTGGGGAGGGCAGAGGCAAGCGCTCCTCACAGCCCCAGGAGTGAGGCAGCAAGGTTGGGGAGAGCAGAGCCTAGGACCAATTGTCAAGGGAAGGGTGGCAGGAGGCAGAAGGTCAAATTCAGATGAGGTGCAGGGGGGAGGAACCGGCTGCCTGAGGCAAGGCTCTGGGGCCCAGGTGGGTGAGGATGAATGGGGAAACATACAGCCATACCTTCCTGCTGAGCTGGTGATAAGTGAACTTCTCCACGCTGACCCCGTTCACTTCCAGCAGCCGGGCCCCAGGGGGCACCCCTGCCCGCTCGGCTGCTCCTCCAGTGCTCAGCACGAGCCAGAAAGGACCCTGATGGCCTGAAGCCCCCCCCAAAAAAACAAAAAAAGCAAGTTTTGGTCTGCTGTCTGCCCAGAACAGGGCTGAAATCCCCCTCCTGACCTCCCTCCCGAGCCCCTAAGCTCACTGTAGGAGACACTGAAGCCAAAACCACCCTCGTCTTTCACTACGTGGCACAGTCGGGGCCGGACCCCAGGGCCGAGAGGAGGACAGAGGCGGGCGCTGTTCCCCTGCTGAGCTCGAGCGACATCATGCACGTGCTGCGCCAAGACGGTCAGCAGCACGCGGGGCCCACTGTCCCGGATGCAGCGAACCACCTAAACCGAGGGGGCGTGGCATGAGGTGGGGCCCGCCCCTCCTGCCAACGCCCCCTCCCCAGAGCCTACATTTTACTTTCCCTGGATGAAGCTGTCTGGATACCTTCACTCAACCATCCCCACCTGGACAGCCCCGGATCCCGGGTGGGAGGCGGGGGAGGCAGAGGCCCGCCTATAACCAGGGAGGGGCCCCCTTGGCTCCTCTCTCCCCGAGGTGCTGTGTAGCGTCCTTGGATTCCACAGGGAGACCCCCCGGCCCAATCTCACCACAGCGTAGTCTTCACATTCCACGACTCGGTCATTCACCCCCAGGATCCGGTCCCCTTCCCGAAGGCCCTGGTACTGGGCAGAGGTGCCTGGGTCCACCCTGCACACCACAGGCCCAGCCCTGCCCAGCTCCTGCAGGTGGAAGCCAAAACTCCTGCCTTCCTCTTTGCTCAGCAGACAGAAACGAGGCCGCTGCAGGCGCTGGAGATCTGAGGGGGAGGGGGAAGGCAACAGAAGAGGGGGAGGGAAGGGGATACGGCCCAAGTACAGGTCACCTTGACCTGGCCAGCCCTGCCCTTGTGATAGGGCACCGGGCAGGCTTCTACCCAGTTAGGTGTTGGACGGTGAGACTAAATACCACGTGGGCAGAGTGGCTTGGACAGAAGAAAGCAGCCAACGCCCTCCTACCTCCACGCAGTTACTCCCCACCAAGGCTGTTATCAGAGGGAGGCAGAGTGGAGTGGTTACCAAGGAGATAGAAGGCCTGAGGAGCTGTGGTATCTCTGGGGAAAGGGAATGATTGCCCAGGGCAAGGGGGTTACCGGAGGGGTCGAAGTCTTCAGC
The DNA here is from genome assembly GCF_030435805.1 of Mustela lutreola. Lineage (NCBI taxonomy): Eukaryota > Metazoa > Chordata > Mammalia > Carnivora > Mustelidae > Mustela > Mustela lutreola. The sequence goes on along the minus strand of NC_081290.1, from coordinate 190,350,263 downwards.
CAGAGAGAGGACTGGATTATCAATGCCCCACTTTGGGTTAAACTCAAACTTCCTGCAAGGAGGCGAGGGATGCAGGTAGGAGCGAGCTGATGACATCTGGACTCTGGTCCCAGCCTCTACTTGAGGGGCGAATGGCAGCTGAAGAGCCTCCCCACCTTGGAGTCCCTCTGCTCCCAGCCCAACCCTTCCCAGCACCGCAGGGCACTTACCGAGCTGTTAAGGAGGCTGTGTCCCGGAGACCTGCTGTGCAAAGAAGGGATGAGGGGAGGAGGGCTGCATTCTCTCCCCACCCCGACTCCTCTTCCAGGGTCATTCACTAAAAGGACTCAGGGGAACCCCCACACTCAGGGCTTGCTCCCTCCATTCTGCTCCAGAAAAATCTTCCCTTCCTCTCCCTTCCCCTTCTCCTCCTAGTCCCTGGCACAGAAATCTGAACATAGCAGGACAGGGCGTGGACCAGGAAGGCAGACCTCTCCACTCACCTCTTCTCTCCTAACTTGAGTCTATTTGCCTTAGGTCTCCAAGTCACAACATCAAGTACACTCTGGTCCCCGAAGCCTCTACCTCCCACCCTGCCCTCTCACTGCCCTAAAGCCCCCACTAGAGGATTTCTCCCGGCCTCCTACCTGTAGCTGCCTCCATAGTTGGACCAGCGACCCAGCGCTCAGGGTAGGGACAAGGTTCATCAAAACCAGCTGACCCTCCCACCAACCCTGCCACGTCCCGCCTCCTTAAAGACACTGCCTTAGAAGCAGCAGGGTAATGGTTAACGGGAGGACAGTCTTATCCTCTGGGGAAGTCTGTGTGTTCCTCCTGCCCCCATTCCTGGGCCCCGGACTTCCTCCGGAGACTCTGCTGCTGTCCCAGCTTCTGCTCTGGGCAGACAAAGGCAGATGGCTTGCTGGTCACTGTAATTCCGAGCCTGGGATAAGTATGTTGAAAAAGGTGATAGGGGTCCTAAGGGCCAGCATGGCCTCCCCCCACCCCCCCAGGATTTTGTTCATGCCCCCCACCCCCCGCCTCAGCCCTCACTGCCTCTGAACCTAGTGCCCGAGAATCACCGGTAACAGAATGTGGTCAGTAGTTTACCAGAACGACCAAACACAGTACCCTTTCCTGAAAGCACCAGGCAAGGAGGAAGCCACAGTAGATGGAAGACACAACTTTTTAATGGAAGCAAGGCACTGCACAGGGCCCTTGGAGCACCTGAGCACAGGTGGGGTGGTGAGGAAGGAGGTGTGAAGGGGAGAAGGCACCAACACGATTGGAAAGTGGCAGGGGGCATCTTGGGCGTCCTCTACAAGCAGCAAGGCAGAAAGGACCTGCCCTCCGACAGCGGGAAGGCTGCACCTTTTGGCAAACGCGATTTAAGAAGTGCGCCCCCTGGTGGCACAGTCAGACGCTCCAGAGAGTGGAGAGGCAAGGTTGGTAGTGCGCCAGGGCAACTGTCCGCTTGAAGTCTTTCTCAGTCTTCCTCTTGAATGGAGAGGCCTGTTTCATCACCCTGGAAACTCCAGACCTGGAAGCCACGGATGGACTTGCCCCAGGACAGCAACTGCCACAGGTGTGCTCCTCCCTTTACCTCCAGCCCCATAGGAGTCTTTCTGGAAGTAGTAATGCAAACCAGGAGGCCACAGAGGGAAGGATCTTGGGGCCAGGGGTCACACCGCTAGGTGACTGCTGCCCCTGCTTCAGGTTCCAGAGCCTCCCAGCTGCTCCAGGAGGACCCTGACCTCACCCTCCACTCGCAGCAGCTGGGCCTTGCGCCAGGGGTTAAGGGTGGCCCCTCGGCTGTCTTCCAGATCACGAAGTAGAAGGTCAAGGTGGCGGCGGACGCGGCCCCGATCCCAGCTGTTGAGGTTCCGCTGGACTTCACTTAGGATCACTGACCAGTACTCAGACACTGCTGTCCCCTCTGTCAGCGACACCACGACCCGAGCACCCCCTTTAGCAGTGCCACCCAAGTCCCGCAGGGCCTGGCGGCCCTCTGAGCTCAGCTCATTGAAGTAGAGGCTGGAAGAGAGAGAAGAGAAGATACCGCTCAGCGGAGCTCTGAGACAGAGGAGAGGGAGTATGGGGCAGAGCGGAGAATTCTCATAACTCATCCCCTGGCTATGGAACTTAATGGGGCAGGTGTCTGCAGTGAGCCAGACATGGGGGCGGTGGCCAACAGGGGGCAGGGATGACATCTGAATTCAGCAGGACCAGGGACAGTAAGACGGGGCCACCAGGATCCTAAGAGAAACGGTAGTAGGGGACCAGGGCAGGGTAAGGGCCAATCACAGACGGGCAGGTTGGTTCAGAAGCTGATCCACAATCCTTAGAAGGCAAGGAAAGAGGACAAGCCCTACCATAGGAAAAAACCAGTGGAGACCAGGACCTCCCGGCCAGGGTGGGGGCCAGACTTACTGCAGCAGCTCCAAGGAAGGGTGGTCCCGGGCGGCTTGCGCCAGGGCCAGGGCTGCCGTGTCGCCAGCGCCGTTGTAGGCCACGTTCAGCTCCTGTAGCTGTCGATTGCGGTCCAGCTGGGCGGCCAGCAGCTGCAGGCCCTCATCCCCGAGGCCCGTGTGCAACAGGGACAGGTGCGTCAGCGAGCTGTTCCCCGCCAGCCCCTCCACCAGCTGGGCCACACCAGCCGCCGTCAGCGGGTTGTTGGACAGCCTACAGCCACATGCACCCCAAGGAGGTGAGGGCCTGTGGCAGGGCTTGCCACAGGACTTGCCTCGGGACTTGGACCCAAAGCACACACAGCGTGGGGTGGAGGGGAGCCCGGACACAAAGAAATGTGGGGGATGGGGGAAGGGAAGGAAGAAGCAGGGGGTATGGCACACTGCAGGGGTGGGAGAGCCGGGTGGGAGACGGCTTCTCCTCCTCCCTTGACTCCCCACTCTTCATGGTTACTATTCCTCCTCTTCCTCCTTTTCTTACCTCCCACGCAGAGGCCCCTGCCCCAGGGCCCTCCCCCTTCTCATTCACCTCCCCTTCCTCTAACCTAGGAATTTACTAGGAGCCCAGGCTTCTGGGCTCCTAGTAAATCAGCCAGCACTTTGGAAGCATCTACTGAGCACCCAGCATTAGGGTCATCCTTTCAAGGCAACAGGGAACATTCTGGAAGGGCATCAGTGGCACTGTTACCAGGCAACCAGCCTGGGTATTATCCCACCCCCCGCCAGCACTGGGTTTCTGAGCACCTATTCCTGGAAGCATCGTTCATCTACCCTGCTGTTTGCACTGGACCTGGGGAGAGGGGGCGGGCCAGGGTCTAGGCTCCCACCCCCTCTACCACAGCATGGGTGGACCAGTGGCAGGCCTGAGCTCACCCTTGACCTCAGCCTGCCACCAGGATGGGGGGAAACCTCCCTCCGGCTCTGCTTCCGAAACACTTACCGCAGGGTGGTAATTTGGCACTGGTCATGCAGCAGCAGGTCCCGGAGGACACTGCAGGCTTCGGGGCCCAGACTGTTGAGCTGCAAGCTGGAACAGGAGGTGGTCGGAGGGGAGGGGAGAAGCAAGGAAGGAGCTCAGCATGGAGCCGGCCCACCCACGGTGCCCTCCCTCCCACTGCTCATCACCTCCACACATACAGGACTTCTTCATCCCACCTTTTGCTCCTTCCTCCCCACCTCTGGCCTCATTAGCACCTTCTCTTCCAGCCTCTTCACCCGCAACCCTCTCCAGCCTTCAGGGGTCCTCACCCCAGCTTCCGAGCACGCAGGAAGACAGGCATGAGCGTGTGCAGCCCGGCGGGGTCGAGCTGACAGGAGGCCAAGTTCACCTCATCCAGCGCATGCCTCCCGCTGCCCAGGACGGCCGCCACCACCGTGCACTTGACGGGCGTCATGCGCACCCCCGCCAGGTTGAGCTGACGCAGGGAGCTGAGCACCTCGGCGGAGAAGCGCTGATTCTGGAACTCGTAGTGGAAGAAGAGGTGGTCAAGGAGCTCGGACGGGGGCAGCACCTGCCGGCCCAGCTTACCTAGCTTCTTCTTGATGGCCTGGGCATTCTCCAGGGCATCCAGGGTCTTGATGGGGCAGCCGAGCTGAGCCAGCACGGCCCGGTTTTGTGCGGAGAGGAGCCCCCCCATGAACATGGGGAAGAGCTCGAAGACCTCGTCCTCGGGAGGCTCGTCCGGGTGCCGCCGCGGGCCCTCCACGCCCAGGATACTGGCACCCATCTGGTCTAGGACGTCGTCGTTGTAGTAGTCCTCCTCTCGGAACATCTCCAGCACCATGGCCTGGGCCACGGCCTCGCGGCTCTTACCAACCACACGCCCAAACACTCGCGGCACTACCTGGGAGAGCACACAGGGAAGGTGCTGTAGCCTCGCGCCTCCCGCTCAGCCTTGGAAGCTCAGCCCAAGGGGCAGCTCTCCCTCCCCGCTCCAGCCTCGCCATCCCTCTCAAACCCGCAGTACCATTTGTCTGATCACATTACGCCCCACCCCCACCCCCATAGCATCTGCTCTGGCTCCCCACTGCCCACGTGGACTAGAAAACGGGTCATGATTTGGCCCCAAATGGACCTTTCCAGACTCCTCTCTTAACACTTGCATCATACCCTCGTCATACCCTCAGGCCCTTAGGAAATTCTTTTTCCCCAAACGCCCCTTACATTGGCAAGCCCAGTGGTAGGAAGGAATTAGCATCTGCGATGCCTTTTGTTCCGTACCAGGCTAGATGCTGTGAAGACACGCCCACCCTCTGCACCACCGCAGTCATCCCAGCAACGATGACTGGCTTCCCTCCTGCTCCTTCCAGGCCCTGCAGGATCTGGCCCCTGCCAGCCCCACTGTCTCCTTCTACAGACCTCTCACACTCACGCACTCTGCTTCTGTGCTTTCAGCTTTTCTCATTATTAGGATTTTTTTTTTCGACAGTACCACAGTTCTCTTCCTTCAAAGCTGTACTCTTCCTGGGGTGTTGTCCCCCCCAATTCTTCTCCCAGTAGTAGGGGATCAATCAATCCTCCAGGGATCAGAGTAAATGCCCTTCCTGTAGAGAGATTTTCCCCTCTCCCCCCCCCAACCAAACCAGCTCCCCACTTACACACCTTCACAACACTAGAATTTGTCTCTCCAGGCCCTTAGCACACCTTTAAATTACATGGTTATGGTGACCTGTTTGTGTTCTTACTGGAGGATCAGAAAGGGCAGAAACCCAGGGTTCTCTTCACTGTTTCTTCCTCAGACTCTAACACAGTGCCTAGCACACAGCAAGGGCTCAAATACTTGTTGGAGAAATTAATGTTTGGGTTTGGGACATCAGCTCCCAGCCTGGGGTTGGGGCTGAAAAGCAAGAAGGGGCCCAGACCTCTGGCAAGGAGCCACGAGGCTATTTTGTGGTCTCTTCTCTAATGACTGACTGGTTTTGGGTTTTGTTTTTTGTTTTGTTTTGTTCTTCACATTTTATAGGTGAGGTTCCTGCCATGGAGATTCAAGTGCTTCTCTCTCAACAGTCACCTGGTGACAAGATGAGGAAATGTCACGTGGTGAGGGGGATTCAATAGGGCTGAAGAAACAGATGGGACTAGTCCTCTGCTAGGCAGAGCTCCCTCCCAGAGGGCCTGGAGCTGTGGTGCTAACCATAGGGTGAACCCTGTCAGGAGACCACAGCCTCTTGCTGTGATCCAGAGCAAGCAAGCCCGTCGTCAAAGGGGTGGGCTGGCCTCAGCAACGGCCATGCCCCCCATCTGAGGCAATGGTGGCAGAAGGGGTAGGCTGCCTGAGCCTGTTTTTGAGGTTTAACAAACATTGAAATAGAAACTTCCTACGTGCCAGGTCCTGAGGATGAACACATTTAACCCTCATATTAGACCCATGATATACATTGTATTATCCCCATTTAACAGATAAGGACTGGAGGCACAGAGAGGTTAAGTAAGTTGTCCAAGATCACATAGCTAGGAAGCGGCAGAGCCTGCATTTGAACCCACATGGCTGGATTACCGAATCCCTGATCCTAACCCTATGCTTTGTTGCCTATAAAAAAGGAAAACTTGTTAAAATTTTGCCAGCACTGACCAGGGCTCTGCTGCCTCAAGACAAGCTAACGAAACATTCCTAGAGAGGACCAGGGTTACCTAGCAAGGCACGGAAGCTGAACAGCAGGTTTGGCTGAGAGAGCACAGGGTTCAGAATCACAAAACTAGGATCTGGACTCAGATCCTAGCTCTTCTACTATCTGAGTGACCTTGGACAAATTACTTAGCCCCTGTGAGCCTCAGTGTCTTTATCTAAAAAGGAATCGTAATATTTCATTTACGAGGCACTGAGAGACATTACTGGAGGGTGCCTCCTTCCTCTCCTCAGAACCCTAGCGCATCCTCCCTGTTCAGAACACAGTCCCCGGGCTTGTAATTGGGATCCTGGAGCAGGCCTGCACTATCCTAAGCCAATCACCAATGCCATTTATCCTCCCGGTATAAATGAATAAAATGGCATCTGCTTTATAAACCTGTCTCTGGTGATTCTGTTAGGATGAGTCATCATTCCCAGAGTCCAACCACCTCTGGGAGAACAGATGCAGTGGAGTTTCGGGGGCCCGCAAAGCAGAGCACAGACCCCAGACTGTAGCAACTCCGGCCTCCCGCCGACAAAGACAAGGAGAAGAAACACAAAAAGACAACCGTCATTAGGGTCACAGGACTGTGTGGAAAGGCCTTGCATCCTCCTCCCACCTCCGAGCTCTGCTCAGCCTGTGGTTTCTCTCTCTCCCTCCCTTTGGTCTCAACCCCATGAAAAGCCAGATTGCCTAAATCTGAAACCAGGGTCCGGAAGACGGCTATGCAGGAAGTAGCAGTCGCCTCCTGGGAGGGGAGTAAGGGGTGAAGGGGGAATACGGGGGCGCAGACAGCCTGGCGTGCTTGGGCTATTACCTTGAGCAGGTTGAAGAGCAGAGGCAGGGCTCGCAGGGGCAGAAGCTTGGCCACGATGCCCAGGACCAGACTGACGTCCTCCCCGACACGGCCCACGAGCTCGGCCACCTCCTTGCCCACCCGCTGAAAGGTCGTCTTCCGCAAGCCCAGCACGATGTAGAGGGCGGCCAGGTACTCCTGCATGGCGGGCACGGTGAACACAAAGGTGCCCCGGTGCCCTGGCTCCACGCATGGAGCCAGGAAAAACCGCAGGGCATCCCGGCGGAAGACATGCAGCAGCTGGAACTCTTCCTCCGTCTTGAGGCCGGCTTCCAGGCAGCCGCGGACGTCGTCTTCGGAGAAGTAGGTCTTGCGGGAGGACACCCCCTCGTAAGCCAACTTGCCCATGGTCCGGGCGGCGTAGGCCATGAGGGACAGGTTGGAGGGGTCAGTGCTGTCCAGCGTCTCCCCACTGAAGTTGAGACGCAGGAAGCTGGTGTAAATGCTGGTTAGGGTCTGCCCAGGCGGCGTGGGGGCATGCAGGAAGTGCAAGGTGGCACACACCAGCCAGCAGTAGGAGGGTAGAAAGCAGGCGGCGGCGATCTGGTGGTGCCCCTCCAGGTTGCGGGACAGCATCTCCACCAGACTGTCCCGCTGAGCCAGCGTGGCCGAGATCCCTGCGCCCCCGGCGCCTGTCCCACAGTCCGGCTGGTTGAGGCGGAGCTGGAAGTACAGCTTCTGCAGGTTGGTGTCCGAGAAGCCACAGATCTCGCCATAGCGGCCCACATATTTGCTGGGGATTCGGCCCACGGCAGAGGGCCGGGTAGTCACCAGAATGCTGGCCTGGGGAACACCCGGTTGAGGGTTAGGAAGGACCTCCGCATCCTGACTGCCTCACTCCTCGGAAAGCCCCCGCAGACCGAGCGTCTGAGGATGAGGGTGAGCATCATAATTCTATGACTGAGCCCCAGCTGGGACCCTGGGATCTAATCTGATCGGGACAGCTCCAGGAGGGAAGGAAACAAGCTCAGGGAAGTTAGGGACTTGCTCAAAGACACACAGCAGGGATGTGGCGGGGCAGGTCTGAACTGATGCAGAACCAGTGCTCCCACACCAGTAAACACGTGGGCTGGGGACACCAAAGTCCTTAGGGGACAGGTCAAGGGCAGCGGCGGCAGGGTGGGTGGTGAGGACACTCACCTCGGGCAGCATGTATTTGCGCAGCAGGTTGACAATGATGGCAGCTGGCGCCTCTGGCTTCTCGGGGTCACTGCAAAGCCCTGTCCCCGCCAACCGGAAGTCGAGGTTGAGCCGCTCCAGGCCGTGCAGGACAAAAAGCAGGCGGGACCCAGCAGCAGCCATCAGAGGCAGGATCTCCTTCAGGGACGTGTAGCGCTGAGCCACAAGTTGGCACAAGGACGCTGGGGCAGAGCCCAGGGAGGACAGGTCCTCGCAGGAGAAGGGGACAAGCAGCTCGAAAGCCGGCAAGCGCCCGTAACACCAGTCCAGGACCATCTTGCGCACCAGCGTGCTCTTCCCCGTGCCCACTGTCCCGTACAGCACCACTGTCTGTACCCGGCGCCCACAGGCATCGGGGTCAAAGAGCTGGGACAGGGACAGTGGGGGGAGCCCAGCGGTGGGGTGTTGGTGCTCCAGCGCCAGCTGCGCCGGCGGGCGAAGCAGCTCATCTGGGGTGCTCTCGCGGATCACAGGGTCTACGTGGACTGTATCCAGTGCAAAGGTTGGGCCAAACTGGCGCTCTTCTCTGGGCAGCCGGCTGAACCACTCAGCCAGATTCCGGCGGTGGCACTCAATGGCTTCTGGATGGGAGGCAAGGGGAATGGGTCAAGGAAAAGGGCAGGAAGGGCAGGAGCTTAAGGCTGGTCAGGCCACAGAGCGAGATGCAGCACCAGGACACAGAGACCCAGGATGGGGCTGTGTATATAGGACTCTCCCAGGAAGTTTGGAAGCCCCCATGGCAGAAAGGAGCAAGCCAAGAGACCAGTAACACCAAACCTGGGTTGAACGGTTATGTGGTTGTGTGTGCAATCTCCACTTGCCTGTTAGACCCAGTTTGTTGAGAGTCAGGATGATGTACCCCTCCCAGTGCTTTGTACATGGCAAGCGTGTGGGTGTGCACTGCACAAGTGTTGCAGGAAGGGAGATATGGAGGGGTGGACAATGGGCGACAGGGGAGGGTTTGCCCACTGATGGATGATGGCAGTGGATCCTCTATGCCTTCTTCTTCCTGCCTTCTTCTCCCTCCAGACCCAACTCCCAACCTCCCCATCCCCTGCCCCTGGGATCCCAGCCAGCCCTTCCCCTCAGGCCAACCGAGCAGTCAGTCCCTTTACCCGATGCAGAGATGCCCTGGAACAACTTTCCATGGCTTCTGGACGTAGGACTACTGCCTGTTGAGCTTCCACGGTGATGTACAAAGGCCCTAAGAGCAAGGAGAAGGAATGAACTGGGGCTTGGCTCCTGGGCTCAGCCTCTGGACAGGCTCAAAGCCCAGGCCCATCTGAATTGCTGGACTTCTAGCTTTCTGAGATCTAGGCGTGACTCTGGACATCCAAGTTGAGAGCCTTGTCTGACTCTCATACTCTTCCCGGGGACTGAGGTCTCGCCCCCTGGAACTCAGGCTGGCCACTGCCAGGATCCACCCATTCCCCCCCCCCCCAGATCCTCCCTCTGGCTGCCCACTGTCACTTACACTGTAGATAAAGTAAACCAACTTCCTCTGAGGCCTGGAAGCTGACTCTGTACCCTCCTCACTCCCAGAAAACCAACCTCACCCCAGGGGGTGGGAGTCAAGTTCTCGGCAAGTCCTGACCCTTCCCAGGCTATGCCCAGATGTGTCCTGAGGCCTCACCTAGGGAGCCCAAGGGGCAGCTTCCCTTTAAGGGGCCAACTCCAGTGGATCAGGAAGGGGATTCGTTCATCTATACAGAGAAAGGGAAAGAAAGAAAGAACATTCAGATCCCACCCACATTTCCCCACCGACACACAGACTTCACATCTATGTCAAATCTCCCGTCACTTGTTCTCATCGCATCATGTACTGCCCCTTTGTAGCAGTTACCATGCAATTTTATATCTCGTGTGATTATTTGATTAACATTCATTTCTGCCCTACCCCCCTCCATGAGAGCAGGGACCACATCTGTTTTTATTTATAATTACATACTTAGAAGTTAGCACAAGGTCCGGCACATAGCATGCACTTAGTAAATATTTGTTGAATGCAAAATGAGATCAGACAAGTGATCCTAGACTTCAAGTAGCTATGGGGACGCTTAAGATCATCTAGCTTGACTCCCTTAGTTTAGGATGAGGAAAAAGTGAACCTCAGGCAGGTGAGGTGACTTGCCCAAGGCCAGCAGCATGTGAATGGCAGAGCTAGGGCCAGAACACCTGGTGTCTGGATCCCTACTCTCTTGAAGACACCATCTGGACTCTGAAAGGAGAGGCAGAAACAGAAACCCCTGCTTCCAGCTCACCTGCAGACTGGAGCGCTCCTCCCAGACCAGAGCCCCACGAAGCCCTGGGCAAATAGCGGCCCCACCTCATGGTAGGGAAGAAGGTCAGAGCTCAGGGCAATTAGCAGGCCACCTTCTGTCCTGTTCCTCTGCAAGAAGACTTGTGTGAAGGGACCATACACACACACATACACACACCTTCCCACCCCTACCTCCTTGTGAGGCTGCAGAAAGGTCTTCCTCCTCAGGGAGCATCGGCCTTTTCTTAAATGTCAGCAGTGCCAGTGCCCTGGCCTTGCTGGCCTTCGGACTGACTCCCTCTCCTATATCCCCCACTTTCCGGATGCCAATTTATCTCCTACCACCTCTGTGTCTCCCGCTGAGCCTCCACAGCTGCCTTGCTCCTGAGTCCCAGCCCCGGTGCCCTGCTGCTTTATTTAGGTGTCCTTTTTTTTCCGCTTGGCGGCCAGCAAGCTCAGATGAGTCCTATGTTCATTTTCAACGGCTTTTCTGAACCTACATTTTCAAGTAACAATTATCCACTCTCCTCTGTGTTTTTTTCCCCCCAGCTATCAGGTCCTGTTAGCTGAGTTTTAATGATTTTATCATCTTATCTTCTCTGTGACTTTTATGTCAGATGCCTTTGAGGTTGGCATAAATAATAAATAAATGAAAGAATGAACTTCCTACTTGACATGTCCACGTGGCTATCCTGCCCATGCTTTAAACTCTGCACATACACTCCTCATCCACCTCCCCTTTTTGTTCCTTTACTGCCTATCTTCCCAATCACACATTTATACTAGGAACCTGAGCTCTTGGTCTTCAAACCCTTTCATGCAGCTGCAACAGTCCTACTGATCCCTTCTCCCAGTGCTTTGCCAGCCTGGTCCTACTGCATGGTCCTATGCCCCTCCTGTGCTACCTTAGGCCCTCTGTGGACTTCTGGGGACCCTCTGTCTCCTTCCGGGCCTCTACCTTCAGTCTTGCCCCACCCCATTGCAATCCCTCGCCGCCCTCCATCACCTCCCTAAAATCCTAGGTTACCTGTAGCGTCCAAACCCCCTGCCTGCCCACACAAGCTATTTTTTGGAGTTTGCCCCCAACCTGTACTTCATTTGCCAGACTCCCCAAATTCATGCTTACACTTTACTGACTTTGTTTATACACTTGGACTTGGAATGGCCTTACTCCCCTACCAGAATGCTACACAATCTTTTAAGACCCTGCTCAAAGGCCCCCTCCCTCGGGAAGTCTCTCCTGATGCCCCTTACACAGAGTGCTGCTATTTGGCACCTGGTCTCCACGGAGAAGTGGCTCCTCAAGGGCAGGACAAGCTCTAGGAAAATCGGCTGCCCTGAGCCCACCCGCCAGCAGGACCAACCAGTGGAGGGGCTGCGGCTCCAAGCAGAGGTCCCAGAGGTTGGAGAAAGGTTAAGAGAGGGCCCTGGGAAGCTGGGAAAACCAGCACAGTGGGATCAAACCGGCTCCCTGGCCACTGCCTCAAGATGGGACTCGCCGCGGGGCTCTTGGGTGGCTCAGTGGGTTTAAGCCTCTGCCATTGGCTGGGGTCATGATCCCAATCTGGGATGGAGGCCCACAAAGGGCTCTCTGCTCAGCCGGGAGCCTGCTTCCTCCTCTCTCTCTCTCTCTCTGCCTCTCTGCCTACTTGTGATCTCTGTCTGTCAAATAAATAAAATCTTAAAAAAAAAAAAAAGATGGGACTCGCCACGCGGGTGGGGCGGTGGTGAAGGCAATTTCCCAAGTCACCGGAGCTCAGCGGGCCAGAGAGGAAAGGAGGGACGCCGCAGGAAGGGTGCAAGGGCTGTGCTCCCAGGGGTCCGGAGCTCCCCTCCCCCTCCACACACGCACAGACTGGATCCCAAACAGCTCTCCCCGTTCCCGCTGGCGTCGGGGCCCAAGGGGGTAGGCGGCCGGCATGCCCACCGCTCAGCGCACCCGTTCGGTCCTCCGGGTCCGGGGGCGAACTCCCCGCTGCACGCGCGCCCAGAGCAGCGGCCCGGTCGGGGGCGAGGGGCGGCGGAGCCGGTTGGGCCTTCCCCCGCGGCTGCCGGCGTCTCTCGCTTCCTCCCAGAGGCCCCGGCGCCGCGCGTCCCGCCTGCCCCGCCCGCCTGCGCGGAGCCCGGCCAGTGCTTGCAGCCAGCGCCCGCCGCGGGCAGCGGGGAGGACAGCCTGCGCGCTGGCGACCCGCGGAGGCAGGGCTCGGAGACCGGGGCGGGGATTTCACGGGCTGTCCCCGAGTCGCGCCCGCCCTCTGGGGCCGCAGCCCTCGATCCAGGCGGGCCCCGCCGCGCCCAGCGCCCTCCGCAGGTGACCCCGCGCCAGGGCCAGCCGGTTACCTCCCGTCCAGGGCAGGGCTCGCTGCTCGGCCCATTGTGCAGATGGAGATGCTGCGGCGTATCGGGGTGACCTGACGTGCCCAGGATGACCTGAGGTGCCCGGGGTTGACCTAATGAGGAAATGGCAGGGCGGGAACTAGAGTCCCTGCCTGGGTCCTCCTACCTCGGCACCCCTCCCCCCCCCCCCCGCCCCTCCTGAGCCACCTACCGGTCCCCAGGACACTCTTCCCGCGGTGCCTCATCACCCCCTCAGCCTACCTCCTAGCAGAGATCTGAGTCAAGGCCTTGTTGGGTCCTCCCTCCGTACCTGGCGCTCTTCAGACCCCCAAACCTCTGTGTGTGGCTTCTGGTCACTTTGACCAAGAAAGGAGCAAAAATGGGGCTGAGGGAGAGTTCCCACCCCAACCTGCTCTTCTTGTCTAGCACCCAGTCACGGCCTAGCCCTGGGGCTTCCTGGTTCCCAGAGCCCTCACCCTCATCCCTCTGCTTCCACACAGGGCACACCCAGGGCCCACGTCACCCATGGAACAGCCACCCACCGCCCACAGCCAGGGCATGCCCCACATGCAGACATAGGTGTGTAGTGTGCACTGAATGGAGGTGTGCAGTGGGGAAGCTGTAGAGAGGCACCTCAGGGCAGGGCTGGGAAGAGGGCTCTGTGATCTCTACTCCCCATCCAGATTGAAGACAGAGTTGATATTTCGTTTACACTTGAAGGTGTGTTCATTCAAGGAGTTCCTACTGAGCTACCGGTAGAAAGGTATGCAGGGGGTGCCTGGGTGGCTCAGTTGGTTAAGCAGCTGCCTTCGGCTCAGGTCGTGATCCCAGTGTCCTGGGATCCAGTCCCATATCGGGCTCCTTGCTCCACAGGGAGCCTGCTTCTCCCTCTTTCTCTGCCTGACACTCTATCTGTGCTCACTCTTTCTGACAAATAAATAAATAAATAAAATCTTTTTTTTTTTTTTTTTTTTTTTTTTTTAAAAAGAAAGAAAGGCGTGCAGGGTCCAGACCATAGCTTCCCTCCAGCCAAATGATGGTCCTTCAGAGGCTGATGGAAGGAAGCCTTTGGAAAGGCTGGGAAAGGAAGCTACTGATTCTGGAAGAGCAGGTGACATTTGAATTAGATCTTAAATAAGTCTGGGAAGGGGTGGGCCACAGAGGGCAGGCATGACTCAGGGGGACAGCCCAGGAAGTTCCCACCCTGGTCCTGTTCCCTGTGGATCCCAGCTCCTGGGTGGCTAGAGTTAAGCATCTGCCTTCAGCTCAAGTCACAATCCCAGGGGCCTGGGATCGAGTCCGGGGATCAAGTCCTGCATCAGGCTCCCTGCTCCTCGGGGACCTCTGCCCCTCCCCCTACTTGTTCTCTCAATCTCTCTCTCTCTCAGTAAATAAAATCTTTAGGGGCACCTGGGTGGCTTAGTCAGCTAACGCCTGCCTTTGGCTCCAGTCATGATCCCAGGGTCCTAGGATCCAACCCAACGTTGGGCTCCCTGCCCTGTGGGGGAGTCTGCTTCTCCAGCTTCTTCTTCTGCCTGCTGCTCTCCCTGCTAGCACTCTCTCTCTCTCTGACAAAGAAACAAATAAAAGCTTTTTTTAAAAAAAAAAATACAGGGGCGCCTGGGTGGCTCAGTGGGTTAAAGCCTCTGCTTTCGGCTCAGGTCATGATCCCAGGGTCCTGGGATCGAGCCCCGCATCGGGCTCTCTGCTCAGCAGGAAGCCTGTTTCCTCCTCTCTCTCTGCATGCCTCTCTGCCTACTTGTGATCTTTGTCTGTCAAATAAATAAATAAAATATTTTAAAAAAAAAAAAAAAAAAAATAAAAAAAATAAAAAAAAAAATACAAAATAATAAAATCTTTAAAAAAAAAAGTCTGGGAAGGGCATTTCCCGACAATAGGGGGACGTTCTCATTTTAAGAGAAGCTCTGAAAGGGGAGTAGAATGGGATGAGGAGAGGGGAGAGAGATAGAGCAACGCTATGAATGGGGTCTCAAGGAGACATTTCAGACCTGGGGGTCTTCTAGATTCACTCCACTTCCCTAGCCATGCAAGACAGACAGGCCTCCGGCTACAGTTACTGGACATGGCTCAGAGCAAGCAGTTCCCCTCCCCGTCCTCAGTGGCTTTGACAGCCATGGAGGCTTTATTAATAACATATAATTTGGCCTCTTGCAGACAGAAGGACTGTGAGTCACACTGTGGGCATGTGCTCTCTCATCTGACCTCAAGATGGGGCGTCGGGTCCCATAGACCCATAGCATGGAAAACGGCCCGTATCTTCCCTGTCCTCCAGCCCCTCGCACAGGCCCTGACACAGAGGGTGGCTACAGGAAAGGCAGTGATCTCTGAGTCCTGGGGGGTCTGGCCCTCAGGGAGAGGGGGCCCATTTCAAAGCATGCCAGGCCTGGGTATCTGTGCCACACCTCTGTGGGCCGATGGGGCCGGTGGGAAGAAATCGCAGGGGGCTCCCAGCGGCAGGAGCAGTGTCTGGAGCACTTGCTCAAGTCACTTTTCCAAGCCTTGGTTTTCTTCTCTGTGGAAGGAGGAAATGATAATACTGATCCTAGCAACCTCTTGGGGTTATTGCCTGAATCCAAAGAGCTTTCCCTGCAAATGCAAGAGCCACTCTACAGATGTTCTCTGTGCCTGGATGGCCTTTGCTGGCTCCAGAAAGGCTGTTTGTCTCCTCTTGTTCCCAGGGGCACTTGCAGAAGTGTGAATTTATAAATGTTTTACTCTTTTAGGAGTATTTACATTTTGAAAGAGAAAGTCAAGAGGAAGAATCTTAAGAAAGATTACTTAACCGTGGGATTTTGTGCCCATGGCCTTTAAAAAGCCATCTGCAGGCATCACTGCAGAGACAGGGTGGCTCCCGGAATCCCCCCGAAGGAGCTAGAGTTCCAGAAGTTACTACTCTGACTTCTTCCCACTAGCACCCTAAAGCCCTCATGAGAAAGCCCATCTCCAGGCAGACACCCCACCTGTAAAAAATGGGACCCTCATCTAGCCCAGGACACTTAGCTCTGCGTGTACTGCTAGTCAGGTGGAGGCCATGTCCCCCCTTCAGTCCCCAAGCTTCAGGATCAGTAAGGAAGAGGGTGAGACAGTGCGCTGCTGTTCCTTGGGTCATCTTGCTACCAGCCTTCAAGGACTTCTGGACAATTGCTTGCTCCAAACCTCAGACCACCAACCCATCTGCAGTCCTGGTGGCCAATGGCTTGGCCCTGCTAATGGTGACCCCGAGGGTGAGAGAAGAGAGGAAGAAAAAGAGAAAGCTGGGGTAAGCTCAGTGAGGTCCCTGCCATTCTCCTCCTAGAGCTTTGGCTCCAGGATCTTTCCTGGTTCTCACTGCCTTCCATGACCACTGACTATAACCCCCACTATGGGTACAACCAGGGCTCCGTGAATTCTTAAGACAGAGACGTGTATCACTCCGCAAGAAGAGACCCATGTGAAGATCGGATAGTCCCACGCAGAAGAATGAAACTGGACCATTGCCTTATACCACACACAAAAATAAACTCAAAATGGCTGAAAGACCTAAATGTGAGACAATAATCCATCAAAATCCTAGAGGAGGGGGCGCCGGTGTGGCTCAGCGGATTAAGCCTCTGCCTTTGTCTCAGGTCATGATCTCAGGGTCCTGGGATCAAGCCCACATCAGGCTCCCTGCTCAGCAGGGAGCCAGCTTCCCCCTCGCCCTCTGCCTGCAGCTCTGCCTACTTGTGATCTCTGTCAAATAAATAAATAAAATCTTGAAAAAATCCCAGAGAAGAACACAGGCAGCAACCTCTTTGGACTCAGCCACAGCAAATTCTTGCTAGACACTTCTCTAAAGGCAAGGGAAACAAAGGAAAAAAGGAACTATGGGATTTCATCAAGATAAAGCTTTTGCACAGCAAAGGAAACAGTGAAACCAAAAGACAACTGACAGAATGGGAGAAGATATTTGCAAATGTCTTAACAGATAAAGGGCTAGCATCCAAAATCTATAAAAAACTTAATCAAACTCAACACCCAAAGAATGAATAATCCAGTCAAGAAATGGGCAGATGTCATGAAAAGACATTTCTCCAAAGAAGACATCTAAATGGCCAACAGACACATGAAAAAACGCTCCACATCACTCAGCATCAGGGAGATACAAATCAAAACCACAATAAGATACCACCTCACACCAGTTAGAATGGCTAAAATTGGCAAGTCAGGAAGCCACAAATGTTGATGAGGATGCAGAGAAAGGGGAGCCCTCCTACACTGTTGGTGGGAATGCAAACTGGTGCAGCCACTCTGGAAAACAGTATGGAATTTCCTCAAAAAAGTTGAAAATAGAGCTACCCTATGACCCAGCAATTGCACTACTGGGTATTTACTCCAAAGATACAAAGGTAGTGACCCAAAGGGGCACATGCACCCAGCAATGTCCACAATAGCCAAACTATGGAAAGAGCCCAGATGTCCATCAACAGAAAAATGGATAAAGAAGATGTGGTGTACACACACACACACACACAAACACACACACGCACGCACGCACAGGACTATTTTGCAGTCATCTAAAAGAATGAGGGGTGCCTGGGTGGTTCAGTGGGTTAAGCCTCTGCCTTTAGCTCAGGTCATGATCTCAGGGTCCTGGGATTGAGCCCAGCATCGGGCTCTCTGCTCAGCAGGGAGCCTGCTTCCTCCTCTCTGCCTGCCTCTCTGCCTATTTGTGATCTCTGTCTGTCAAATAAATAAATAAAATCTTTAAAGAACGAGATCTTACCGTTTGCAATGACATGGATGCAATTAGAAGGTATTATGCTAAGTGAAATAAGTCAATCAGAGAAAGACAATTACCATATGATCTCACTGATACATGGAATGTAAGAAACAAAACAGAGGACCATTAGGGAAGAGGACCATTAGGGAAAAAATGAAAAAAGACCAAACCAGAGAGGGAGACAAACCGTAAGAGACTCTTAATCATAGGAAACAAACTGAGGGTTGCTGGAGGGGAAGGAGATGGGAGGAATGGGGTAAGTGGGTGATGGACATTAGGGAGGGCATGTGATGTAATGAGCCCTGGGTGTTATATATAAGACTGGTAAGGGCATCTGGGGAGCTCAGTTGGTTAGGCATCTGTCTTTGGCTCAGGTCATGATCTCAGGGTCTGGGGAGCCTGCTTCTCCCTCTACTGCTGCCCCTGCTGTGTCAAATAAACAGATAAGATATTTTAAAAAAAAAGGACTGATGAATCACACTCTGAAACCAATAATGCATTGTATGTTAATTAATTGAATTTAAATGAAAAATGTTTGAAAATGGGGCATCTGGGTGGCTCAGTGGGTTAAAGTCTCTGTCTTCAGCTCGGGTCATGATCCCAGGGAGCCTGCTTCCTCCTCTCTCTCTCTGCCTGCCTCTCTGCCTACTTGGGATCTCTAACTGTCAAATAAAAAAATAAAATGAAAATGCTTAAAAATAATTAAAAATTTAAAAAAAGAAAAGAACATACCCATGCCACATACCCGGGGCACCCACTCAGCTTACAGATCCACCCTCGTCAGCGCCATTGGCCAATGCCAAGAATGAAGAGTCTGGAGGAAGGAACACCTGGTTACCAGGCCTGCTTTCACCCCTATTAGCTAAGTGTCCTTGGGCAAGTTACTTAACACAGTTTTCTCATCTGGAAAATGGGTGGTCATGAGGGATAATGCAGAGTGGGTATGGGACTCCACTGAGATCATGCACACAAAGTATTTGCAACATATAAGGCATAACACGAGTATTTCCTGGGATGTACACTCACTTGCTTGACATTTACTAACTTGCCACCCCCTGCCACAAACTCTCTAAAGCTCACAGACTTCTCTCAAGTGCTCTGAAGACCCACCACAGACCACAGGGCCACGAGCCCCAGCCGGACCCATTCACGCACTGCATACTGTATAAATATAGGTTTTATTAATAATGGGCAAAGTCCCACAAATACAAGTGGCATCTCTGGGCGGTGGGGAGAATCTGTGGCAGGGTAAGAGAAGGGAGAGTGGTGTGTACACAAGAAAAAGCAGTGGGAGAGCCCTGGGGGAAGGGGAGATCAGAAGTGGCGTGAGTCTGGACCTACCACAAAAGCCAGACATGCTCTGTGTCTGTCGCTCTGGTGCCCCGGGGCCACCTCGGCTGATGGGAAGGTAGGGAGGGTGTGCACAGACCCAGGCAGGAGTTTGAATGACCAGCAGACGGCTGGGGAAGTGGCGGGAGAGTGAGAATGCCAGCCTGATGCACAAAGGAAGGGCCACAGGGTGGCAGTGGCCAAGGCCAACTTTTGCCCATGCTTGTGCTTGTGTTGGCTGCGGAGCTCCAGGGAGCTAGTGCCCTGTGCCATCCCTGACTTGGAGGGGAAAGGAGACTCGGGGGGTAGATACCCCGGGTCCCAGGACACCCTGGGCGGCACAAGCCTCATCCATGCTGTCAAAGCTGCATCCCCAGAGGAGGTGGGCACTGCCCTCCCTATGGCACCCACTGCCGCCACCGCCGCCACCTCCACCATGCCACCATCACTCCTCCTCGGAGCCATACGGGACAGCGTGTGTGTGTGGGGCTGAGATTGCCTGTTCGCATGTATGCGCCTGTAACTCTGGGGAGGGGAGGGAGTGTCACAGGACTGGGCAGGAGAAGCAAGAAGGAGGCTTAGTCTTCTCTTGCTCACGCCCCAGAATAAAGTGCATTCTCCGGTTCCAGTGGCAGGTGGGAGAGAAACATAGACATTATTGCAGCAGTGCCACCAGACCCTACCCCCCACCAAAGGGGACAGGGAAGGGGACGGGGCATCCTAGGCCCCCAGGCCTCTCCAATCCCCAGGATTGGTAGGAATGACCCAGACAGAAAACCCAGCTTCTGTTCCAGCAGATTGCCCAAATCAGACAGGTCTAGGGGTGGGGAGAAGGTGAGGAGGAGGAAGAGACTTCCAGAGCCTTCCCTGCTCCTTTCCAATATCCAAATGGGACTTCCAGGGGACCCCACCAGGGCCCAGCCCTGGAACCCAAACCTTAGATCAGCCCAGTTTACAAACACTTGTGTGGTGGGGACCCCCAGAGGGGGCCACTTTGGTCAGTTGTAAATGGGGGCCCTGGAGAACCTGGGGCTCCCAAGCAGACAGCAGAGACAGGGGATGAGGTGGGGGAGGAGGGTGGCAGCCTCCTAGTGGTCTTTGCATGCAGATGTTGGAGAGAGAAGGGAAGAAACTATAAATTGCATCAACTGGGAAGACTCCTGGACATGGTGGGGAGGGCTGGAGCCCCCCGTGGCCACGACCATGGCCACGGCAGGGAGTGCAGTCCAGCAGCCAACCCGGGGAGGAGCTGAGAGAGGAGAACGTGGCTGCAACAGCAACCCGTGCCAAAGTCTACAAGGTTAAAAAAGTCCCAGAGGGCTGGGGCTGGGGGCTTCCGCTGGGGGGCTGGGGCACAGGCCAGGGCGAGGCTCTATCTCTCTGACTTGACCCGGTAACGGAGCACAAGGTATGCCAGCAGCCGCAAGGCCAGGAAGAAGATGCCCAAGACCAGGAAGTCCAGGTAGAGCTTGGCATCCTCCACATCCAGCGCTCGGAGTATACTCTGCGGGTTCTGGAAAGGGCAGTGTTCCTCCAAGCAGGTCAGATCGCCTCGATCCATGCCATAGATGGTCAGAATCACACCCTCAAAGCCATACCTGTGCACATGGGGACATCAGAGCTGGATACAGAGCATAGGGTCCCTGTTCCCTGGGCAGACTGCCGGGACCCAGCAGCCACTCTGTCCTCCCTGGAGCCTGGGCTCCGGCAGGGAGGAGCAGTGATGCACGGTGTGGGCCATGGCACTGACCTGACATAGGAGAGGTAGGAGCTCCACTGCAGGTAAGTGGGGATGGTCTTGAAGCTGACAAAGAAACCGGAGAACAAGAGGACAGGGATGGCGGTAACTGGGCCCACAAAGGTGGCCACCTGGATGGGAAGGAAGGGGACCGGGCCATCACAGGAGTGACTGGGACAGGGGTGGCCCTGTGGTTTCCCAGAGATCCCTTCCACTCCTGATGTCAGCCTCTGCTTCCTCCCACCAAACCCCATCCCCTCCCCGGATCCCCAAGGGCCAGCCCTCCCACCTGGAGGGAATTGGAGGCAGCTCCAATCAGCAGCCCCAAAGACTGGGCCACCAAGGCGGTGGCCGCAGCCAGGGCGGAGAACAGCAGGAAGCGGCTGGTTTCGGCTGGCTGGCCTGTCATCCAGTAGATGATGCTGCAGTATACCACTGGGCACACCACCTGGGGAGTGGGCATGGGCCTGAGCAGGGGCACCAGCCAGGGACACAGAGGCCAAGACCCTCCATGTCACCCTCCACGCCACCTGGGCAGAAACCCCCGGAGCACTAGCTCTTCCTAGAGCGTCCATGCTTGGTCCTGCTGCCCCCACACTTGGTGTGTGCTGGCCCCCCTGGGCTGGTGTCTGTCCCCTTGTTTCCTCCAGTGACACCATTTCCACTGGACCCCTTCTGACCAGTTCAGTCATGGTGACATCTCCATATCTGAGCTCCTAAACTGGACCAGCTGGTTCTTTACACTGCTGATTCATTAACTCTGCATGTGAGCACATGTCATCCCCCTCTGAGCGGTCAAGTCCAGGGGGCCAGTGACCAAGCCTAGCGTGGACCATCGTGCAGGCTGTTCCCTGCACTAGGCACCCAATCAAGAGGCCACCAGACGCCGAGGTCCTGCTGTGCTCTTCTCGGGAGCATCACCCGCCCAGCTTTTTCTCATTTGCACACAGCTGCCCTACAGATTACTGGTGGCCTCAGAGCGTGGATGGGGTCGGGGGGAGGGGAGGCTAGTGCAACAAAACCAACCCAAACCAGCTAACGCTTATCAGGCACTTTCGCACGTCCCAAGCGTTAGCCCAAGTCCTTCACGTGTATCAACTCATTGACTTCTCCCAAATAATCCCGAGCTGGATACTCTCATCATTCCTCTTGATAGATGGGGATGCGGAAGCAGTGAAAGGCAGGCAGCTGCTCCGTGTCTTGCGGCTAACAAGTAGCGGTAAAGCTTCAGCACCCGCACTAGCTGCCCTCCATTGCCTCCGATAAGATCCAAAGACCCAGGGCACCTGGGTGGCTCAGTGGGTTAAGCCTCTGCTTGTGGCTTGGGTCATAATCTCAGGATCCTTGGATTGAGCCCCACATCGGGCTCTCTGCTTGACAGGGAGCCTACTTCCCTCTCTCTCTGCCTGCCCCTCTGCCTACTTGCGATCTCTCTCTCTGTCAAATAAATAAATAAGTAATCTTTAAAAAAAAAAAAAGATTCACAGACGCATTCATAGGGCTATTATTTTCATCACTGTCTGTCTGTCATTGGTTGTTCCCATGAGAACATCAGTTCCACAAGGTCAAGATCTCATCTGTCTTATTCATTGCCTGATCTCCATGCCCGGCACAGAGCCTGGTACACGGTAGGCACTCCCCGCCTATTTGTTAAGTGAGGGGAAGGAAAAAAGAGGACACGGCAGGTGACAAAGTTGAAGGAGGCAAGCAAGGTATGGGAGAAGCCAGAGGGGAGGGAGGAAGAGGCTTACCTGAAAGGGCACGTCGGCCATGGTCTTGGCCAGGTAGTACGCTTTGAGGCTGTACCAATAGTTGAGATGCTCCCTCATGAAGACCGCCATCTCTAAGGGGACTGAGGACACAAGCAGGTGAGGCGCTGCTGTCTGAGCCCCTGACACTGACCCCCGGTACCCCCCCAACCCCGCCCCCCCCCCACCCAGGGCAGCTCAGCTCACAGGTGAGCACGGTTGGCATAAGGGCGGCAAACATGAGGAAGAGCATGGAGAAGAAGAGGCAGCCGGTGTTGTTGAAGACCTTGCTGGCATCGTTACCAATGTGCAGGTAAAGGAGACCGATGAGCACGCCGATGACCACGTGGGACACAAACCTCAGGTGGGTGAGGACCTGGTGAGGAGAGGGGATGGGCCACAGGCCAGGGATGGGCAGACCAACTGGGGTAGGAACTCAGAGCCGCCCTCACAGACACACAGACCCATGGGTGCCTTGGGAGATGGCTGGCTGGTGGGGGTGGGGGGGGCTTCTCCTCCCAGCTGCTGAGATCCTATGCCCCCCATAAGCCAGGCAGGCCTGTACTGGCCTCCTCTCCCACAACATGATGCCTCACCGTGTCCCTGAGGATGGACAAGAAGGTCCTCTTGAAGAGGATGCAGAACTGTGTGAGGGTGCTGGTGGCAAAGGTGTGGCTTTCAATGGGGTCCACTTCCTGGGGAGAGGACACTGGGTCAGGCGAGCCTACCCTGCCCACCCACTGCACACCCAGCTTGGTAATGGAAAACCCTCGAGCCCTTCCCCAGGCCAGGGCTCCTCCAGGCCCTTCCTGGATGGGAGACTCTCCACCACTGAGGTATATGCCTGGAAGCTGGCCTCAGGGTCATGCATTAGAGCGAGATTCGGTGAGAGACGTAGGGAGCGAGTAAAAACTTGAGGGAGAGGAGAGCGCAAGGACGTCGAGGACACTGTGGGGGCTAAGAGTAGGCCGGTCACTCCTCTTCTTGTCTTCACTTCCTCACGAAATATTTACCCGAAGGCCACAGTGCTTTTCTGCCCCCTGTGCCACAATCATATTAAACAATGATCATAATGGTGGCAACAACTACAGCCAGTCCTCCTGGGTTTTTTGAAGCTGGCATCCAGCTTGTCAGTTCAGATGAAAGAATGAACACTGGAGGTCACAGGGCCCCCGGGGGGCAGTGGACAGACCAAGGGACCTGTAGGAATGCGACCCCGCTAGCTTCCAAGTGGCTCATCAGCACTACCCGAAAGTCATGATCGCCAGATGGACCAAATGAAACCCTGAGCATAAAGAATAAGAGTATTTTTCAGGAGGCAAGACTCTTGAGATGGAAAAAACCTCTGGGGACCAGATGAAATAGCACCGAGCACCTGCTGGCATGACCAGCTTCTCAAGAGACCTCTGCCCCAAGTCATAGCCTGAAAAACACCCTTGCTTGTGAGCCACTGGGGAGTGTGGGACTTGGGAGCGTTATCTCCCCATTCTCCGGGTGGCCCTACACCTTCACTGCACAAACCCGCTGTCTATTTGTACTGGCTTGCTGCACGAGCTCTCCTTCAGTTCGGGGACGTTTTCCAGGGTCGTGGTATCTCATTTAGGAAGGAGAACCGGCACCAAACCAATATCCACTGTACCAGCCCCGGTGCAGAGATTTACGTGATGATCTGGTTAGTTCTCCCAATAACATCAGAGCTCAGCATCATCACCTCTGGCCTGGAGATGACAGCAAGACCCATGAGCCACGAGGCAAGAGATGTAGCATTGGGTCTGCTTACCAGGTGGCCCCGTGCCGGCGCTGAGGACAACACACTACAGATGCTTAGTGAGAATTTGCTGAACATGTAAATGAATGGAGGTTGAGCAACGTGACCAAGGTCACACTGCAGTTCACAGTAGGTCTAGTCCAAGTTCTGAATTCTTCCTAGTCCCTAATGGTTGTGATGCCTCTGGGGGACAGCCTCTTAAGCAGGGCCATCATCCAGGGTCCCACCTGCCCGCCCCCACTTGTCCCTCTCTGCCATCTCCAGCCCTACTCACCTGAGGACAAGGAGGGCACGGGGTGGGGACCTCGTTCTTCTCAGGGCTGCTCTTCTTCTCGGCCATGGCACAAAGCCCATTCTGCACTGCCCTGAACAGCATGGGGTTCAGGTCTCCATACTCTCCAGAGGCCACCTCGATGACTGGGAGACACAGAGCGGAGTGCGTGGCTAAATCACTCCTTGGTTCCCGAGGGCAAGCCAGCCCCTCCATGAGTATGTGGGGAAGGTAGGGGACAGTGAGATCTCCCCAAGGAGACCTAGGCATGGGAGCCGACCCTCCTGAGTTGGCCCACCACCACAGCCCAGCCCCCCTGCCCTGCCACTCACTGAAGTCAGCCGGGTTGTGGTAGGTAGGGCAGTGTAAGCCAAGCCCCTTCAGGTAGGGGATCAGGTTGGTGACCACGCCTTTGAAGATACACTGACCCTGGCTCAGGATGTAGAGCTGAGGTGGAAAGGGAGGGGTGAGGACAGCACCACCAGTGGACTAGGTGGGCCCCACCAGCCCTTCCCCCGATGTCCCTCCCTCTCCCCGCCAAAGGCCAGTGCCCTGGGAAGCCCAGAGCCACTCACCTTGTCAAACATCTCAAAGAGCTTGGCACTGGGCTGGTGGATGGTGCAGATCACTGTGCGGCCCCCCTGGGCCAGGGACTTCATGAGGGACACCACTTGGAAACAGGACGCGCTGTCCAGACCACTGTCCAGAGAAAGGTGGCGGACGGGGAGTAGGCGGTGAGGTGGGCAGTGCCAAGTGAAGGGAGTGCTTGAGGTGGGGCAGCTGCTCCGAAGGGGCTGGAGCTGGCAGGAAGGGAGTCCCTCTGGCTACCTGACAGCCTGTCCACGCTACACGGTGCCAGCCTTTGGAGGTACCAACAAGCCCAAGCACCATTCCAGTTAACAAACAAATATTTGTTGAATGGCCAGCACTGGGATGACCATGATGGATGGCTAAGACATAGACTCTGGTCTGGAGGGAGAGAGAGAAGCGCAGAGATCACTCGAGATGATGTGGAATGTGCTGTAGAAACATGGGGCGGCGGGGGGCGAGGGGGCTTCAGCTCTGCGGCACGGGGCTTGGGGGTAGTCAGAGAAGCTTCCTGAGCACGTGTGAAAGAGGAAGGAGTTGAGGCAGCTGAAGGTGGAAGGGCAGGCGTGGTGGCGAAGGGCACAGACAGAAGACACAACATGTGCAAAGCTTAGAGGCATGAAACACATGGCTGGCCCAGGGAATTATAAGCAATTCGGTGTTATTAGAGCATAAAATACAAGCCAGCATGAAGCAAGATGTGAGGCTGGGGAAGTAGGTTCAGGCCGGGACCTCTAAGTCTTCTGACTTTGTTCTGAGGGCAAATGGAAAACGCTGTGTGTTTTTAAGGGGGGGGGGGGGGTTGGGGTAGGGAGTATTGCCAGACTTGTCTTAGAGAGCTCTCCCTGGCTGCAGCTCGGAGGGAGGACTAGCTGAGAGAGACTGAAGACGAGTGGGTAGGAGTCTATGGCAGAAATGCAGGCGAGAGCTGATGAGGTCCAGAACTTAAGCCCGGGCACTCGGGATGGGGGTGGGGCGAATCTGAGAGACAGAGGAGGGAGGTAGAGTCAGCAGGACTTGATGACGGATTGGCTGTGGGGAAGAGAGGGAGAGGGAGGCATCCATCAAGGAGGACATAGGATTTCTGCCTGTGTGAAGGATGGGGCTGCTACGGCAACGGGATTGGCAGGAACGAATGAAAAGAAGCCCTTATCTTGGCTCCGGGAGGCTGCTGTGCACGGACTCTGGTCTCCAGCCGTGGAGAAGATGTAGCCCTCCTGCCCTGGCTGAGGGGGCGAGGGGAGGCGGCATGCTGGTGGGAGAGGAGGGGGAGAACTACCTGGTGGGCTCATCAAAGAACATGACGGGCGGATTGTTGACCAGCTCCAGGGCGATGGCCAGGCGCTTCCTCTGCCCCCCGGAGAGCAGAGCTGTCCTTGTGTGGGAGCAGGACATCAGGCCCAGTGCTGTCAGGATCTCCGTCACCTGGCCCGGCACCCCACCCACCCCAGGTCAGCTTCAGAATCTCCGCTCTTCTCCACCCCCACACCACCCCAATTTAAAGAAGCATTCCCTTAAGCCCACTTGGCCTCCAATGTCCCAGCCTGGGATCCAGTCTCCCACCCCCTGCCCCCAGCAAACTTAAGGCTCTAGAACTCTAGAAGCACAGGAAGGGCAGCTGGCCTGTCCTCACCCCCTTCTCTTCCCCACTCACCAGTTCCTTCTTCACTTCTTGCTTCTCACTCAACTTGAGGTTAGCAGAGACCTGAGGCCCAGAGAGTAGGCAGGTCAGGTAGGAGTGGGAGGAGGGCCCCGCCTTGTCCCCTTAGCCACCAACCGAGGAGGATGGGCATGGCAGGATGGGGACAACAGGCAGAAGCAGGGGTTGGGGAGAGGCCGGCCCGCCAGCCCTCACCCTCACCATCATGGCTTCCAGCACTGTGAGGTGAGGCAGCAGCATGTCGTCCTGCATGATGTAACACGACATCTTACGGAAGGTCCTCAGCTCCCGAGGCCTCCCGTTGACCAGGATCTGCCCCTTCATTCCAGACTCCCTGCAGGCACATTGGTCGCAGATGGGGAGCGGGGGGTCAAGGCCACCTCAGAATACCTTCTGAGCTCCCCGGGGGATCCTTCTTCCTGGCTCCTGCCCCCATTCCACCCCGCCCTCGTCCTCACCTGTACCCTGCCAAGATGTTCATGAACGTGGACTTGCCGGCGCCAGAGGGGCCCATGATACCAATCAGCTCCCGGCGGCAGAATTTACCCGACAGGCACTTGAGGAGGGTCTTATAACCTGCAGCGAGGGAGGAAGGAGCTTGTGAACAGAGTTACAGTGAACAGAGGCAACAGAAACTCTGAGGAATGGCCCTAGCGAACGAGGCAATTCCCTCCCAGGTGGGGAGTGGCGATTGATGACGATGGAGAAACACCTTCTGAGCGGCACCGAGATTCACACCATCTCCACCTGTCCCCCTAGAAGGGGCAGGTCCCAACATCAATGTACCAGAGGCCAAGAACACTCTCCTGTAGGCCAGGAGAAGACCGCCACACCTGTGGATGGGCATGGAGAGGGCATCGAGTTTGTAGATGACTCTGTCCCCCCCTCTATAAATGCAGTAGTCACTCTCACTCCCTCCAGGAAGACTTTGCCAACCATTGGCCTGAGCAAAGTGGTTAAATGTCCCCTGTGTTTGCACAGCCCCTGCACACAACCAGCATGCTTGCTAGTTGCTGTGCCCGTCCCTCACCCCTGTCCCCCAGCCTCTTAGTATGTGAGCTGCTTGGGGCTAGAACCCGTGTCCTACTCATTGTTGTGACCTCAGCAGACTGTCTGGCATGTACTAGAGGCTCACCATGGGTTCTAGGAGAACGGGTTCTCGGAACATTTGTTTCATTCTGAAAAAGCCTTCTTCTTTGTGCTCTCTTGGCCCAGGAGGCTTGTCTCCACAGCCCCCAATATGGCCCGGTAAAAATCTCATGATTCATTCACTCCTTGGGGGAGGCAGCATAGGCATTAAGAGCACTGATTTGGAGTCAGGTGGATCGAGGTTCAAATTCTGGCCCCACACTTAGCCAGCTGTGGGACCTCAGGCAAGTTGCTTAACCTCTCTGAGCTCCAGGTCCCTCATCTGTAAAATGAGGATGACAGTACCTATCTCATAGGGTTGCTATAGAGATGCAATGAGATAATATATGTAAAGCATATGACACAGTGCTTGGCACATGTGACATTTTATTATTAATTATTATTATTAATTATTATTATTAATTAAGGTGGCATTTTATTATTAATTCTATTTGACAAACACTTATTGATATCTACTACATCCAAGCTCTGTCCCACACACTGGACAAAAAAAGGAAGAAGACACATTTCCTGCATTCAAGAAAGTCATGGTCTAGGTAAAATAATGGGAAACATCTATGGATCTGAGGAGAGATAAAATAAGGTTAAAACAGAAGCACAAATAATGTACAATGAGAATAAAGAAAACAGAATTGAAGAGGGTTGGAGGGACAAGGGAAAAATCAGGAATGGCTTCATGGAAGAAGTGGCATTTGAGGAAAGTCTTGAAGGATGAGCAGCAATCAAAAATGGAGAGGGAAGTCAAGGCTCTCCAGTCCTTGGGAGGGAGAGCTCTGCTACATGAGAGCATATCTAGAAGCGGAGGTCAGAGACTACATGGCGTCGCCTAGGGAAACAAGGTGGTGGAGAGGAAGAAGGGAGCCCACCAGGCAAGCCTTGCCTACTATGCTTACTATGCCTACTATGCTTACTATCCCTCAGTGAGGCAGGAACACCAAGCTCTACTGGAGGTTTTGCTCGCCACCATCGTCCTCCGCCCCTCCACAGAGCTCAGTGTCCTCTCCCCTCTACCTGCTTAGCAGAGACAGTGAAGGGATGTGACTTTCACCCTCCCTCCGCAGCACCCAGCTGTCCCTCTGGACACATCCATTCAGCAGGAGACTCAGTTGCTGTCCACTGTGGGGTCCCCATCACACTGGCGGCCCAGATGATGCCACTTCTTCCATGAAGCCATTCCTGATTTTTCCCTTGTCCCTCCAACCCTCTTCAATTCTGTTTTCTTTATTCTCATTGTACATTATTTGTGCTTCTGTTTTAACCTTATTTTATCTCTCCTCAGATCCATAGATGTTTCCCATATTTTTTACCTAGACCATGACTTTCTTGAATGCAGGAAATGTGTCTTCTTCCCTTTTTTGTCCAGTGTTTACAAACTCATTACTTCCACTGCTGCTATGGCAACACGGAGGAGCCAGCTGGGACCCAGGGACATCCAGTGACTCACCCAAGGTCACACAGCAAGTTCTTCCCTGGGGGAGGGGAAGTCATAGGCTCCATCCCTCTGCCTCAGGGATTATCACCACCAATTAGAGAGACGTGTGGTTGTGCACTCCAGCAAACACCTTTCAGAGCCACTGACAGGAAGTGATTTTTTTGGCAGGAGAGGAAATAGGCAACAAGGAACCTTCCCTTCATTTAATCAGCCAAGCACCCGATTGAACACTGATGCCTAATACATGTATCATCTTACACTTGCCTCTCACCAAGCATTTTCACAGATAACGTCTCAGCTAAGCTTCACAACATGCCTGTGCGGGGACGATTATCGTCCCTGTTTACAGATGAAGAAAGTGAGTCCAAGAGAGGCCCAACGTCATCCAGTGGACAAGCGGCTAGGAACCCAGTCTTCGAACACCTGCTGGTCCCCAGCTGCTCGTCATGGGAAAGACCTGTCAGCCCTTCCAGGTAAAAACACACCAGAGCTCTGGTCCCGTCTCTGTCAGTAACTCTTACAGTTTTGTCAAGTCCCCTAATCTTTGAGGATCTCCGTTTCCTCATCTATAAAATAAGGACAGTAAGATCTCCTCCCAAGGCATAATAGGGTTATTGTGACTATTGAGTGAGACATTTAATAGTAAGTAATGGGAAAGTGTTTTGAAAAACAAGAAACATCATGTATAATTAGGGGAGACCGGTGGCAAGTCCTTACCTGGACAAGGCAGACACCACCCCCTCTCCACATCCCTTGTTCTTCCTCTCTGCCTACCTCTAATGGCTTTCTGTCCTTCAGGCAAGGGGAGAGGGACTCCAGTGAAAAGACAAGTCAAAGAGAGAAGGACAGTGGGCTAGGAAAGGGGCAAGGGACAGAAGAGATAGCAAAATGGACAGTAGAGAGCAGGGGGCTGGCAAGGTCGAAGGAGGGAAGCATCCAGTCAGGGATGCCAATCTGGCTGGTGGGTTGAAGCAACCAGTCCCTCTAGCTACATTTCTTTCTTAGCTTCTTAAAACTTATCTCCTCGGGCACCTGGGTGGCTCAGTGGTTTGAGCCTCTGCTGTCGGCTCAAGTCATGATCTCAGGGTCCTGGGATCGAGCCCCACATGGGGCTTTCTGCTCTGTGGGGAGCCTGCTTCCTCCTCTCTCTGCCTGCCTCTCTGCCTACTTGTGATCTCTCTCTCTGTCAAACAAATAAATAAAATCTTTAAAAAAATAACTTATCTACTTAAAACTGAGGAAAAACAGGGCTGTAAGAAATATGGCCACCTCTTCATTTGCCCAGAGCCGATCTCAGGGTCCAGAGGCTGCTCTGGGACAGGGGCCCCTGCAGGGGGCCCAGAGGGCCTCAATTGCCATTGGCTCAGGCCCTGTGACCTTTTGGGCACTTGTGAGAGAGCGAGGGTGGGGAATGCAGAGACAGCTCCTGCTCAGCCTTGCTCAGAAGCACCCCAAACTTATTTCTTAAATCTCAGAGAACAATGACCCAGCTCCACCCCTGACCCACACCCAGCTCTGGGAAAAACAAAAAACAAAACCAAAAAACCCCTCAGCTTCTCTATTCCCAGCTCAAGCTGCCCAGGGCAGGAGGAGGCAAGGACTCCAGGGTCTGGTGAAGGTTCCAAGGACCTCAGAAAGTTCCAAGAGCCCGGACCTTACCCACGGGAGCTGATGAGAGAAAAGAGGAGGAGATAGGAATGCAGCACCAGGGACGTTAAGAAGGAAAGAACAATCCACAGAGAGCTGGCAAACCTGGCTTCTGGTCCCAGCTCTGCCACTAATTTGCTGTGTGGCCCTGTCAGGTGACTCAAGTTTCCTGGACCTCAGTTTCCTTACTCGTACCATGGGGATGTCACCCAGCCTGCTAAACCTTCACCCTCCCTGCCTCGGAGGACTTCAGCAAGAATGAAGTAAGATGACAGGAATGAGAACATCTTTTAAAATTAGCAGTGTCGGGGCGCCTGGGTGGCTCAGTTGTTGGGCATCTGCCTTTGGCTCCAGTCATGGTCCCAGGGTCCTGGGATTGAGGCCCACATCGGGCTCCCTGCTCAATGGGAGGCCTGCTTCTCCCTCTTCCACTCCCTCTGCTTGTAGTCGCTCTCTCGCTCTCTCTCTCTCTCTCTCTCTGTCGAATAAATAAATAAAATCTTAAAAAATAAAAATTAAAAAAAAATTAGCAGTGTCTATAGGTACAAGAATACTGCTAAGCCCTGAGGAAGGCCGAAACACAGCCCGGGACTTTCTCGTGCCAGGCCTCAAAGGCAGGAATTCTACCTAAAATAAAAGAAACTCCTCCAGGACAACTTAGGGACCAGAGGTTGTTGTCATCTTGGAGGAGGAAAACTTCAATCGACAGCTGAACCTAGTGTCCCACCTCAGAGCTCACAGGTGCAGGGGAGGGGGGAGGCGGGGAGGAGTGGGGGTGTAGCACAGACCTGGCCGGTCATAGCTCGCGGTGGGCTGAGATTTCAGCCACACAGAGCATCCTGGGGCGGAACTCGGGCAACAGGGGACACCCAGACCTCCAGCTTTCTAAGAAACAACTCCTGGGGGCTCCACAACTCCCCACCAGGCTGCTCCCTTACCCCGTTTGCGCCAGCAGGGCCCTTCCCGCACGGAATAGGACAGCTCCACGAATTCGATGTCCACCGCTGAACGCTTGGGTAGGTGGGAGAAGCGTTGAGCTTCGGTGATGTGGTTCTCCACCTTCTTCAGGTGTGTGGTCAGCATTGGGGGCTCCGCCCCGTCCTCCAGCGCCACGGCCATGGCCACGGCCCCGGGTCCCAGTCCACAGCCCACGGCCTCCAGCGCCTTCTCCGCCATCACGTTGCCGGCCTGCAGGGAGAGGGCCTGCTCAGTTCGGGGCAGACCCCCAAGCCCTGGCTCAAAGCCTCCTTGTTTTCTAATGCTCCCCACCCCCACTGCCCGCCTCCTTCTCAGGGCAGACCCGCTACTGGGAGCACCCCACTTCCCACCGCCAGAGCATCTGCCCACTCCTGCCCCCCACTCCCGTCGTAGCTACGCTCTGTCTCGACCTCTCCTCGGTCCAGGCAGCCCCAGCTCCAGTCTGGCCCCAGCCTGGCCCCGGCCCAGCCCCTAGAAGCCCTCACCCGTTCCCCCCTCCCCGTGGCGGCTCTAATCTCCTTACCCCGCAGGCCAGCAGCCCCTGGGGACTGAAGGGTTGGGGGGCGGGGAGGAGGGCAGGGGCGGCCGGCCGCGACTGCCCGCTAGGAGGTCAGGGTACCCGGGTGTGCGCAGGGGAGACCGGGGAGAAGGCGGAGGAAGAGGAGGCTCTGGGCCTCGCGCTGCATCCCCCTCCCCATCCCCGGGCGCGTCCCCTGACCAGCCCCTCCCGCCCGCTCCCCTGCGCCCGCGCGTCCCGGACTCTCCCCAAAGGCGGGCGCACCACCGGGACTCGCGACCACCGCCCCCCGCCTCCACCTCCAACTAGTCCCCGGGGGCGGGTTCCCCCTTTCGCTATCTCCCGCATGCCTAGTCACCTTGACGCGCCCCCGGGCCGGTGATGACCGAGAAGCTTGGCGCTGCCGCGGGCCGGGGATGGAGACTCCGGGCCCTCCTCACCTGCCTCCGGCTGCGGCACCCACGGCCCGGCTCCCGGTCCCGGCAGCGCGGGCCGGGGCGGGGCCGGGGCGGGGCGGGCGACCGGGGAGGGCCCGGGCCTCAGGTCCGCGGAGAGATGACAACGCTGGGGAGGGGCGATGGGGGCGCGCCCCAACTCGGCTGCGCACAGCCGGTTTCCAGAGCCCGGTGCTGGGCGCCGCGTCCTCCCGAGCCCGCCGGGCGACTGCGCTCTCCTCCCAGCTACTGCTCGCCCGTCCGGCTGTTCTTAAAGGGCCCACGCCGCCCCGCAGCCGGTGGGGGGCGAGCACGGCGAAAGGGACAGCAGTGCCGGCGACGCGGGGCCAGAGCGGGCGCAGTGTGGACCCCGGACTGGGGGGTTGGCGGCGAAGGGCCGACTTGAACACAGTGAGGGCAGGAGAACTGAAGTCGCTCGGTGGGGACAGGTCCCTGGATTACAGACTAGACGATGGTGGTGTGCGTACAGGGAATGGGGTGGGCATTGGGGTGCAGACGCCATCCTTCTCAAGGGATTGTGAAGCTGTCAGACTGTCTGCACCACTCCCCCATCAGTTTTCCCCGGTTCCGGCCCTTGAGCTCAGGCTTCCTCCAGCGATTCCCCAAACTAGATAAAAAGGCTTTGAAAGCTAGAGTCTCGGGAGAGTGTCCTCCCCTTTCCCCACCCCATTCTCCCCATTCTCCACTTCCCTAACTAGTTAAGAAGGGAAGGCCCGTGGACGCCGCTTTGGGAGAGCTTGCAAACACTGGGAGGTGACAGTGGTACTTAGAACTCAGCCTACTCCAACTACAGACAAAAGTCCTTACTCTCCCAGGCAAATTCAGACCTTTAAGACAGGCACACCCCTGATGCTGGACGCACAGATGCACCATGGCAATGGCACTTGGCTCACAGACACTGCCTTGGGCATCTTCTAGTACACATGTCATGCTCTCCCTCAGCCCACAAGCCTTCAAACGCAGGTTCTCCAGAACACTCTGGGGCTTTCCCCTGCTTTGCTGCTTCCTCATGCCCCTCTTGGCCCCCGCCTGCCCAGGCTGAGTCTTCTAGGGGTAAGTAGGTTAGCCAGTTGAGACACGTGGCCTGAGCTTTTAAGTTCCCACCTGTCACAGAGCAAAGACAGATAGGAGGGGAGGCCGCTGGGGCTGCTGCCACCTCCTTACTGCAGCAGCTGAGAGGTTACCAGCAGTCAAACCTCTCCCCTGCTCCTCAGCCCCTCCTCCTGCCTCATCACAGCCTGGAAGCTGGCGGCCCCAGCAGGACATCTCCAGGCTCCGCCCTGTAACTGTGAGGGTTAGTGTGTTTAGGATCCAGCCCTTCCTACCTTCCTCTCATTCCCTGCCTACATCAGCACCATTCCTCAAGACCAAAGTTCTCACTCTCGAGATGGACCCCCCGTTCTCCAAGTTAACCGCCGGAAGCGACTCCCCATCCCCAATGGTTGCATTTACCGAGCAATCATTATGGACCTGGCATTGCCTGATTTAATTCTCATCACGCCCTTAGGAGGCAAGCATTACAGCCTCTCTTTGGAAATTAAAAAACAGGGGCATAAGGAAGTTGGTTAAGCAATGTCCCTGAGAGTATGCTTCTAGTCGGTGGCAGACCAGGGCTTGAAACTTGAAGTCTTTGTTTTTACCCATCCTGCTATGGGGGCCTCTTAGAGCCCTATTCCCAGATGGCTTGTCTCCCTCCATTTTCTGGGCAGGCTCTTCTGTTCTTTCAAGATAACCACCACGTCCTAAAGACACTCCTCTCCTTTCCCCGGCATACAACTTGCCAGTCCTCGGGAAATTTTCCTCCCCTTTCTTAGGAACACCGTGTCCCCTTTTCCTCTGGACAGGCTTCCCCAGCTTCAGAGACCAACATTTCCAAGTCTTTGATTGGCTTTGCACACATAGGATTCACATCCCATGCCCCAGAGCAATGGTCCTCAGTCTTGGCTGTGATAAGCATCACTTGGGGGAATTTCAAAAGATGTCCAGATAATATTCCAAACCTGTTAATCCTGATCTCTAAGGTGGGACTCAGGTCTTGGTGTTTTTAGAAGTCCTGAGCTGATCCCACTGGGAAGGAAGTCAAGATCCGCTACCCTTCCTGAACCTTCCATTCCCTAGGTTGAAACGGTTGGCATATAACCATGGAAGTCCTCTCTCTCCCCTAGAACAGGCCTTCCTGTTCTTGAGGATGTCCCTTCCCCACTTTGTGAGCACATATTCCATGTCCTAAATCTGGAGTCGGAAATCTGCATTCTGACCCTTGATGCGTTTACTCATTCCATGCTCTTTTTTTTTTTTTTTTAAGATTTTTTAATTTATTTGTCAGAGAGAGAGAGTGAACACAGGCAGACAGAATGGCAGGCAGAGGCAGAGGGAGAAACAGACTCCCTGCTGAGCAAGGAGCCTGATGTGGGACTCGATCCCAGGACGCTGGGATCATGACCTGAGCCGAAGGCAGCTGCTTAACCCACTGAGCCACCCAGGCGTCCCTCATTCCATGCTCTTAAGCAAAGTTTTCCACCTCTTTGAACCTCATCCATGAAAGAGACATGATAAAAATCCTGCAGATCAGGTGCGCCTGGGTGGCTCAGTGGGTTAAGCCTCTGCCTTCAGCTCAGGTCATGGTCTCAGGGTCCTGGGATCGAGTCCTGCATCGGCTCTCTGCTCAGAAGGGAGCCTGCCCCCCCCCCACCCTCTGCCTGCCTCTCTGCCTACTTGTGATCTCTGCCTGTCAAATAATTAAATAAATCTTTTGAAAAAAATCCTGCAGATCAGCCTTGAAAGGTTCTTATGAGGTTCAAGGGTCCAAGAGCTTAGTGCTTATTCTCAAGAATCAATGAAACATACTTCATTTTATTTATTTTGATTAACATGCTTCATTTTATTTCCCTTGGAAGAATCTCCCATTTCCTTTCAAAGGAGGGGAAACTACATTTATCGAATGCCTACCATGTGCTAGGTAGCTGGCAGAGAGAGATGATTTCTGGGGAAAGAGCTAGGCTTGCATCTTTCTCCCCTGAATTCTTAGAACTTGGACCCAGAAAATACACTCAATAACTCAATAACTAACCACTGACTGGACGGTCTAACCAGCCCTCATGACAACTCTGTGAGAACAGTATTAGCCTCTCACGTTTCGGGTAAGGAAACTGATGCTCAGAAATGTTAGTTATGGGGTGCCTGGGTGGCTCAGTGGGTTAAAGCTTCTGTCTTTGGTTCAGGTGATGATCTCAGGGTTCTGGGATCAAGCTCTGCATCGGGCTCTCTGCTCAGCAGGGAGCCTGCTTCCCTTCCTCTCTCTCTGCCTGCCTCTCTGCCTACTTGTGATCTCTGTCTGTCAAGTAAATAAATAAATATCTTAAAAACAAAAGAAAAGAAATGTTACAAGTATGAATTCACACAGCTAATATAATGGCTCCAGGGATCCAAACCCAAGACTTAGTGATTCAAAACTGTGATGTTATCTACTATGTCACCCTTCCTCATTCTCTAATATTTCACCTTCCCATTTTGTAAGCAGATCCATCTCCACTCTTACGAACAGACCTCTTCTCATTCTAGGATATAAAACCTTTCCAACCTTCTAGAGGTCCCCAAGGGCAGACCCTCCCCATTCTAGAAGATTCTCCCACCACATATCCCCCCAGATCAGACCTTTGATTCTCTAGAACACATCTCTAGTTCCTAGAAGAGATCCCATAACTCAAGAGTCGTTGGTGGTCCTCAAACTTCAGCACAAGTCAGAATCATCTGGAGGTCTTATTAAATTGCTAGCTCTACTCTCAGAGTTTCTGATTCAATATGTGGGGTGGGGCCAGATAATCTGCATCTCTAACAAGTTCCAAGGTGATGCTGATGCTGCTAGTCTGGGGACCACACTTTGAGAACCATTGCTCAAGAGTACCTTCTTTCCGCAGTTTAGATCTCACCATTCCCAGAACCAACCCCCCATCTCCTACCATGGACTTTCCTACCCTCGGATGGACAATCCATCTCTTCCCCAAATAGCCCTCCTCCATTCCCTAGATTAATCTTTTCCTTTCTCTAGGAACTCAATTCCCATCCTAGACCCCCTCCCTTCCCAAAACAGAGCCTCCACCCTGAGCAGGTTCCCTAGACCCAGGTAAGGGTTGGCGATAATTGGCTTGTAAGGGGCAAGGCAGAAGCAGAAAATTCCTGTCTCAGTTGAAGTCCCAGTAGTTAACCTAGCAGACAGGCTGCGTGGGCCGGGATTTATGGGAGAAGCAGTTGGTAAGGAGCTTTGAGGACCTATGGGAAAGGGAGGGTAGCAGTGTCCTGTGGGAGCTGGGAAGGAACAGAACCGGGGACTCTGGAACCATCTCAGTTCTGCTTCCATCACCCCAGGCCCCCCATCCACGGTGCCTCCCTTGCCCAGCATGTTAGTCTTTCATCTTTGGAAAGAATGATTTTAAAGTGTATTTGTCAACAGACCCTCTGCTGGCCACTGGGGGAAACACAGCCCAGGACTGGGAATGAGGGGTCCATAGGCAGGGAGGCTGCCAGAGTCATCCTCAGTACAAGTCCCAGGAGTGAAGGGGTAGCTACTAGGCGAAGCCCTTGCTGTTGCTTTCTAAAAGACCGTTAGTCTTTTAAAATTATAAAAACACAACATATATAACAAAATCAAGCCACGCCGAAGTGCATTTTTAGTGTGTAATATGTACCTCTCCATCTCTCTCGCTAGGTAGTGCTATTTCTTTTTGCTACAAAGAAAATCAGGGGCTCTCCAAAGCTGTAAAATGCCAGGGTTCTCTGCCCAAGAGTCTCTTTCTCTTTTTCCTTCAGATCCCTCCCATTTCCCCTCTCCCAGTCTCCCAGTCTCCCTGTTGTCTTCCTTCCCCTAGAACTTGAACTCTCCCCAACCCTCTTGGCTGTGTCCTTTTCATGGAAGCAGCCTCGGAGCAGGTGTCTGCCAGTGTTTCTCTGGGGCCGGTTCCCTTTGTGAGACAGCGCCCACTCCTCCAGGGCAGGGGCAGAAACGCCTCTTTGGGTAGGCGTTTCTCTTCCACTACAGTGACTTCTCTTCACACAACAGCTGACTTCTTTTAGACATACTGTGAACTCTGAATAGCTCTATTTAACAATGTCCCCTTTCTGGAACTTATGGGTGGCTTAGTCAGTTACACGACACACTCTTGATTTCCACTCAGGCCATGATCTCAGGGTCGTGGGATTGAGCCTGGTGTTGGGCTCCATGCTGAGCAAGGAGCCTGCTTGGGATTATCCCTCTCCCTCTGCCCCTCCCCCCTCTTAAAAAAAATGTCCTTTCTGATCACAAGCTTTCCCTTCTGCTTTCTAATCTCCAAAAGCCTTAATGGAACCTCTAATGCTTTGTGGGGTTCTTTGGGGGGGTGTTTTTGGGGGTTTCTTTGTTTTATTTTTAAGTAAGCTCTGTGTCCAACATGGGGCTTGAACTCATGACCCTGAAACCAAGAGTCACCCCCTCCACAGACTGAGCTAGCCAGATACCCTGGAACTTCCAGTGCTTTGATTCTAACCACTACCTTCTAGTCTCCCAGGACCTCCCTGTCCCATCTTCTCCAGCTGCTTTAATTACCCTGCTCCTTGGCCAAAGCAATACATGTCCTGGTTGGGGGTCAACCCTGAGGTCTGTCTTCTGCATTTGCTCTGGGGGTGCCAGTGTCTTTTTTTTTTTTTTTTTAACATTTTATTTATTTATCTGACAGAGAAAGATCGTAAGTAGGCAGAGAGACAGGCAGAGAGAGAGAGAGAGAAGCAGGCTGCCCGCTGAGCAAAGAGCCCGATGCGGGCTCGATCCCAGGACACTGGGATCATGTGAGTCGAAGGCAGAGGCTTTACAGGCACCCCAAACTTGACAATTCTTATAAAACTCTTCAAAACCAGGCGCCTGGGTGGCTCAGTGGGTTAAAGCCTCTGCCTTCAGCTCAGGTCATGATCTCAGGGTCCTAGGATTGAGCCCCGCATCGGGCTCTCTGCTCCTCGGGGAGCCTGCTTCTCTCTCTCTCTCTGACTGCCTCTCTGCCTACTTGTGATCTGTCAAATAAATGAACAAAATCTTAAAAAAAAAATTCTCCTCAAAACCTTAATTCCTAGTTTCTCAAGGAAATAGAGACAACCAGACGTTAAGGCCCTCACCTCTCCCATCCATCCCTCCTTCCCTCTACTCAAAAGGAAGGGGTGTCTCCATTCCTTCCCCCTGTGTCGTCTATCTACTTGTCCTCTATATTACTTGCCTGGTCAAGACATTCAAGCTGGTTAGCATGGAATGAAAAGTTTTCAGTCATCCCCACCAACCTTCCCTCTCAGCCTCAATTCCTGCTGTTGAACATGAAACTGGCATGCTCCTTATTCCCAAAGAGCACCGTGGGATTCCTGGGCTTGAGCAAAACTCATTCATTCATTTACCATTCATTATATGTTCGATAGGTCATAATCTCACAGAAGAAGACTTTATTCTTCATAACCACTCCTCCCTCTCCTCACCTTGGGGAATCACTTCTCTATACTCACTCAGCTCCTCTGCACTCTTCTCTGAGATCACCGACGTGCCCCAGGTAGGAGAAAAGCAGCATTAGCTTCCACACTCCTGGGCCACTTGCTTCTCTCCTGACCTCCACTGCCCACCCCCAACCCTGGCCCCACTCCTAGAGGAAGAATAAAACAGGTTCTCTCTTTTATCTTCAGACGCCATGATGTCTGACTCATGGGTTGACGTGGATGAAACCCTAACGCCATCAAATTAGTATTGTCACCCTCCAAATTTCCACCCTCCCCCATCCCATCTCGGATATCCTTCCACAGGCCTCTGGCTGCTTTGACTCAGTAACCCCTGCCACTGGGTCCAGTGCTTGCTAACCCATGCCTGCTGAGCCCAGAAGCCCTTCTCCTGGAGAATGGGAGTCACACGGTAGCAGGCCAAAATCGCCATGATTCAGAGCATGGTGTGGGCACGGCTAAGACTGGTAGGGAAGGCCATTTACCTCCAGCATCGGCTTGACCCTCAAGGCACTGCTCAACAGAGGAAAGGAAGCATAGGTAATGCTGGATTACGGAGAGGGGGCAGGCAGCCTGAGCCATTCCTTAGAATACCCACAAAACAAGGGCATTTAAAAAAAAGGGAAGAAAAAAACTGAGACCAGAATTTGATCATTACTATATACAGCTGCTCTTGAACAACACTAGTTTGAACTGTATGGGTCCAATGTACTAAGATTTTTTTTTTTTAAGATTTTATTTATTTATTTGACAGACAGAGATCACAAGTAGTCAGAGAGGCAGGTAGAGAGAGGAGGAAGCAGGCTCCCCGCTGAGCTGAGAGCCCAATTCGGGGCTCAATCCCAGGACCCTGGGACCACGACCTGAGCTGAAGGCAGAGACAACCCACTGAGCCACCCAGGTGCTCCTTTATTTTGAATTGCATATGGAAAATGGGACACCACCATGTTTCCAAGGTTTGGAGCCTTCATTTATTTTTTAAAACTTTATTATTTTTAGGTAATCAACGTGGGGTTTGAACTTACAACTGAGATAAAGAGTCACTCATTCTATGGATGGAGTCAGCCAGGCGCCCCAAGGTTTGGAGTCTTTCAAGTCTTTATCTGGGCTTGGTTAGGAGAAAGATCTCTAATGACATGCTTTTGGGGTCTTTGGCCCTGTTCTATTCACCTCTTGGATTTTTAACCCACCTCTTGGAGACAGGTGTCCATCAAGTCTAACCACACAAAACTTACTAAGGACAAACACAAGATCCTGACGTTGAGTCCAAGGTAACAGCTGCATACATCTGAAGGGAAGGGAACGTGGTCTGGGCAGTAAAAAAGTTTGTAAAGACAGGGGTTCTAAAGGGCAGTGGCTTCACAACAGAGAGCCTGGTAGAACCACCAAAACACAGGCCCGGAGGAGGTAGGGGGAGGGGGCTCCAAATTAAATGATACAAGGAGGTATAGAAGAAACTGGGAGGTCCTTAGCCCAAAGAAACCTGTTGTCTTCAACTAGCGGAAGGCATGCTGGGGGGAAGCAGATTACACTTGTTTGGTGGAGGACAGCGTGTGGGCGGCAAAACCAGTCCAGGATCCTGGAGAGTGAGCCTGGAAACCCTGTAGCTCCGAGGGGGCCAACTTTTCATCCATGTCTTCACTCTCCCCGACGCGGCCTTTCCTTGAAGTTGCTCCTCGTAAAGGCCACGGGAACATCTGCATGGACACATAACCTAAAGCCCTCATTCTCTCTTGTCTGAAATCTTGCAGCAGCTCTTCTCTGCTTGCAACCTCTCATGCTTCCAAATGTATATGCCCCATTGCTTGCAGAATCACCACCCGAAAATCTAACATAGTTCTGGGTGGCCTGGCCTGCCTTCTGGGCTGCAGACCATAAAGCAGTCCTTCAGCTTTACAGACCTAGTTTCCTTGACCTGGAGTAACCTGTCCACACCTCTGTACTTGGCAGCTCTATCACTTTCTCTACGACACCTTTCCTGACCCCTCACCCAAGGGATACTGCTGCCTCCTGCTCGGAGCCTCCTCAGTGAGCCCCACCTGGCTGCCATCACTTCACTGTCCCTGCCTCTCTACCAGGTGTCTTCAGGGCAGATCCTAGGTTTTGTCCATCCTTGTATCTTCAGCCCCTGCCACAGTGCCTGGACTATATTGGAGAAACTCAGTAAATGGTGGATGGAATGAACAGAGAGATATTTCTTTCCTAAATTCTTCCTGCAATAGGCACACCGTTTTTGTGAAGAAAATTAAATTTGGTCTTTGGTGGACAGCTTTCTGTCCAGCTAGGACCCCTGTATTTCCTTGACCTCTCCAGAGTGGAAGCGACCCGAAGCATGGACACAGTGCTGATAAGTGGCTAGACAGGCCAAAAAATTGGCTCTTATTTTGGACGGTTTCAACATCTTTGAGAATCTAGTGAAAAACAGAACCTTTCCCCCTTTTATTATTTTTTTTCAAAGATTTTATTTATTTATTTCACAGAGATCACAGTAGAGAGGCAGGCAGAGAGAGGGAAGCAGGCTCCCTGCTGAGCAGAGAGCCCCATGCGGGACTCGATCCCAGGACCCTGAGGTCATGACCTGAGCCGAAGGCAGTGGCTTAACTCACTGAGCCACCCAGGCGCCCCCTTCCCCCTTTTCTAACTTGGTTCCTAAAACTAGAGTACCTGCCATTCCCTAGGGCCCCCAGATCCACCTCCCCCCGCCCACCTAGAGGCTTCCCTCCCAGTCCCACAGGTGGAAACCCCTCCACCAGAGATACTGGGTATCTAACCAGAACTCAGAGGGCATGTCTGCAGCCAGGTGCTCTTTTCCTGATGAGGCGCGCGTGCGCATTCTAGAGCACTACTTGTGTCCACAAACGGGACCTCCAGGAAGGCGGTAGATGCTTGAAGAAATGGAGAAGTTTCACCAAGGGGTGGGGGGAGGGGAACAAGAAGAAAGTTAAATGAACCTCAGTCACTAGAAGAACAAGCCGAACGATTCAGCTCCTCTTCCGGGCAGCTGCATCTCCTCACTATCCAGTTAACAGCCAAAAGACATAAGGAAGGAGAAATGAGAACAGCCCAAGTGTTTATTACCGAAGAAACTGTTACACACACACTCAGGACCTCCACTCCCATCCTTGAGGATAACCGGGGAGGTCCTTGTGGTTGTAGGAGCCCTTCAGAGGGAAAGGCCTACCTGGCTCACGCTGCCTTGGCTGGTTTTGAGGAAAAGGCCCTTGCAGGGACCAGTTACACGGCATCGCTGGACCTAAGGACCCTTAAAGACGGGACTGGGTACGAGGTGACAGAATTTTGGTCAC
Source organism: Mustela lutreola (assembly GCF_030435805.1). Lineage (NCBI taxonomy): Eukaryota > Metazoa > Chordata > Mammalia > Carnivora > Mustelidae > Mustela > Mustela lutreola. The sequence goes on along the minus strand of NC_081290.1, from coordinate 190,307,730 downwards.
CATCTCAGCATGACTGGGGGTTACGGGTAAGCCTGATACTAGCCCCTCTACAAGAACACACAGGACCAGGGCATCCTCCTCAAGGAATCCAGACTCCTCAGGATCCCCCAACACATGTGGTCCGGCAGAAAAGGGAAGCCTTCAGAGTCTGCTGCATGACACAGGCCGGGTCCAGAGCACACCGCACTGCTCTTGGCACCACTCTTAAAGGCCTCCATCGGCAGGGGCTGCCCGCTCGGGGCACAGCCAGCAGACCGGCACAAACCCTGGGGCCTGGGGTGGAAACAGTCAGGCTCCGTAGCCTTCACACCAACCCTTCTGGCTCCTCAGCTATTCCCTGAAGCTTTTCCATGACGTCCCCTGAGGGGGACTCAGGGGCTGGGGGGGGCTCTCCCGGGGCTTCCGACAGCACATAGTAGACAATCTCTTGCTCGCCTTGGGCATTGGTCTGATTCACCACATGGATGACGGGGCTGGGAGTGTCCTGAGAGGCTGGGAGGCCTGTCCCCTGGCTGCTCCCGCCCTCCCCCTCCTCTTCAGCCTCCTCCTGGGGTCCTGGCTCCCCCGGCACTGCTTCGAGAATGATGCCCTGCAGGCTGGTCTCATTCAGCGACGCTCCCAGGCCTGATCCCTCTTGCGGCTGCCGAAGCAGCTGCTGTGTCAGCTCCACACTCTCGTAGCGAACCAGCTGCAGCCGCATGTAGCCGTCTTCATGCTCCTTGTACCTGGTGAAGCAGGAGCACACAGGGCAGCGACCGCGCGCGCAGGGGGACGTGGAACGTCCCGGTGAGCGGCAAGGTAAGGGACAGACATGAGAGGGTGGGACAGGTCCTGGGATTTTAAGCGACCAGAGTTGGAGACCAAAAAGATCTTTAGGGGAATATGTAGAAAACAAGACGAGAGGGAAAGAGCATTACTTACAATGGAAAATCATATGTAGAAACTTGAGAGGCAGGGAGAGAGGAAGAGAAGGTGGGATAAAGACATGATCTGTGTTGGAGGGTGGGGGGTGTCGCAGGAATTAGGAGACGGTCATGGAGCTAAGGGGCAGGAACCTTAGGCTCCAGTTTTGATTCTGGCTGCAGGGCTCTGGAACCACATTTAAAAATCAAAATAATCATCTTTGCTCCACCACTTTATTCTCAGGGTTCCTTGAACCTGAATGGAGATGGTGGATTATCATCAAATTCAAATAAATTTTAAAGATTTTATTTATTTGAGAAAGCGCGCACAAGCAGAAAGGGGCCAAACGGTGAGGGGCAGAGGGAGAAGCAGCCTCCCACACTGGGCAGACAGCCCAACGCAGGCTGACCCCAGGACCCTGGCTGGGATCATGACCTGGGCTGAAGGCAGATGCTTAAACGGCTGAGCCACCCAGGCGTTCCAAATTTGAGGTTTTTAACTTGTGGAAAAGGTATGGGGAGGTGCAGGGGGTTGGTGGGGGAGGCCTGTGAATCTAGAGGGCAGGATTGACATACCGAAAACGGGGGTGCCCTGAGGGCCACTTGAACTGGTGCTTCTCACGAAGATGTACAGTGAGGTTGTTGCCCCTTGTGAAGCATTTGTCACACACATGACACTTGTACCTTGGCTCTGAGTCTCCCTGAGAGGGAGGGGAGGACAGTGAGGCCAACTCTCCACCCCAGGTTCCCCACACCTCTGCCTGTCCTCTCCCACCGAGAGCCCCACTCACTTCATGCACTTTTCGGTAATGGGACTTGATAGAGCAGAGGGATCGCGCACTGAAGCTGCAGTTCTCAAAATCACACCTGTAGGCTGGCTCTTTGCTGTGGGTATCCAGGTGCTTCCGCAGGTCAATCAGATTCTTGCAGCTGTGGGGAGAGGTCAGGCGGGGCTGGAGGGCACAGGGGACGCTGGACTGTGAGTTCTCGGACTTCTAGCCCCTTACCTGGTTCCCCTTACCTGTAGTCACAACAGTCACACTTGAAGGGCCGGTCCTCGCTGTGGCGAAAGCGCATGTGGTTTCGGAGGGAGGATGGCAGCGGACAGGTCATATCACATAGAGGGCACTTATAGTGATTCACTGAGAGGAGCAGAGAGGGGGGCCATGACCTGAAGCCTAGTGGGAACCTGGAGGGAGGGCCAGGCGCTTGGGGGCTCTGGCTACTCACCGTGGTTACGCATATGGTCCCGCAAGAGCCGCTCTGTGGCAAATCTCTTGGAACAGTGAGAGCACTGGAAGCGCTGCTCTGGGGCAGAACAGGCAGAAGACAGGGTGGGCTGCGGGGGATTGTGGGGAGGTGCATGGAAGACAGGAAACCCGGGAGAGGGGAACCACCCAAGAAAAGGGGGAGCTTAAGAACTAGGGATAGACACAGTACCACTGAAGGAGCATAGGGCCTTGGAGTCGAGAACTTGAATTTGAATCCCTGCTTGCCCCCTAACTAGCTGTGCAACCTCACATAAGTGATTTAATGTGAGATTCAGTTTCTTCATCTGCAAAAAGAGGGTGAGGGGTGCCTGACTGGCTCAGCTGGTTAAGTGTTTGCCTTCGCCTCAGGTCATGATCCCAGAGTCCTGGGATGGAGTCCCAGGATCGAGTCCCATACCAGGCTCCCTGTTGAGCAGGGAGCCTGCTTCTCCCTTGGCCTATTGCTCCCCCTGCTTGTGCTCTCAGGCCCTCTCTCTCACAAATACACACATACATACATACATAAAATCTTCAAAAAAAAAAAGAGGGGGTAAGAAGCGCACCTCATGGGGCTGAGAATTCACTGGGGAAAGAAAGCACACGGTAAGCACTGAATAAAACATCTAATGATTCTCAGGCAGCCAAGGCTGTGGCAGGTGACTGAGCCCTAAGACAGATGTAGCCAAGCTGCAGATGCCTTCAGTAGCCCCCTCTCCCAGGAATATACCCTTAATCCCCACCCCAAGCAGGACAGCCTGCACCCACTCCCCTTCTTCTCGGACTGCTTACGATCCAAAGAGGTCTGGCGACGGATGTGATCTAAGAACTTAGTGTTGTTGGCAAACATGCCCCCACAGGTGGGGCAGGCCACCACCTTTTCCTGGGTATGGCTGCGGAGGTGCTCTCGAAGCTTCCGGCAGTCCTTGAAGGTGCAGGTACAGCCTGGGAAAGAAAGCCCAGTCAGGCTTCAGTCATGGACCCCCAGAGCAGGCTCTGGTGCTGAATCTCCAGACAGCAGCGACCCTTACCCCATGGGACTGGGCCCATGCCTAGCTACCCGAGGCCTTCAGCAACCCCAGGCGTTCTTTAAAGGCCCTACCTTTCCAGCCACACAGCACCACATGGTTGTCCTTGCCGATCGCCTGGTACTCACAGCATAGGCTGTGCGCTTCCACGTGCCGATAGAACCACTCAGGATTGTCGAAGGAACTCTGTGCCAGGAGCAACTTGGGGTGAGGATGGGTAGAGGGACTTTGACCCCTTCGTGTCCAAGGGGGGCTCCTTGGCTGTCTCCCAAATTAGGTCGGCAGGGGCATGCCCCTCCCTATTTGAGCAAGGGAGCTGCCCGGAAATGAGATGCTAGCGGGAACCTGGCATACATGGGGCATCCCTGACAGGGTCAAGGCATCGTGGGCTAAGACCCCCAACTTCCTTCTGCCCCATTCCCAGCACTGCCCGCTGACCTCACAGTGCTCCCACAGACACAGGAAGTGGTCAGGGATGTCGGGGATGATGTTGCGGCTCTGGAAGTCCAGGATGCAGGGGCTGAGGTTGGCCTGGCTCTGCAGGGCCTGCAGCCCCCACTGCTTCAGCTTGGTGTGGTAGCAGTGGAAGTAAACGTGGCGGATGAGGTCAGCTGAACTGTCCATAGAACAAAAGCCACACTCCTGCCACAAGCAGGAGAATTCCTCCTCTGCAGAAAGATGTTTAGAAGGAAGAGTCTGATATTTTGCAAAGCTCAGTTCTCCTACCTATAGCACTTAGCAGCGAGAGAGGAGGCTGGATTCTGACCCAATTACCAG